>NC_085119.1:10875416-11190000 GCF_030269925.1 Bombyx mori
GTATCGAGGCGTTCTTAGCTCTAAGGAGTTCCCTAATATCGTCGGACAATTTGAAGCGGTGAAGGAAGTCCTCCGCTACAACTTGTTTCGATGACCTATCTAATGTCGAGGTGATGTGTGACGTTAAGATGTCTATGGCTTCAGCGGTATCCCGAGGAGACGGGATAGAGTCCGGGTTAAACGGGAGCGATGGTGGATCAGATTCAGCCAGGCTGATGCCCAGCGTGTGCCAATCCACCACAGTCCTCGTGACGGGAACGGAATCGGGAGCGCGACCGAGCTTCATAACGACGGGACGGTGGTCTGAATCTAACTCTGAAACTACTTCGATCGAGTGTAAGCGCAGAGTTACGTTTTTTAATAACGCTATGTCGAGTATATCCGGGCGATGCGCGATATTTAGCGGGTAGTGAGTCGGGGTTAGCGGAGCGACGATATCGAAGGCGAGATCATCGACTAACGCGTCAAGCCGCCTGCCATTCGGGGTTGTGGTGTGTGAGTTCCACCTGATGTGTTTACAATTTAGGTCGCCCGCCAGAATGACAGAGCTCCCCATACCGAGCAGCGCCTCGATATCACTGCTTAGAACGATCTTATCCGGTGGAAGATAAACGGACGCGATAACGATCGGCGCGTGTCCCGTCAGTGAGATTCGGCACACTGATGCTTCGATATTAGCGAGCGCGGGAGGATCGAGCGGGACGCAATGCAGGGCTCTTCTATAGTAAATGACGGTACCACCACCACGGGCAGAGAGCCTGTCGTTCCTGACCATGTTATAGTTCGCGATTTTAGGGTCACGGCGCGCGGGCTTAAGTAGGGTCTCCTGCACTAAAAATATATCAATTTGGTGGTCACGCAAAAAGTCAGAAACCTGATCACGTTGATTTGCGAGACCGTAAGCGTTAAAAAATCCTATCGTTACGGATAGGGGCTTTATTCTACTTATATACGCCATTGATTACCGGCGGAGTGAGGGGAGGACGTACGTATTTAATGACGCGTATACGTCGGCGTATTCCTGCACAACGGCGATAAAGTGTTGTGCAGTGGAGGCAGCGCGAATGGCGTCGCCCAAAGCGTTAACGCGCTCAAAGTTGATCGACTGAAAGAAGTCGATCGCTAAAGCGAAATTGTCGGACGCGGTCGGAGGGCAAGTCGCGGGAGAGGGACGAGTCGCGGGGGCGGGACGAATCGCGGAGGAGGGAGTTGTAGCCGTGTTCGTGTACGGCAGCGGTTTTGCCCAGGCCGAGACACTGGGCACCGCCGCCGGAACGAACGCTGGCTTAGCCTGCGACGCAGAGGGTGCTGAGGCTTTGATGTCTGGGCCGGAAGCTCGGAGGCGGTTTTGGCGGGCGACGCGGCGATTTATTTTAGGGGCTCGGGGGCAACCACGGTAATTCGCGGGGTGACCCTGTGTTCGACACAGGACGCAGCTAGGCGGTTCCGTCGCGGTTTTTTGGTCGCGAGCGCAGAGGGCCGTGGCGTGATCGCCCAAACACTTAACACATCGGGGGCGCGCGTGACAGTTACGGGAAGAGTGCCCGTACAATTGACAGTTATGGCACTGGCTAGGAGTGCCTTTTTTATGGGGGGCTTCGACAGCGATACCAGAGAGCCTACAGACGGTCTGTGTGTTAAAGATTTTCTTACCCTCGGGGGTAGGTTGGAGAGCGACTAGAACCATATTATATGGCTCCCTACCGCGACCGGTGTGCATACGGTGCACAGAATTCACTGGTAGGCCTTGTTCTAACAGGTCGGCTTTTACGAGCTCTACATCTAACTCTTTAGGGATTCCGCGTATTACAACGCGGAGTTCGCGCTCCTCCTGGAGCGTATACGTATGGAAACTTATACGCTCCTTACGGAGGTAAGAAGAGAGGGCCCTATGGTCGTCGGGTGTTTGAACCTTAATTTGAATGCCGTTCGCGAGGTTACGGGCATTCGTGAAATTTATATTTTTGGCCTTAAGGGCCAGGCAAACTCGATCCCAAGCTGCCTTCTCCTGAAGGATAACCGGGGGAGGGGTCTGGGTTTTATTTTGTGCCACCGGACGCGGCGACGGAGTGGCACGGGCTGGGGGCGCAACGGGAGTCTGAGGGCGGGGGCGCGACGCGTTCACGGCTTTGCTAATTTTAGCGGCCGCGGGAGCTCGAGACTCCGCGGCACGCTTCTTACCCTTCTGTACCAGGGTGAATCCATCCGTCGATGAGGCGGGGGCGAGGTCGACCTCCATGTCCGAGTCAGAGTCGGAGCACGAGGAGGCGGGTGCAGGCGACCTACGAGCAAGTGTAGGTGTTTTAGAGGGCGCGACGGAGGCCGCGGATGATCGCTCAGCTGAAACGATGGTCACGGCGGACGACGCAGCAGCTTTTCTCGCCAGTATAGGCGACACGGGAGCGGCAGGCACGACAGAGGCTGCGGTGCTCAATGCAGAAGCTCTGCACGCAGGTACAGGCGACGCAGGAGCAGCGAGCGCGGCGGAGTCCTCGAGAGGGCTCGCAGTGTGATTGGCCTTGAAGGCCAAAAACTCCGAGGCGAGCTGTGGGTGGCGAAGTCGGAGGAATTCCGCGAATACAGCGTCCATGATCGCTGAGTACCCAGGTGGGGCGGCCCCGGGTCTTGAAAACACTCGCCTTGCGGCGAGGCCCCAACTTCTCGGACCTGAGCGGTTCTATTGAACACAGGTGGCAATGCGGCGCGATTACTACAGGACAAAGAAAAAGCACAACAAAACAGAAATTACGAAAAGAAACAAAACAAATAAATACTTGCAGGGAACCACTTTGTCGGCAGATGTACCATGAACACAGAAACAACAAAAGGAAACAAAACAAATAAAAACTTCCAGAAAGAGCACTTAGTCGGCAGATGTACCACGAACACAGGCCGCGCGAACAATGGCCGGGCTAACAAAAGCCGGGCGAACAAAGACCGGGCGATCGAGTGGACGATGAGCACGTCCGCACGTGACGGGTGCCTCTATCGGAATGTATTGCGGTTTCTGGACATTCTTAAGATTCCGTTTATAATTTTAATAATTACAATAGCGAATTACAAATTGAAATTGATCGTTACGTTCAATGATCTAAAACTAAACTGCATAATTAAGGTATCTGTATGTGTTGAGATAAAAAAAAATATATAAAAATAATATTTGATAAATAACACAGAGAAAATGGACATAATTCATTGGAAACTATGCCTTTATGCACTGAACTCTTTATCGTTTTAGTGAGTTTGTATTTAGTGAGCCCGCGATGTAAAGTAAGGCGGATATAGAGTAAGATAAAGACTGTGGTACCCGCGCTGTGAAAATCAATGGAAGTTGCATACGTCAACCACATTAAAATATGTTACATTTCGTTCTGCACAATGACTATACACAAATAAATAATGAAATATAATAATAAATTATTATTTTTAAGTCATAAATAATTATTTAGTAGAAATTGTATAATATTTTCATAATTATGAACGGTACCTTACATTACATAGAAACAAGACACATTCCACATTAACCGACATCTGCAATATATGTATAGATAGATCTGTATCGACATTTCGTCACCCATTTAAAATTGACTCACGCTACAGAATTAATTCTAGAGTCGACCTCAAAAAACCAGACCTTCACCGAAATGTTACTGCAGTTCGATAACCCTGCTATTGTTAAACATCGATCGTTCCTATTTATTCGCCGACTTCATGATTTCCGCATCGAGCCAATTGTAATTTAATTTCACGATATGCATATGAATTTATTGCCTTAAGATATTGAAAATAAAAATTACATTAAAATTTAATTGTTGGTTTTAGTAACGAGATTTACTTTAAAACCATTCGAGATTATCTGAACATCGTATCGTGGAAGATTAATATATTCTTAAGCATCATTTATACGATATTCCGTAATAAAATATTAAATAAACTCCGACATACATACTTCTAATACGACTAATACGAAACGAAAATACGACTAAACATACTTCTCAGAAATGTAATTGCCTAGTCCTGATATCATAAAGTAAAATATGTTAATTAGAATGTTTCCTAATCAAAACTGAACTTATTGCTAGCTAAACTTAGTTATAACAATTTAGAAATTCAATTTAAATTTAGAATTTATAAGATCGTCGATTTAAACGTAAATCAAGTAACATATTTATTTAATATTGAAACTGCGTCTCAATTTGCGAGTGTCAGCTCTGAAAGTACATATTAATGCGGGCGTTTCTAATAATAAAAACCCATTGTTTTCGAGGTCACTCCGTATATTTTGTGGGCTAAAGGCTCGGTAATGGTAGCATGGCTCACTTCCTTTTCCTCGGCTATTGTTCAATGCTTCCTCGTACATACAAAAACTAAAATAAATAACGATCGCTATGTACGCCATGAGCTTTGGCATATGCGAAACTTTACTTTAATATTTGAGTTCGAAAAATAATGTTTAATAAAATCCTTAAAATATTATTTCAAAACATTTTGTAATGCATATGGCATTGTTTGAAAGTTCTCCTCGAAAATTACATTTTTTATTATTCTTTATTTATATTTTTGCTTTTTTTTGTTATCTTGATCAACGGCTTACCTTCCCTCAGTAATGAAAGTATGTTACTATTTATTGCGAATTAATATATAAGTGATTTAATTAACAATTTACTAGGTAGAGGTAGTAAAAACACGAAGAACGGGGTCGAAAACAGATATTCTAATTTGTTGTGGCCTTCGAAGGTAAATTATGATATTGCCCATCTCTTGTAAAAAGTAACTGTCCCCCATAGACATCAACAATATCACAACCAAGTCGTTACACTTCTAATAATATTTAATTTGCAGACAATCTATAATCTGGGATCTTCAGACCTTACTTATTTCATCACCGGGAATATCAAACTTTCAATGCACCGAGTCATAAAAAATAACCTAAAATCAACGGTCGTAACGTATTTACTTATAAACACCTTGTAAGGGACGCTACCTGTACAGATTCACCCCCAACCTTTTGAATAGCACTATGAATTGCGGGGGACGGAAACAATGCAGGGTACAATAATTCGAACGTGGGAACACCACGACTGAATGAATGAAAGGTTATACACCTGTGACGAAGAGTCACGTGGTTTTACTTTGATTATTATGTAAAGAATTAATCTACAAAGTTAGAAGATTTATTATACAGACACAGTAATGACGTTTTGTTCCTGCCACTAGAAGATTTTGGACTTAGGACAAGTTTGTAACTAACTAGAGGTCCCGCAGTAGTCGAAATTCGACTATAATTAATTGGTATTGTAAGTTTGTACACTATTATGATTGTATTTTATACTTCTATAATCACAACTTTCGCCAAGGCTACACTATAAAAAAAAATATTAATAAAGACAAACAATATTTAATCTATTCTCAAATTGACCACAGACGTTAAGAACAAAAGTTTGACAATAAATAGTATGCATGCGTGTGTGCGTCAATTACATGGTATGTAGTGTGTGTAATGTTTTCTTTATTGATTTAATGTATCTTTTATGCATTATTTTAAAAAAATATTGGCATTGTGCACTTTTTCTCTATATTCTCTATAAGTGTGGAAAATTTCATACTCCTCCGTCCGCGCAATTTTCGTAAAAAGGGATACAAAGTTTTTGCTTCACGTATTAATATATAGATTAACTAATTAGTAGCTATTACGCACGGGTAATAAATAGGTCACATTTTAATATGCCTTTCAAAATTAAAAGCAAACATTTTGACTCTCTCTTTTTACCCTTTGACTCTTGTGACTCTTATATCATGTTTTATTTAAAAGAAGTCAAAACTAAATGATTTCAAAGCAGGATCGACTAATTACAGGATGGACAATTAAATACTTATAGTAGTATATTGTAAACAATACAAACAAAATATACAGTATTGTTTTAAATATTCATACGTGCGCAATTTGATTGCTGTTGATAGCTCAATAATATAGGAAACTGTTTAATCGCTTTTCGATCAATAAATCAATTATATTAATCTACTGCGATCTGGTAGCGCTCAACCACAATAATTACTTGCAAAACGTTCACAAAAACACACCACGTGACTTGATGATTAATGTTTATTCTGTGCCGGCAATAATTATATTACCTACTCACAAATTAATCAATTTATTCTAATTAAATAAATTCTATTCCTTATTCGTTTTTAAGCTTAAACATAACGCAAATAAGTTCTAGAGCCAGTTGATGAAATCAAAATTATATTGGTAAAGCCTTCTAAACTGGACGTAGGATTAATTTACGCTAAAAGAGGCAGAATCGTAGTACTTACACGTGCGGACTTCCAACACATTCTGCTTACGATAGGAATTGAAGTGCTATAAGTATCATGGTAGGCAGCAGCTTGGCTCTGCCCCTGGCATTGCTGACGTCCATGAGCGACGGTGACCACTTACCATCAGGTGGGCCGTATGATCGTCTGCATACAAAGGCAATAAAAAAAAAAAAAAAAAAAGAAGGCCAGTAGCAAAATAGATACTACGGACGTATTTCTGCGGGAAGTTGTAGCAGTTGCTTGCAGAAAATAGAGTGGCATAGGTAACCTAATATTTTTATTAACCAACTGGTAACATTAAGATATAAAAGAACCGAAATATTGACTGACTAATCTTTCCTCTGTATTCGCTAAGTACTTCCTTGTCGATGATAGTACAAACCTGTACACCAAGAATAAAAAAAAAATTAAATTAGACAAATATACATACTTATTTTTTTCTTTATTTAGTCAACAATGGTCTCATAGATATAGTAGGGTAGATGAAGTATATACTTCATACCACACCCAGAAGTAAGTACATAAGCGAAACAAAAATAAAGAACACGACGAGGAGTAGGCTTGGTTCGTTGACGTCTCGGCCGACTTCAAGTTCTCATAGTTCCCTTTCGGATCTATCATGAGTCTGCAGAGGCTTTTGGACTGATTGTCCCAGTAGCTGGACAGATGGAAAGTTACGGTCAATGTAGGAAAGACAGCGGCACTACTCTAGTACTACAGTCTGTATCAGAGTCGCGAGAGCTTCTGAACTCCCCGATTGTCGTGCACAGTTAAAGATTGTCGATGTCTATGTTACCGGAAAGGACCTTTGACTACCCACAATTACCACATTTTATTTCACTTTTTTTTTCTACATATGCCTTGAGGACTATTTCAACTTCACCCTAACGTGTAGATGAGCTCACGGGGCTCAAACCAGAAGTGTTGCTAGCATTGGCCCTAGAAAGGGCAGTGCTTCGCAGAATCTACTACCGGATTGGAAACGCGACCCACTGAGAAGATTCGGCTCGGAGAAACTCAGTGCCATTTCACCCAGCATTATGCTTGTTCACATTTCACTAACTCTATGTAAAGTATGAATATAGCTATATGTTTAATCTAGTGATTAGTATCTCAGATCACTGTGTCACGAGGTTCATGTCGTACCGGAGTCAATATCTTTGCTAAATACATTTTTTGTAACCGTGGTATATAGTTTCCGGTATTTAAGATACATGAGAAAATCCTAGCAAAGGGGCTGCTGAATATGGATCATTTATTCGTTTGTTCATAAAATTATATGTGTTTTTCAAAGAATTATTAAGTTACTTAATATATATTATAAAATAAATAAATAAATAAATATTTACTAACAATCACGCCACGTTAACTGGTCCAGTGATAAGTTCGTAAAGAACTTGTGTTACAGGTACCAGATAACGGATATAAATGTAAGATTTTGATTATACACATACATATATTTAATATACATCCATAACCCTGGAAAAGACGTTTATATTTATCATACAAATATCTTCCCTTGGCGGGATTCGAACTCGCGACCCCCTTGTGTAGTGACCATGTCACTTACCACTACACCAGACGGCCGTTAAGAAGATTATAACTAAATAAACGCTTAATCTATACTAATATATAATCTACAGTGGTTTTACGGATGTTCCGTTATAACTACTGAACCATGCATCCGATTGACTTGAAATTTGGTATCCATGTAGAAAATACATGTAATTAATGGATAGGCTAATATTTATTTGAGTGTGTCCTTAATAATAGTGACAATAAATAATAATGTTAATTTTAAAAGCGCAGTGAAGCGGGCTAGTACGGCTAGTAATTAATAATTACAAATATAATTTTAATTTATAATCTTTTTTATATTGTATGTACAAACAAGTACATTTATCATAGGTATTTATGTGAAATGTGATATTTATGTATAAATTGTTTATTTGTAAAATACTAATATACTCAATACAGTAAGAACTCTTTATTCGCGGGGTATATGTTCCCTAAATATGCCCCGAATACAGAAAACGTGATTATGGAATGGCAACGCGGTAATAGTATGGCGAAACAAATACAGCAGCGATATCATTTAACAACATACTTTAGGCATAGGTGTTAAGAAATCCTTTTTATCAATGTGTATGTACAGATATAAGGATAAGATTCACGAATAGATAAATCTTTAGCCGCATACACCTATATAGTAATTGGGTTGCATTTTTTAATCCGCAAATAGAGAAAACCTGGATAAAGAAAGGGCGTACAAAGTTTTACTGTATTATACGTACAAATAAATAAACAAATACTTTTTTTCAATCTGAAAGTACACCACGATGAATTTCTTTTCTTAAATGATTGTCGTTTCATCGCTAAGAGTGATCTCTTTCAGTTTTTAAAGTTTAACATTTGTTTTGATTTTATGTTGGTGTACCACAATGCATATACCGCTCTGCTCTTTAACAGCAAACCATAAAAAGCTAAATATTAGGTTAATATAAGACCCAAATTATAGTATTGTCCTCACAGACATACGTAGACAAAATTTCAAGATAACCAAACATCTTGAAATTGGTGAAAATGGCGTTGAAAGATTCCATTATATAAATATAAAAGTGTGTTATTAATGCATTTTCATATACGCACGATAGACTGATTATGCGAATTATTCACTTTAACTTATCTACGTCGATACCAAGAAATCTTAGTGGAACTATTATGCAATCACATGATTATATTATACTATTCCGGTAGGAATGACAGCACGTTTTGGTTTTTAAAACACTTTCAAGAGTTCAACATTAAAATTCATAATGGAAAATCCCAATTTCCAAAAAAAACACTGGAGAAATAGTTCACGTCAGTGTTTGAATTTATTTGATTTTTGTTTTGTCTTTGAAGTCAGTGAGCGGTTATCATAGCTTGCGGACATTAGTAATATCAGGGGCCGCCAAGACAATTCCTACCTCTAAAGATTCGGTTCTGGCCTTGTTTGAAGAAGGGGATCTAAATATTGACTAACGCGAGATAGAATATCTATCTCTGTATCTCTGTTAAAGAGCTTTGATACTTTGCTATTTCTGTTACAGGGAAAATAAAATCACGCAACTAAAACTACTTCTACCGCTTAATCACTACGGCTTTATATTATCATTATGTTACTTTAGGCGTTTCGAATATTCCACAGTTTTCATGGTCACGGATGACTGAAAGCAAGATTAAGTCATAAAGTAATTTTTAATTGTGTCTATGCCTCACAAAAACCGAAGAAATCTATACATATAAATAAAATTTGGAGTGTCTGTTTGTAATATTGAAATAGCCTCTTTTTCTACATGCATATGAATAAATATACGGTACATACACCAAAATAACATTTTTTACCATTTTTATGTCTGTCTGTCTGTCTGTTTGTTCCGGCTAATCTCTGGAACGGCTGGACCGGTTTTGACGGGACTTTCGCTGATAGGTAGCTGATGATATAAGGAGTAACTTAGGCTACTCTTTTAGACTAGCTTCGCCCCGCGGCTTCACCCGTGGTACGACAATAACCGCGGGTAACATCGTGGGACTCAGCTATTCAATAATAAAATTTAATGTTTCCGAAGCGAAGCGAGGGCGGGTCGCTAGTTACTAAATAAAATCACGACCCACATTTTGTGTAGTACCTTTCAGAGCTCCTCGATAGTAAAATGTGAATGTCGCGTCCATCTTGAATCAAATCTTGGGTTAAAATCTGAATTCAATCTCAATAAAGACTATCCTAACTGGAACAGGTCACTGCTTTGAAAGAGGCAAGGTGGTGGCAACCGCATGCTGACCTTCAATACAATTGTTATTCACATTTAAAGTATAATTAGAGAATGCCATTTCTGTACCTGATATTACACACTTGATCTAGTAAATTAGCAATATAGGACATTTGTATTTAACGTCAAGTTTAAATCACTCCAGGTACTCTATCTTCATAAGTTCGTATATTTACATTATATTTAATAATTATATATTTAAACAAAATAAAAAATCGTTTCACAGATGTACAATGTGTATGATTCGCCTGCCTGGGAACTGAATGTTCTAGAACGACATAATATTATACGATTGCGAACGCTACGAATATGATACGTATCACAACCGCTTAATAAAGACGTGGTGTCTTTATTTGACTTTTTAAAATGAGAATGCGGTCTGTTTATTTTTAACATTTGGTCGAATAACAAATTACATTTGAATACATTAACTTACCATCATAACTAGCAGCAGCACTAACGAATGCGGCTTTTTTCCGGGTATATCATAAGCGATTTTAAGATTGAATACGTAAAAAACTTGCATTCCCGACTTTCTCGATTACGATTTCCCGGAAGACATGATTCATACTGCGACAGAGTGCTTTTAAATACGCCAAATAATTTTAATTGAACTGTATTTTTATCTAACTATCTGCCAGTAGCCTTAGGGGGGCTATCTGGCTTCACACTGACTAGTGGACGAGCTCACGACACTCAGACTGAAAGAGTTTGCTAGGATCAGCCCCAGGAAGAGCAGTGCATTGCTGAATCTACTACCGGATCGAAATCGCGACCCACTGAGAAGATCCGGCGAGAAACGCAGTGGGCTGTGTCTTATGATGTTCTGTATAACGGCTCTAGCATCTATAAACCGGAACGCATGACTACTTTGTGGCAGAAATAGACGGGTACCTACCAGAGTGTGCTCACAATATGCGCCATCACTATTAATGTATTCAAGATGAGACCATGAACTTTAATTTTCTTCCAGCCGTTATCCCATTATGTGGGGTCGATGCAGCATATCCCCTTTTTCCGTTGAGGCCTATCATACGTCATCTCTGTACTCGGAGTCTTCTCCCGCAAATCATCTTCTATCCTCTTCCTTCACACAGTCCATCAAACTTTTTATGACGTCCTCTTCGCATTCAACTCTAACAAGTGAGACCTAAAAAATAATAATTAAATTCGTACTTAAGGTTTTGATTTTAATATTGCTTTCAAAAAACATTTTTCCCACAAAAGAGAACTCAGTGTATGCATTTTCTTGCACTATATAATTTTCGCTATTTAATTATAATTTATTATATTCCTATGAACAATCAGATTGTAATAATTTCATTAGTCGTTGAACAAATCAAATACAAATGCTTGGTTTAATAGAATTCAAATAAATTATTACTTTGCCATCAATTCGGTATGCTCTTCACTGAGATAATTCGACCAAAACTCAGATGTTACGTTGTTCAAAATAAATATGAATCTGTACTTTGCAAATTAATTCTTGAATTAAAAATAAATTCTACTAAAAAAATACACTATTTTTACAAAAAAGGCGCTAGTCACAATGTCACGGTCATTTCACGTGACCGAATGTTAACGCCCTATACTTAATTCAATTCTTAACTGTTCTGAAGTCATTATATATCAAGAACTCTATGATAATATAATACGACACGTGTGTACTGAATAAGATAATCAGTTATAGTACCTCGTTTATTCGGATTTCACAACCAACCGAATATAAATATAGTTATGGTGTTCATTTTTTTTTAATCACTAGAAGAGATTCATCGTTCAATCTTTAATGTATACTGGATCACAAAGACACAAAAAATTTAATTCTGCAACGCATTTTGAGGCATGAGGTTAGAATATTTTATAAATGACTGACAAAAATATTGGCGCTTAGATATAATGTAAAAATCTAATTATGTAATTACGGCGGGTTGATTGTAGATGATTGATTTATCTGTCTTATTGTTAACCAGTAGATACGAGTATACACTCAAGTCAAATGTCGAGTTAACATTACATGCAGACATGATGGGCTTGTTGTTCATCTTTCAAAATATCTCATTCCTCTAATTCTTATTTTCCTATTTTTCTCGTTCCTATTTTGAATTTCTGTTAACTTTTTACGAACTCCCACAAGCTGAAGTTTAATTATTAATAATCTAAAATGTAACAAATTAGCCTAGACGTTCAGCAGATATCTAAATATATGCGCGGGCGTGAAGCTCCCGCTCAGCCCCCGTAGGGACTATCAGGTGGCCGGTTCGGGGGCGCCCGGTACTCGACTGTCGGTCCGGTGGTGGGATGGTGCAAGGTGGCTCCTGTGCGCCGCCCACGGTGTATCTCCCGAAATGACGTCCTTCGGGATTTTCCCGGAGATGAAATCCCGTCTTATCATCAGGACGGGTACCGGCGAAGGCGGACTTTCGGCGCGCACTGCGGTACCGTAGGTCTGGTGTAGCCGGTGTGGTGGAGCTCGATGGGGTTTAGTCGGTAGTCGTTTTGCGGGGCAAGTGCTTCGCGCGCCTTTTTCAAGGCGTAGTCTCTTGCGAGGAATTCGGGGAGGTGGAGGACCTTCTCGTCCCCCTCTTCCTCTCAGGAGGCGCCGGAGTCCGACATAACCCGGTTCGTTACCCCACCGGACCGGGTATCCGGAAATGGATTGCCCAGCGTTAAAAAAAAAAAAAAAAGATATCTAAATATATAGACATAACAATATAAACCTACACCTCACACCTCAACCTTCACCTTGAGACAAGAAGGACTATCCTGTCCATGAAAATGAAACGCAAACGCATGTTGTAATTTGGAGTTAGGGGACCAATTCCATTGATACTTTGAACTAATACCTCATGATAAACAGTGGCACATAGCATACATCAATTTAATTATATAACCAACAAAAATATTAACATTTAACACATTTCCTTTTAAAACATATTTACTCAGCAATATTTAAGTATTTATTACTGAAAGTTTTTCATCTTCTTGGTTCTCTTCTTTTGTATATAATATTATTTTCTTCTAGATAATTTGATGTGAAAAACAGTGAATAAAAAAACGGTGAAACATGGCGACTACGATTTAAGTAATGGAGACATTATTAAAAATCAAATATCTCGTACGGAATAAAATAACTGGAAAGGTAATATTTTTAAATTTTGGTTACGAAATTTGCAGGTCGTAATTTTTGATTTGATTTGAAGATTGAAATTTATAAGTTCTTAATGATTAAGCAATTAAGTTTCCATTGTTTAGTTCTTCTATTAAACATAAAGTTAGATAAAAATTCAAGTCTACTAGTTTAAGTAAGTATATACAAGTAACACTTATTTTTGTGAATAAATAAATGTATTGATCCTTACTTTTTGTAATTATTTATCACACTTGACAAACAATATTCGACTGAAACACAAAATACTTAAAATAAAGATTTGAACGCGCAAGATTTTGTGCTCGAGGAATCAATTGAAGCGATTCATATTTTTATTAATCAGATTTATTCATGTACCTAAATTTATTCAACGAACACTGAGTGCTATTGCTTCTGATTCAAAGTCCAATTTTGATTGCAGATAATTGGTTTTTGGGATGTTTCTGTAAGCTGTGTTGAATGTTGCGCGTAGAATATTGCGCGGAGGCCGCTGAGGGTCGATGGCTCCTCGGAGACACGTGAGGCGTTACCGTTAGTCAGCACGCCAGGGCCTCTGATACACGGAAAGGAAAATCTTATGAAATAGTTTGCGAACTCAATAATGATTGACGGATAATAAATAATACAGATCATGAATATAAACAGATAAACATTTTAATTAGTTTTAAAGGATAGATAAGCTGACAGCCCACCAGACATTGAGCGGTTACCGAAACTGGTGAATATTGGGTTAAAGTCTATAGAATAGAATCAATATTAAGGTTAACCAAGTTTTCCAACTGGTGGTGCTTATTTTGAGATATACTAACACGTCATGCTTAAATCTTTGAATTCATATTCTCATGCACAATTCACTACTATTCGTAAACTTTATCTGATATATCAAACAAAGCATATGAAGCCGTAGGCAGGTGCTTATCTTCTAATAATTAATCTTGTAGCTGTATCTTCATTTGATTCCTCGTCCTTTAAGCATTCGCGTTTCATTCATTATATCGGTATAGTAGGATTAGACGCTTTGGAAAAGGTTTTTGTCTGTAAATTACAGGCAATAGGTAATTTCAATAAATGCGTTTTATTTAAACTTTCGTCGTATTAGCCGCAAATCGAAACACAAACACTTTGCTTTTCAGTTCGATAAAAAGCAATAAATAGCTTCATTCTTTGTTGCTTTAAAATTCAAAAGTAAAGAAAACCTTAGTTTTAACAGCGGTCTTAAAAAAGGGAAAGGAATATAGTAAGCCTTCACAGGTAAGAACCTATATCTTGTCTATTTCTGCCGCAAAGCCGTCGAGTATTTCGGCTTGAAGGACCAGACCAGTTCGAACTCAAGCCTTAATGTCAGTGGTGGCATTTACGTTGTGATGTAGGCGTATTTGTCATAATAGCCACTTAATATCAAGAAAACTGTAAATTCGTCTGTCTAACCTCAAACAAAATCGACTACAGTTGTAATAAAATTACATCGGTTCATAAAACCACTAAAGCTCTCCTTCAAAGAGCTCAATCTCATAAAACTCATCTTTTTTCGTTTCACGAACTGTCTTTAAGCTTGAATTTATCGCCGATAAAAAACCTCATTTTTTTTGTGAAAGTCATACATTTTAAATCGCCCAAACAAGTATAGGAATTATGCAGCAAGTATATCTGTCAAACTGTTTACAGCCTCGCTTGACCGATATCTGGATGCGAGACGTCTTCTTTTAGAATCTAATATTGTCCACATGTCACATAATGAGAAACTAATCTGCTTAACGTATAAGAAAATAATAGCAAAATCATAAGGAAAAAGGAATTAATTTAAAATTACAATTATCATCAAATTGAATGAGATAGATACATTTGTCTAGCATATTATTTTTGTTTTGTTTACAAAATCATTGTTTCATTGTCGTATTGTTTTATGATATTTTATTATAAAATTAAATGAATCATAGAAAGTCGCGAATACATAGCGACACGAATAATTAATTTAAATGCATAATAGAGTTGAAACAATGCGTTGATGTCTTTTGGGTGGCGATAATTAAATGATTACAACACGCATGCAATCTTTATCTTCCTATTTTTTTTTAGACTTAGGATAGTTTTCGTGTAATCTTGGAATGTCAGATAGAGCTTAGATGAATGTCTACTGAAGATTAGAATATTAGTTGTAGTGATGATTTTGAAAAACCAGTACGTGATTTCATGTATAATTTATGCAGTGTGTAACATTATCTGATAAATATCCGAATGAGATTTGCTTAAAACGCTTTGCAATTAATATTTTCTTTTCAAAAATTAAATGATTAAGACAAAAATCTTGCAACTTTTACCATCACTTACTTTAATATTTTTATTGATGTAGAAAGGTAAACGAATTCAGACCTGACTTGTTGTTCATAACTTTGCAATTGAATGTTGCCATCGATTTTGAGACCAAGAATCTGTTTATTTAACATAACAATAATCCGTCATCGTTATTAGAACCGCCGTTGCAATTATGAATAAAATTTATATGACAAACCAAAATGAGAACAGAGAACGCACTGAATTAATTCATCGCCCCTGACTTCTGTAACGAAATCAAGGTTTTCGGCACGTTCTTGTTTACAACATAATACTGGACGTCTTGTTTGTATGAATACGTTTTCGAGGTCGTTGCCGTGCTCTCCCTCGTGTGTGAAAACAAACGCTAAATAGGTCGGGATGAGAATTGATAAATATTTTTATGATCGTAACTGAACATTAATAGTTCGATGATGGGCTTTTATAGTTTATTTTATGATGCTCAGAAACTCCATTTTGATTTAAGGCCAGATCAACCGAGAGCTGGTGTCCTCTTGTCTAAAAGCAATATAAATAACAATTGCTAGATATTAATTTTGCTTCTGAAATTATTGTCGTAATTGGTGATTTTCGATTTTGCGGTTAACCATCGAAGCACAAGCATAAATATATTAATAACTACTAAATTCCCAAGTTGGATGGATGAAAGAAATAGTAGCCATAACGAAACTGGAGTATTCGGGGAATTTCAACTAGTTGTTCTTGACTTATTAGTTGTTTCACACATAGGGCTGAAACAATAGCCCGTAAAATAAAACTTGAATAATATGATACAAAGCAAATCTGCAAATTCGTATTTATGAATCTTATAGATATTCACGTCAATGTAGACGGACTAATAGCATCGTAGATAATCTTTAATCTTGGCTTATTATGCCGCCGCATAGATAGGTACTGCTGCATATTACATTCACACATTCCGGAAGGAAAGCCTTTACTACAGCATATTCAAGTTCTGGTTGGTCTCTATGGGTTATGATAATCACTTAAGATCAGGTGGGTCGAGAGCTCGTCTATACTCTAGTATTACTAGTGTTAATTCACGTTTCACTAAATTCGGGTTTGATACTTTTATCTCGGATCTCACAAACATTGATATTCCTTTTATTCGAATTTTCAGATTCTATGAAATATGTTAGGTTTACGCGTCGCCCTGAATTAATTAAATACATCCAAAAAACTATGAAATTCGTATTGTTTTTCTCACGCTGATTCATAACTTTAATAAGTGAGCTGGTCTCGGTGTCCCCATTTTTTGCCACAAACAACTTTGGAGGGCATTACCCTCTTTCTCTCTCCCTCCACCGGACGGAAACACCTAGCTTCGAGGCGAATGCCCATTCTATTACAGAACGCCGCGAAATTTGTGAACTTAAAGTGCCTTTCGATGAGTAACACCATGTTAATCAAATCAAAGTACCACTGGGATGTATCAGTACAACATGCGCTTTGTCACGTCAATCCCTAGTAGTAATGTAAAATTATACAACCTCTTTTTGCGTTCCAAAAAAACCCAGCGGCATTGAGTTCACATCCAAACACAAACGCAACAGCTCCATCCTACTTTGGGTCCGAGGACCTTACCCTAGACATTGGCTCATGACTTCACAGAATAAGGTTGTCGTCGGTCATCGGCCCTCCCCTCCCCCGTCAAGCGACCTCTTTTCGCAATAACCCAACAAGTTTGTACGGCTACCAACTTCATCATTACCTCTACCGGCGAACGCACTTCGCACAATGGTAGCTTTATTTTATAGTAAAACTAGTGGACGTGGGCAATCTATTCTGTTTGTATTTGACACTAAAATATATTTGAAAGAAAGTACATATAGTCTTTATCGAGTTATATTTTTTTGTAGTTTCATAACAATTCTGTTGTTTCTTGTATGTAATTCTTGAGGTTTTAATGAAATTTGAAACGAAAATTTATAGTTGTCACGGTTTGGTGTGTTTGCTTTGACTATAAATGTTTTTATCACTGATTAAATTTAAATATGCATTCAATAATACTGATAATCTTTGTTCGCTTCGTCGGATTAATCTCCATCGCCGTGAAGAGTTTTCAAATAACTCGCTTGCTAATAGAATTTGGTGGTTCCAAAACTGTTTTATAGAGTTCAATAAATTTTGAAAACAGATAATATTAGATTTAATCAGACACTATTCGTGACTGCGCCCAGTATCGAATATTGCACAATATAGTTTTTAATTGACGTACAACGATTAGTGCGCTCGCCCGATTCGCTCCAGTTGTTACCGATTAAGTTTTTACAATGTTTCCCTGGCTAAGTCAAGTTTACAGTTAGCCGACGGGCTGTTGCCAAGTTATGGTCAGATATTAATTAATTAAATCGCCGGAAATTACGACAATGCTAAGAGCGCAAATCACTTTGCCGGGAAACGCTACAATTACGCGTCCAGTATTTTAATTACAAAGTGGGGATCTTAACGCGTGGTCAAATAAGTTAAAACTTTAATATCCTAAAAACTTTTATAGAGCATTTATAAAGTTCCTTTACAACATTAAATGCGTGTTTAAGACAAATAACTCCAAAAAACCACTCACCATCAGATGGACCGCATATTCGTTTGCCTACAAGGCTCATACTTATGGCCCTTCAGAGATCAAGTTTTATCGGATGCTTTTGTTTTGAATTTCAGTTTTATTATCTAAGCTTTTAATTCACAATGTAACTAAATGTAAAAAACTTACCTTAGTATGGCTACATATAACTGAAAAAACTTTACTTAACTCAATTACAGTCTAAGTGAGGGAAGTAGTCTGAATTTTCACGGATTTCCATACGTTTTTTATAGTAAGCTACCCTTGAGTTATCATGTTGATATCTTAATAAGTGGTGCGTTCAAAAGGTATGTATTTGTGGATGTGGGATGAAGAATTATGCTAATTAGATGTCCCTTGACTTATTTATATTTGAACGAAGCTTTATTTGGAATAGACACACAAACACAACCCGCAATTATAATTTAAACAAATCCTGCAACTATAATTTCTATCCAGAACTTATTTAACAAACAAAAAAACATATCGTTTGTCTAGAAACCGACCAATGTTGGTTTCTTCATGCTCTGTAACTCAGATTCATGGGATTTGTCTATTTAACGAGCAATTCCTATAGAAGTATATAGGGCCTCCCAGCCTAAGGAATGCCACAAGTGTTTTTTTCTTTTTTTTCTTTTTTTATATTGCTTAGATGGGTGGACGAGCTCACAGCCCACCTGGTGTTAAGTGGTTACTGGAACCCATAGACATCACGCAAATGCGCCACCAACCTTGAGATATAAGTTCTAAGGTCTCAAGTATAGTTACAACGGCTGCCCCGCCCTTCAAACCGAAACGCATTACTGCTTCACGGCAGAAATAGGCAGGGTGGTGGTACCCACCCGCGCGGACTCACAAGAGGTCCTACCACCAGTATTTAGGGGCCAGTGTACTCTATGACAATATCTATAATCATCCTGATGCCATAGATCTCACGAGTGGACTGGGTATAGCTATAGGTGTTGGAATTTCCAACACCAGAGCTACCAATGCGCGCAGAGTCAATGCATTAAGTGTCTCTGGCCGGCATATCTCTATTCGTAGGCTCATTAAATTTGGAACGTGGATGATATAGGCGTCATCATGTCGCTTGTATTTTACATAATATGTACATTCACTCCTCGTACCTAAATTTAAATCGGCCATTTTAATATTTCGGTCAAAATTATAATCATTTATAAAATCAAAAGCATCCATTTGTGTGTTTGATGGTAATTTAATATATCTCAGATATCAGACTCGTAATTGGTGATTAATAAAGTTTATAACTTTCCATTCCACATAAACCATATATCCACATAAACATTATTATTAAAAGGATTCTCACCGCGATTTTTTGTTTTAATGAATTTTCTAATATAATGTAAGAGCCCGTTTAATAATAATATTTTTAGTGTAAATAACCACGAAAACTTAAAACAATGTGCATACATATTTGTTAAATACTTTTGATGTGTTCATTCGTTCTTATCGTTTCAAACAATATAGTTAAATAAAAACCGAGCGACATGCGGGCTACTGGCGGAAGTACGCGTTTTAAAATCTACAACACAATCGTAAATTTGAATGTGGAACTTTGTTCTTACCTTTTCTTTTTCATTAGCCTAAGCAGGTAGAACAGCTCAGGATTTATCTTGCATTAGAATGTCGATTTCTGCGATCCTGGCTGGAAGAGGCATCAGGTAGTACCGACCCGCACAGGCCTCATCCACATTCCACACACCCAGCAGCAGACATCACAATATTTTTAAATTTTAAATGGATAGACAAACCCAACAAAGGCTATACGGATATTTTACTACTGTAGTTGATTGGAGCGACGAGTGTTTAAACAAAGTTATTTAGGTCGCGACGCTTATTCAACAGGAACGAAATTTTGTATTAAGCACTAGTAAATTTATTTAAAAAAAAATTCTTACTTACTTACTTACTTATTTTTCATTCGAGGTAGGACCTCTTGTGAATCCGCGCAGGTAGGTATCACCGCACTGCCTATTTCTGCCGTGAAGCAGTAATGCGTTTCGGTTTGAAGGGTGGGGCAGCCGCTTTAACTATACTTGAGACCTTAGAGCTTATATCTCGAGGTGGTTGGCGCATTTACGTTATAGATGTCTATGGGCTCTAGTAACCACTTAACACTAGGTGGGCTGTGAGCTCGTCCACCCTACTAAGCATTTTTTTTTTTTTTATCAAAGCGTTCTATTGATTAATTAAAAATAATTCAGGCCGCGTAAGGAAGTATTGACTGCACACCGGACGACGACGGCGGCGCTTCCGGTCGCCATCGTCGCTTGAACGTGCTGTGATTGCACCTCGACGCTAACTTTATAATATTCATAAAAATATGCAAAGGATTTTATTGTTCAATTGAGAAACGAATATTCATATGAAACGCGCCCGCAGCGACAGTGGATTATTCATGAGACATTGAGAAAGAAAATTAAAAGTTGAATTCATAGTTTGTGAATAAATATAAGTGTATTTTCTCATAAAAAAAAATTGAAATAATAGAAATATTATCTTTGTCAAATTGTTTTTAATACCTTAAACAGCGCTATTACTTTAATTTCGTAGAAATTATGAGTATGATAAACGCAGACATAAAATAAAGTGCAATAAGTATCTTGCTATCTCTTTTTGAAGCTCCCGTTGGAGCTCTGCATTAATTATTGTATGCATACTTATTGATTAAATTAATCTCAATCTTTATAATATTTTAATTTTTTAATTTAATTTTTTTTTTTTAATTTTTTATTATTTTATTTTTTTTATTATTTTTTATTTATTTTATTATTAATTTAATTTTAATTTAATTTATTTTCAATTAAATGTTTAGAAAATTTCCAGGATGAATTTATTTCGTCAATATCTTCCGATACTTTCCATATCTTTAGTAAAATCTTTTATATCTACACCTTTATCTACACCATCTGACCACTTGAAGGCGTACACGACTTCTTTAGAATTCTTGAGTTGTCCATCCGCTGAATATGAGCCGACCTTCGTAAACGGTTTTCCTCAACAACACCTCAACAGCAGCACAACAGTAATTCTTGTGAGGATCTTTCTCAAAGAGATTGAGTGATTGTGAAAGATTCAGATTTCCTTAACATAACAATAATTTGCGACCTCAATTTAGGCCACACTACATTTTGGTTATGACATGAAATTACATCTACCATAATAAACATAACAGAATGTACGCTGAAACGCGATTTTGCCGAAAAATATACAGATTGACTTTTAGTTTATGGACTAAAATACGACAGAAACACCTCGTTATTCGGAGAAAATGAAACGTATTTTATTATTTACGAATTATTATACAATTTTAAGGCAGGTAAAACGGTGGGAAACGTCCAGATATAATTACATAAATGTGTTTAGTAATTAAGGGAATTCCCTGGACGGAACATCGCACTAAGCCATCAATCCTGAAAGAACTTGGCGTCTCCACAAGACTTTGTACGACTTGTCTACTTAGGATTTTTGAGTTTTATTAGTTACTTTACGAGGAAGAAGTGCGAAAATCTTGAAAATCTACTCGTCACCGGCAAAGAGCGTAGTCCTATGCGCCGGTCCTATTAAATTAAGATGAAATTGGACATCAATGGAGCATCAATGTCGCCGCTATCCAGTGCGTAGAGGACAACAAATAATCAAGGGACATAGTCCGAGCCAAAATGCTCCGTAAAGGTCACGACCCTCAGCACTGAGGAACACGATGCAAGGAGGAGAAGGACGACTAATTTATAGCTAAGAAGAACAATGGCTGCTGACCATAATTTTAATACACACACACACATACGTACACATTATAGTTATGTATATATATAGTATTGTCATTAATTGTTTCAAAATACACAGTTTATTCGGACACATTTGAATGTATGCTATTCCAACCTCAAATCGAGTTCAGTTAACAAACAATAGGATTGCGGAATAAAAGACTGTAAATTATCTTCACATCCTCAATTATCGTGTCGCTAACACAGACGAGTTGGAATTATGACTTTCCGATATATAACAACACTCTAATGAGTAAATGCTCAACAAAACACAAAAACAAACAGCCATTGTTTTTTCTGTTTGCTTAAATACGCAGACGAATCTCATTGTCCATCTGCTTTGAAAAATTACCGTAGCTTACGATATACAACTCGCCTTGAGACAGGCGATCAAAGCCACAATATACCTACATTGTAATTTTAGCTATCGTAGTAGTGTGTAACAACTTTGGAACTGAAATAAACAGGATTATGGAAAATCAAACTTACAAATGCCCCACTACATGTAAATATTATATATACTTATGGGCCTAATTGTTACCACATTATTATTCCTTTGATTGCAATAAAAATGAGTAAAATAGGCATCTCATAAAAATTAAATCTGCTCACCTATGTTGTAGAACAATAATTAAAATTTACGTTGGTTTATTGAGTATTACACTGAACTTCACAAGCTCTACACTTATTATGCTTAACACGAATGGTGAATATTAAATACTAAAAACATTATAATTTCACCTCAACTTGTCATTTGCTCTACTCGATTTGCTAAGAACACAAAATCTTGAAAGATTTTTTGCTAGTACCTACAGTTTAAGCTTGACTTTTAGCACAAATCAGTCTTTTGTTATTTATTCAACACACATACACATTAACAAACTAATCTAATGAAAAAAGGTACTAGATAGTAGAAATGTACTTACTACTGTCCTATCAGTTTAACTAATCTAACACTATTACTTCAGAGAATAAACCCGTCAATCTATTGCTTCGCTTCAACGCGTGAAAGAAGAACAAACAAACACACAAATGAACGATTTATGGATTATAATTTACCACACTTGCTCACACTAAAATGGCCGTCTCCAATTACTACCAACACCCGGCTGTAATCAAATTCAATTTGAAGTGTATTGACGTCTACAGACTATGATCGTAATGATTTCAGGTTCATCAAACGTTCCCGCAGGTCGTTGCCTTAACCACCAATATCGGAAAATTTTCAGGCTAAGACAAAAGTAACGGATGATAACATATCTAATATAATAACAGAGAACTTATTTTGGAGAATAACAGAGAACTTATTTTGGAAGGGAATTATGAATCATAGTTAAAAAGAGATTAATATTTGAGATCACTTGTAAGGAGAGGGCTTTTAATGTTGAGCATTCATTTACAATTAACATTTAATCATAGATGTGTTACAAAGTAAAGTTTTTTTTAAGTAATTAAAAAAGGCTGGCCAAAAAGTGTGTTTTGTTTACACGTGGCAATGAACCATCATGTTTTTTTACTAAATCATTTCCGTTAGTACAGTTTACCAAGTATCTATTTTGTATTGGTTGAATTTAAACAGCTTAATTTTATTCATTAAATTAAATGTACAATAACGTAAGCGACAATGTCCTAATTACAAAAACTAATTACAAAAAAATAACCAATTACATTGTCATTTATTGTTGTCTGTAATGTACATAGGTATCAAGTACAATAAGTTTCGGTTTTTGTACGAATAGCAATTTCGTAGCATATGCCTTTGAAAAGGCTTGCTTATCAACAAGATATCATCACCGTTGATAATATAGGATGAAGTATTTAATTAATTTTTGAACATAACGGCTCTAATGTTTTTATTATTATTATTACAAAGCCGTTATATGATTTTTTTAAATTTTGGAGATACGTGTCGATCCCTGTTTCACGGTACACCAAATAGATAGCTTATTGTAGTAGTGTAAGATTTAACATTAAATAATTAAGATGGCTACCACGATTTTATTTTAAAAGGAAAGTACTGTAATTTTGTAATTTGTAATATAATTTGAAGTCTTTTACTTGTGGTTGGGCATCTTGTGAGTCCGCACGGGTAGGTACATCCACCCTGCCCATTTCTGCTCTAAAGCAGTAATGTATTTCGGTTTGGAGGACGGGGTAGCCGTTGTACTATTGAAACTGAGACTTTTTTATTGCTTAGATGGGTGGACGAGCTCACAGCCCACCTGGTGTTAAGTGGTTACTGGAGCCAAATGCGCCACCACCACTAAATGCGCCACCCACCTTGAGATATAAGTTCTAAGGTCTCAGTATAGTTACAACGGCTACCCCACCCTTCAAACCGAAACGCATTACTGCTTCACGACAGAAATAGGCGGGGTGATGGTACCCACCCGCGCGGACTCACAAGAGGTCCTACCACCAGTAATTACGCAAATTATAATTTTGCGAGTTTGATTTTTATTACACGATGTTATTCTTTACCGTGGCAGGCAATCGTGAACATTTTTCAAGTGCGTATTTCATTAGAAAAATTGGTAGCCGCCTGTGGGATTTGAATACCGTTGAATCGCTAGATACGTCTGCACCGGGCCTCTTATCCTTTAGGCCACGAAGATTACATAGACCTAGAACTTCTGTCTCAAGATTGGTGAAATAATTTGCGTTGTTGATATTTATGGACCCCCGTAACCATTTAACACCAGATAAGCCGTTGAGCTCGTCAAGCCATCTAATTAATAAATATAATAAAAGGTATTGTTGTTTGTAAAAATATTGGCTGAGATAGATTTTTAAGTCTAAGACTAGTTACAATAGAAAAACCCTGAATGTTTCTGTTGCAAAGCAGTCATATTTTGCGCCTCAGATTGTGGAAGACCCCCACTCATTTTTTTTTCCTACCTATGCTAATAGCCTTGAGAGGCTATTTCAAAGGCATATGCCTATCTTTGACGTGTAGGTGAGCTCACTGGGCTCAAACCGGTAGTATTGCTGATACTGGGTCTAGCAAGAGCAGTGCTTCGCAGAATCTACCACCCCATCGGAAACGCGACCCACTGAGAAGATCTGGCGAGAAACTCAGTGGGCTGTGTCTATGGGTTAATTCACCCGTCGAGCCCTTCGTCGCAAGCGATGAGTTCGACAAAGATGGTGACCGGTGCTTGTGGTACCTAAAAGCACCGTTAGTGGATCGGGAAGATCCGCAATGACGTGTTTAGGGCGACGTCGACTGTTTTCCATTCGGTGCACAGATCAGGTAGGTATATAATTACCGGCGGCCACGACAAAAGGGTTTTTATGTCGTGCCGACTTCGAAGTGGCGCAATGATGCCGACTGTAGATACTTACTGTCTGAGTCAAGCTCCAGGTCATCATGGAGATCACCGTTCTTTGGTAACCATGGTGCTCCGACGGCTATCCTGCAAAAACGGGATTGAATGACTTGAAGGGATTTCAAGTTGGTGCGGGTCGCGTGAGCGAACACTACGCTTGCATAGGTCATGACAGGGCGTATGCAAGTTTTTTAGAGTGTCACCTTATTACGAAGGGACAATTTACTTCGCTTACCCACCCTGATAGCGTATACAGTTGACACTTTAACGTCATGACCTAATTAAGCATTCGTTTTACAGCAACATTATGAGATGCAGTAACCGTTTAGTAGCAGGTGTGTCGCCTATTAACCTAAGTCATGAATAAATAAAAAACGATTTCGTAACGTTCGAGAAACAATCAAATAGGTTAAGGGCAGAAACTATTTATAAATCGTATCACCGCATTGTAATCGCTCTCTAGGGCTGTGGTTGAATTGAATATAATGAACCCTGATCATTGGTGTTACACAAACGGTGCTTATTGTTCTTAAACAGGAGTTCACGGCCAATCGATGTAAAATAGTGACGAGAGCCCATAAACATTAAAACGCTTATATTGTCTCCCATCTTGAAACAGACCTAATTATATTACACAACGTCTCTCTGATCCTGTCTATTTCTGCCGTGAAGCAGTAATACGTTTCAGTTAGAAGGGTGGGACAGCTTTTGTACTGTAAAAACTGAGACCTTAGAACTCAGGTCTCAAAGTAGGTGGTGGTATTTACGTTGTTGATTTCTATGAGTCCTAACAACCACACCGGCTGGACCGTAAGCTCGTCCGCCCGACAGCCAACAAAGGTTTAAAAAAACTAACTTAATATGGATGCTCGATGCTGCGTCCTAGGCTGTTGACACCAGGAAGAACAACCCGGTCGGTGTTGCATTACATTCCGATCCACCAGGGTATCCCGGAACACGAGCATCACTGCTTGACAGGGCTGCTGTACCGCGGAGTCCAGCGTCGTTGCTCGTCGACAACCGTAGGTCGGGCATCATCGTGCTAGGTTTGACCGCGGGAAACCCCTTACTGCCCGGGTTCTGACCCCGAAAGGAGATCAGACGTTGAGTGAGTCGTTTGCTGGGTATGACCCTAAAAACGTGCTTGAGCTCGCGGTCTACTCCCAATATCCGCTGATGATCAAGACCTACATACCCTTGCGGCGGAAACATCGCATGAGGTTCGGGCTCCTTTTTTATCCATCCTTAGTTCATGTACCTATAGATTTTCAAGCTCAAGGGGTTCCATTTTGATACTGCAACTATTGATACTGGTATCTTTTATTTTTAATTTTACGTAAAATTTATTTTTATTCTCCTAAATAACATTTACTAAATAATTAAAAATCAACCTTAAATTAAATAAAGCTATTGTCACTACTAAGTGATAAAATTGTACGTCCTCATATTTCACAAAAAGAAAAGAAAGCATTTACTACATCGATTGCTAATTAAAGAATTTCTTAACGTCAAATGATTGATACGCAAACTAAACAAAACCCAAATAGGCCTAAACAAACGCAAAAACAATAAATAAATCAAACGTTAGTTTCCAAAGTTACAGAACATATTTTCACAGTGAAAAAAGTCCGTTGCGAGTTATTACAGTCATCGATCATTCATTGCAGAACACAATGTGCCCACATACAAACAGGTACAAACATCAGACAAGTCTAGAACGAATCGACAGTAACCGTGTCAACGTAACGATACGTCGCCGCGACATTCGTAAAGAGGACAGCCAATGAATATGCATGCCTCTCTTTGTCATATGCCAACTGTTTTGAGCTATCTTTACTTATGCGGTACACATGAAGTTAACATCTAAAACCACACATTAATTATGGCGATTTTACCGAATCTCAGTTTTAAGTTAATCTGTATCTTGATTCGGCTCTATGGAAATGTGATTTACGGTAGTTTGAGTTTTTTTTATATGGCTTTGACAATCAGCAATGGTTCAGTCAAGCCTGGTTAACTGGTGGTAGGACCTCTTATGAGTCTGCGCGGGTGGGTACCGCCACCCTGCCTATTTCTGCCGTGAAGCAGTAATGCGTTTCGGTTTGAAGGGTGGGACAGCCGTTGTAACTATACTTGAGACCTTAGAACTTATATCTCAAGGTGGGTGACGCATTTACGTTGTAGATGTCTATGGGCTCCAGTAACCACTTAACACCAGGTGGGCTGTGAGCTCGTCCACCCATATAAGTAATAAATAAATAAAAATCCGCTGCTGAAGAGCCTCCGAAAGCCTCGTTTAAAGGAGGACATCTAATAACGCTCGAGAAGTACCATGGAGGGGAGTTCATTCTAGATCCAGATGATTTGTGGCATATTACTGGAAAAATACCGCTAATAAACGCCACTACGTTCATATACAGTGTGTAGTATCTAAAATCACAGTTCTAGTTATGTTAGTATGGAAGAACTCTGATCCAGAGGCGGGCGGTGCGATGGTAAGAACGAGATCATTTCAAGTAGTTCCTCAGGGTGCTATTAGGATAGAACATATGGTATAAAACACAGAGACAACCGAAGTCCCTCTTGTAGACCCAGAGGTTCCATCAGTGCTTGGATGTGGTTTGTCTTGTTATTGGAAGAAGCTTGGCTTTGGTACTAACGTCACTGAACGGAGATGACTACATAAAGCAGTCTGGGCTAGAGCCTTGCCATCCATAGATAATACACATAAACTAGTTATGGCCATCGATGATAACAAAAACGAATGCACTGAAGTCGTAGTACGGTCAAAATAGATGAGTTGATGTTATCAGATTGTGCGGCCATACTTTACCATCCGCTACCACATTAAATAATTGTAATTAAAAAAAAAAAACTTCCGAATATGAAACTGCAATTAAAACCACATTGAATCGAATTCATTGTTCGTTTATTAACTCTAATCAGTTGTTACAAATTGAAAAGAGGACCTGCGGTGATCTTTGATGTTTTTTTTTTTCCTACCTATGCTGATAGCCTTGAGAGGCTATTTCAGATTATCCGTGAAGGTGAGCTCACGGGGCTCAAACCGGAGTGTTACTATCACTAGCCCTAGCAAGAGCTTCGCAGATGATGTTTGTATTTGAGAATTATATGAACAGTTATCAAAGTCGCATTTAGAGATAAGATTATCTAAGCGGAATTTAATATAAAACTCTGTTTCTGCTACGTAACATATCCATATTGTTTGAATATCAATAACATACTGCTTTTGTTATAACCATTTTGGTACATAATGCTTGGTTTGGCGTATACTAATTTCATATAATTTCGAAGATTTGTTTGTTGCTAGTGACCGATCACTAGGCAGGTTTCGTGGTGGTTTACCTTACCCATAAAGCTCACACCTTGAGACATGAGGTCACAGTCTCAATAGTGACACGTATTGGCTAGCGCACGCACGTGTTTATAAATATTTACTTAGACATTCTCAGTCACTACTCGTAAGTTACAAAAGTACGTCCCAAAAATTTTATACTTGACAATTTTATTTTGTCATAAAAAAAAACAAGATTTCCTTTCAAACCACGAGCTCTTTTTATAACATGTCATGAGAACGTGAGAAACGGACGTTGAACTCTTAAATTTTCTTAAATACTTCCATATTTGATTCGTTGTTCGCAATTTGATTTACGTCGTGATTTTATTCTATTCTATTTTGGTCAGTAATATTTTATATCATATAAGCCATGTAACATCTTAGACGCATCAATAGAAGAAAGATTTTACGGCTCGTTTATCGCTCGACAGCATAACAGGTCAGCAAACAGATCTGATAATTCTTGAATAATAAACTTAAATTAAGCCTGCCTATGACTTTTGAAAAAATTAAAAAAGCTACCTTCATTTCAAACATAAAGTAACGAAAAAATTAATACTTTATATAATACTAGCTGACCCGGCAGACTTTGTAGTGCCTCAATCGACAAATAAAAGACCCAAGCTTTTGTATAAAATAAACTTAAAACAAACAAAAGGAAAGAATAGAAAATTGTTATTTCTATTTAATTCCGAGCATTTTCATATTTATTCACATTTTAAACCTTCTCTGGACTTCCACAAACAATCCAAGCCCAAATTTAGCCAAATCGGTCCAGCCGTTCTCGAGTTTTAGCGAGATTAACGAACAGCAATTCGTTTTTACATACTTATATAATATTTAGATATAATATTTGACGCACCTGCTCAATTATATTTGATACAAAACTTTTAACGAAAATTAGGTTTTATTACATAAAGCTTATTAATACTTATTACAAAAAAAACTAACATCTTTTTGTCGTTTGTTTTCATCAGCAGGCGATCAGTTATGGTTGAGAGTCGCGGCTTACCAACTGTTTTGTACTATTTCAGTTTCCGCTTCTCACGATCTTCGATATGGTATGCGGTACCTACAAAAATGCAAACCACTTAGGTCTTCACCATATAATCGATGTAAATTGTTCTATTCGTTTACTTTGGTGTTTGTTTTGGTCATGTCAGTTTTAAAACAGAACAGTTTTATAATACCTACTAGCGACCCGCCCTCGCTTCGCTTCGGAAACTGTAATTTATTATTGATTTCTCTAGTATTTAATGGATGTTATAATACATATAAACCTTCCTCTTTAATCACTCTATCTATTTAAAAAAAAACGCATCAAAATTCGTTGCGTAGTTTTAAAGATTTAAGCATACATAGGAATAGGGACAGAGAAAGCGACTTTGTTTCATATTATGTAGTGATAACTTGATCATACTAACTACTCATTAACTATTCAAAAAACCGAACCCTTTTAATTTAGACAGCTGCCATGCCATAATATTCGTTCATAATTTTCTGCAAGAAACAAATTTATACGACGACAAATTACATAATTAGACTGGTATTCAAAATCATTCCCAATGACATTCAGAAGAAATCCATTTGGTATGGATGTTAATGGCATTGTTTTTAGCATTCATTTCAAACATTATCTTAATTTGAAAGTAATAGACAGTTAATACGAGCCATTTACTCTCTAGAAACATGCCTTATTAAAGCACAGTTACGTATAGGCGCAAAATGATAATATCTCTGCTTCTTAATAAAAACGAAGGATTACATATATTATTTATATTTAGATTTAAAAAATATGTTACCTCATTATTGTATTTTTAAAGTATGAGACAATGTTACATCAAAAGACATATTACAAGCGTGAAATAATACAAGCTTACAGTTACAATATTATTAACGTGTTCTGACGTGCGTTGAATATACTTGTACTATCCGAGACAATGAATGCACACGACGTCGAGTGCACGGCTGCAATCACACACGCAGCCGAAGTATGCGATGCGTCCAACGGTTACATTGTTGGTTTCAAAATAAAAATTTTTTTTAAACTTAGATCATTTTAATGTTTCCGAATTTCCAAATTCACATCATGCTTCATATACAGGGTGTTTGCCGAAGTTTTCCGAAACCGTGACGGTAATAATAAACTTCTAGATAAAGTATTTTTTTATTGCACTTGTGTGGTTACCGCATGGAAGACAGCAATGCCAAGGGCACAGCAAAGCCGCCGTCTATCTATGAAAATAACATCAACACTAACACATCAACGGGAATCAAAGGGAATCAGCAATGTAAGTTTACAAAAGTTGGAGGTCCCTCAATTTACCTCATGGGAACCGGGCAAACAGACGCGCTCGTATGAAAACGTTGACCCCGTGTCTCAAACGGTCCATGTGTTACGTTGCTTTAATATTTTCTGCTCTAGAGAGCTTACTAGCTCACAGCATACTAGATAAAGAGCGGTTCCCTATAACATATAATATTTTAACATATTATTACTGTTGTAAAAAACCTAGTTTAAGTAAATAGGATTAAGTGTACATGTACTAGGTTTAAGGTAGAATAAGGAAATGTAAATAATTATAGAAATAAAGAGTCCCAACAGCCCTACTCCCCCTCCCCTCCCCGCTAATAAAATAGCTAGGAATGCAAAGTATGAACGGAATGAATGAAAGTACGAGAGGAATAAATGCGAGAACTGGTATGATAAAGAGGCTCGGAATGAATGCGTGACCTAGTTTTTAAGCCCCTTATGGGCAGGAGTATAAACTATAATGAAAATTAAAACAAAACAAAAAATGTAAATATGAATCTCTGGCTTTGTTGTTTGCAAGAGGTACGATAAAAAAAAAAAAAAAAAAAAAAGAGCGGTTCCCAAAGCCCTTTCATATAACAACCAAAATGCTACCACTGACCTTAGCTGCCCTGCTCAGCGTGGCTTAAGGGATAATACGCGTGGTGTACTCGTATTGATCAATACGACTGTGCCAATGTTGAAATCCTGCTAACAAATAACAATTTTTACAATGAAATACGTACTTAACTCATGTTCACAGATGGCTACCACGATAGAATAACATTGAGAAATAGAAATTATTCACAAATAAATACAATTGTGGTATAGACCAGAAGTCTCAAGGTGGGGGCAGTATCCACGTGTTGGTGCTAATGGTCCCTGGTAATCAATTAATATCAGGCTGGCCGTGAGCTCGCTCATCTATCTAAGCAATAAATGAAGCATTCGTAGTCTCAATTGCATGTAGAAATACATAGGGCAGTGGTACCTATTTTTTTGTTTTCATTTATTTATTGCTTATGCCAGTGGATGAGCTCACGGCCCACCATTAACAAATTATATCATAACAACATGAATCCCGTTATTCACTTTAAGACATGAGGTATGTGTGCCTAGTGCGAGTTTTTTAACGTTCTCGATGACGTAAAAGTTAACTCAAATTTGTATGGAGTTGGAACATTTTCTTATGTTTGCCACTAGGGGCGCTGTTCCAACGTGCATACGAATTTGAGTTGACTTTTACGTTATCTAGAACGTTAAAAAAACTCGCACTAAGCACACAGAAGCTCTTTTGTAGTATTTAACTAATTTTAAATTAAGCAATAACTAACTACACCCTGTATTTTTTTGAACTTTTGAAATTCGATCATTAAAGCATTAATGCTAAATACTTATTTAAGCTATGCACAAATTACAGTCGTGTTTAATTTAACAAATTTTAATTTTGCAGTGTTGAACAAACAATGTCACTACCGCCATTATTGGAATAATATATTTTGAGGTTTTAACAACCACTTCTGTTTGACATTTGTTTACCTACTCACGTTTAACGAAATTAATAAAAAAAGTTTTAAAGGATTAAGGCTATGTGTGAGAATTAATATATCATCTGTCATCTGTCACACTAAAAAGAAAATGATGTATCTCAAATTTGAACCAAACCACAGATTAACTTTAGATTGTTCCAGAGCTTCAGAGAAAATTGTCAGATCATGCTAACGATACTAAAAGAAAAAGTAAGTACGTAACTAGGCTGACGTTCCCAATTTCCGATTCGAGCATGCACGATGTCTTCACGAGGCCCTTCGTATCTCACAGTCAAGAAACAAGTTCCGCTGGTGGCAATTTCGTAATTCGCCTCCACGAGGTCTGTGTCTTGGTCAGGGCCGAACGCTAAGGGACCGTCTACACTCAACAACACTTATTCTGTTACTCTGTAGGTGCCGTGCTTATAATGCTTTCCTCAATAATGGTAATGAATTGTGTATTTTTGCGACGAAATAGCTGTGCTTTTAACGAAAAACGTGCATGGTATATGGCACAATCAAAACTTTGACTCAAGGTGGGCATTACGGTTTCTATGAGCGTCGATAGGCACTTAAAACTAGACGAGCCGTGACTTCGTCTACCTATACAGTGCAATAAAATAAATAATAGTTTAAAAAAACTAAAAAACACGCTTTATATAAAATTCAACTAAAAAATAGAATATATTTTATTGTAAAAAAAAGCGTGGGGTGCATGGTGTTATTAGTTATAAATATTTTTTTGACAGACATGAGTAGAAGAATTATTATTTCAATAATATCTTAAAAAGCACCCCACGCTTTTTTTTACAATAAAATATATTTTACACTACTTTCAATTTAAATTTATTAAAATTTATTTTCTATTTTTTAGTTGAATTTATATAAAGCGGGTTTTTTAGTTTTTTTAAACTATTATGTATTTATTTTTCATTTTTAGTTAAATTTTCTATAAAAGCGTATTTTTAAAACTATCAAGTAATTTAACATCAATTCCTGCCTTATCGACTATAGATAAAAATTATATAAATTGGCAAAAATCTTATTTTGCAAATTTAATAATGGAATCATCTTATCAAATTAGTGTATTGTCATCGGTCCTGGATAAATCTACAAAGTTTGAATGAAATCTGGCCGTTTAAAATGGGTCAAAATCGCGTCTAAAGGAGTCAGTTACAAATATACATACATACCAGTAAAGCTAATATAAAGCGTGTAAAAAGGTAAAAAAAGAGTTTCCGTTGGCATGGTTAAATATATTATTGTTTTAATATAAGTATGTTAAGACACAATATAGCTATTTCTATACTAATATTATAAAGAGGAAAGATTTGTTTGTTTGTTTGTTTCGAATAGGCTCCGAAACTACTGGACCGATTTGAAAAATTCTTTTTCCATTAGAAGCCGACACTGTCCCTGATGAACATAGGCTACTTTTTTTAATTTTTCTTTTTTTTTGTTTCATGTGTGTTTTAATGTTTCCGAAGCGAAGCGAGGGCGGGTCGCTAGTAAATAAATAAAAGTAACAACAGATTACATTAATGTACAAATAGATTTAGTTATTTTAACGACTAGTTTCCGCTGCTGATGAGTGTATTAAGTCCCTATGGCGACGGGGTAGGCTGGAGGGGTCGTGGTTTGAAGGGGGCGGGGTAGTATGGCACTAAGCGGAACGCCAGATCGTGCTGCACCGCCGAGCGCGACCGCTAAACCAGCTTGGCACTTGAATTGCAACATCGTTGCTTAGTTGAGTTAGGTGATGTACGTATAGTGTTGCTCGTCTCAGTATAACACACAGTACAAGTACAATAAACAAGCTTACAGCGTATAAAGTATTTATATTGTAAAGAGATTTTTTTAGATTCACAATATACGGTACTGTACGAAACTGATATGGCAATATATTATTTTTCTTCGGCTTACGCGAATCGTAGATACGTATAATTAAAACCACTTTGACAGTTTAATTTCGCGTTATTTATTGCCATTATATTATTTCGTACATGAATTCACATTTTAGTGGTGATAGAACCTCTTGTGAGTCCGCACGGGTAGGTACCACCACCCTGCCTATTTCTGCCGTGAAGCAGTAATGCATTTCGGTTTGAAGGGTGGGGCAGCCGTTGTAACTATACTTGAGACCTTAGACCTTATATTTCAAGGTGAGTGGCGCATTTACGTTGTAGATGTCTATGGGCTTCAGTAACCACTTCACACCAGGTGGGCTGTGAGCTCGTCCACCCATCTAAGGCAATAAAACAAAAAGAACACAAAAACTGTATAGTATTCGAAACGTTTTAATCAAGACAGGGCAATATTATAAACTGGTAATTAATTTAGCATTATTCTTAGAAAAATATACATACAAATATATACAGTTACTAATGATTCGAGAGCTACAAGCAAACCAGCACAAGTAGGCCTCGCAGCGAAGCTGTAACCGGTCGCGTAAGTATCGTAATGTTACAGCACTGATGTAAGCGAAGAAAGCAGTTGCTGGCAATTTTCTCGGGTTTTTTTTAAAAATAGCTTCATGTAATCTTAGATTCTATTAATTACACTAATAATGTTAATATAGGTAGCTTAATAATTTGCATATTTATATTTACTAGAGGTCCCGCAGTAGTCGAAATTCGACTATAATTAATTGGTATTGTAAGTTTGTAAACTATTATGATTGTATTTTATACTTCTAAAATCACAAATTTCGCCAAGACTACACTATAAAAAAGATTAACAAAGACAAACAATATTTAATCTAATCTCAATTTGACAAGACGTCATTGATTTAATGTATCTTTTATACATTATTTAAAAAAATTATTAGCATTGTGTACTTCTTCTCTATATTCTCCATAAGTGTGGAAAATTTCATACTCCTCCGTCTGCGCAATTTTCGTAAAAAGGGATACAAAGTTTTTACTTCACGTATAATAAACTGAAACAGTGCCTACCCTACTCTTTCAGCCAAAACTCAAGGTCATTTCGTTGTAGAAATAGGCAGATCATTGTAACAAAAACAAAAATATCTAAATGAAATATTAAGGTAAAGCCTTAATATACTATTCCTGATTTTCTTTCGTTTATCTTTGCGCCTAGATGGATTGTATTTAATAGCTGTATTTAATAATAAACTGTACGTACTATATAATTTATAATCGATGGCTTAATTCTAAATTCGTAATTTATGTTAGCTGCGCCCGGTCTGGTCTTCAAAGCTAATTACTTCGTCATCGTTTATTATTCCTAGGATTATAAGAACACTTATGTTATATGTTATATGCCAAGTTGATCAATCGTCTGATGAACTAAACTACGTAATTTTCTAGATTCTTGTTATAAAAATGCCCAGTTTCTTTCATAAAAGAGATGTACCCTTTAAAATCAACTGTCGAAGTTATTTCACAACAGTAATACCAAACGAATATTTTATAAAAATGAAACTTGAATGGCCTTTGATCTTTACAATATATGTTTATTTAATTAAGATTGAATATGTTAGCATCGAATTGCACGTATTAAAAATTCAAGCTTAAGGGGATATAAAAATATTCATCGATCAGAGAAACAGAAAAATTTATATGCAATTTTAAAAGCTTATTTCAAAAAAGCTATTATTAATCTGTTGAACTTTTTACCCGTTCAAGGTACAGTTAGAGATGTGGATAATAAAGTTTACATACTGCTGTAGATAAATAATTTAATCTACAGTAGTGTCAATGTAAATAAAATAATACAGAAAATAATTTAAAAATAGAGATTTTAGTTTTTTATAAATAAATTGTATATTTTTTTACTTTTTTATTGCTTAGATGGGAGGACGAGCTCACAGCCCCCCTGGTGTTAAGTGGTTACTGAAGCCCATAGAAATCTACAACGTAAATGCGCCACCCACCTTGAGATATAAGTTCTAATATCTCAGTATAGTTACAACGGCGGTCCCACCCTTTAAACCGAAACGCATTACTGCTTCACGGCAGAAATAGGCAGGGTGGTGGTACCTACCCGCGTGGACTCACAAGAGGTCCTACCATCAGCTTATAGCTTGAGATAAAAATAAAGGAAGTAATATTTAGTGCTGAAAAGTGCTGCTGGTCTTAACATTAAAAATGTTGATATTCTTTATTTAAGTATCTTATAAGACTAAGTTTTTCTTAATGTACACCTACTTTATAGGTGGAGAAACTGTACAAAATATTTTGATTCGTCTTTCATTTATTTGCTTAAAGTTAAGAGTTTAATTGAATACACGAAAATGTCAGTCCAGACTTTGACCAGTCTTAATTCACAAACGATTTTATTTCGTTTGAAAATTTATTTTCAAACTGTAACTCAATCTAGAAATCTATATATTAATACGTGAAGCAAAAACTTTGTATCCCTTTTTACGAAAATTGCGCGGACGGAGGAGTATGAAATTTTCCACACTTATAGAGAAAATAGAGAAGAAGTGCACAACGCTAATATTTTTTTAAAATCATGCGTAAAAGATACATTAAATCAATAAAAAAAACATTACACACACTACCATGTATTTGACACATACACATAGACTCTTTGTTTATTGTCAAACTTTTGTTATTGTTTAAAGTTTGTGGTCAAATTGAGAATAGGTTAATATTGTTTATCTTTATATTCGTCTATTGTGTAGTCTTGGCTAAATCTGTGACAATAGAGCCATAATAATGTTTAAACATAAAATTTCAATTGATTAAAGTCGAATTTCGACTTCTGCGGGACCACTAGTGTTTATAAATTCACACAAAACGAAGCCAAAAAAAAAAGCTGTCAAAGAAAATAAAAGGCGACGCTCCACAGCTACAAGCTCGCTCCAACAAGCGTATTCATTAAACTACTAATAACCTGATTACATTCTAATATTGATTACCAATACATAAGTCAGGTGGATAAGAAAAATAATTTCCATAAGTCAAACGGCGAGCTGAGGTCGACGATCTATACACTTGCGTTACCGGATCTTGGAGGTAGTTTTTTATGTGACCGTCGACTGAGCGGTTACATGTTTACTCAAAAGCACACGGACACCGTTTATGCACCGGCCATTATGCCGTATTTATTCATATATATATAAAGGTATGTACATATGTGTAAATTTCGACAAACTTCTTGACTTAACTCTGCAAATTATTGTTTTGATCGTCAAAGATTTACTTTTGGTCCAGATACGTTAATATATATATATTAATACGGGAGGCAAAAACTTTGTATCCCTTTTTACGAAAATTACGGGGACGGAGGAGTATGAAATTTTCCACACTTATAGAGAATATAGAGAAAAAGTGCACAATGCTAATATTTTTTTTAAATAATGCATAAAAGATACATTAACTCAATAAAGAAAACAGTACACACACTACAGACCATGTATTTGACGCACACACGCATGCATACTATTTATTGTCAAACTGTTGTTCTTGACGTCTGTTGTCAAATTGAGAATAGATTCAATATTGTTTGTCTTTTTTAATATTTTTTATAGTGTAGTCTTGACGAAATTTGTGATTATAGAAGTATAAAATACAATCATAATAGTGTACAAACTTACAATTCCAATTAATTATAGTCGAATTTCGACTACTGCGGGACCTCTAGTTTTATTAATTTGTCATGTTTGCAGTTATATCTAAATCTTTTTCAATCAGTTATAATATTGAAGCTTAAATGAATTCTCTGTGTTTGTCCGTTCTTGGATCCAATATGTTTTTTTAATTAGCACAGTATATATAATAAAATAAAAACAGTAAATTTTAGTAATCTTAATTTAACCATTCAATACCGAACAAAAATACAAATAGTACCATATTTTAAAATAATGTGTTCTCATATTTACACAACAAGATGACATTTAAACGTCTTTTACCACATGAGGCATTGTGAATTGATTCAACAGGATTCTCCTCAATTATCGTCTTCAAGTGAAGTATAAATTGTTTGTTCACTTGTCGCGTACCGATTCTATTTGTTTGATATTTTAAACGAAACGACAAAAAATATTTTTCCATCAACTGTCCCCTAGAACGTCTGAGGATCTATAAAAGTCATTTAAAGAACGTATGCAAAACTATCGCTAGCCGATTCTTGTTTTGAATTGCTGATCACAATTATATCACTACATTTAGAACTAACTTTTTTATTTCGTAATTTTATCAAACACATTTCAATTATATGCTATTTACTTACAGGAATAAAACATAATACTCTTTCCTTTCTACATAATATTCAAAATGAAACCCTTCGCTCAGTTATACATAAAATGCAATGGTTACATTAAAAATATTTACCTAATTTATTAGGAACATTGCTAATTGCCTTGTTCAAACCGAGAATACTCAGTGGATAATAATATTTACTGTGGACAAGTCAATTACCTGACAAAAAGGATACCTCTCTTCAAATGATTATTCTCTCGGAAATAATGTTTATATTTATAAAACTTTAAGTAATGTAATACAAATTTAATTACTTGCAGATTAATGAAAATAATATAATTGAAAATTAAATCAATTAAATTAATGTTTTTTTTTTCTTCCAGATGCAACAATTATCATTGAATGTTTGCAAAATGTTAATGTGAAATGTAAAAATCCATCAGACTCCCTTTCAATTTAATTTCACTGACTAAACTCTGTGAATCCCGCTACATGACCCGTACGCATTAGGGCAGTGTGTGTTGGTTATTCTTAGCATACATAAGTATCAATATTACTGTGTATAAACTGTCTGCATGAGCACAAATCGTACGGCATTCCTGAGCCACGACACGAGCGAGACGGATTTAAAAACTCGTCCCATCTCTTTCTAAGCTCGCAATCCTTTCCTTTCTACCTGTTGCGCTGTTACAAAAACCGGGTCCTTAGGGCCGCTACCTTACGTGAATTGAATGAGGATCGCGGGAGGCTACGGCTCGGCCCATATTAAGATAGGGCAAGGGCTATTATACGTAGATGGCGACGCAGCAAAGCTCGGGAGTCTTGGGACGCTGTATACCGTCGGGATGGCGAGCAAAAAACGACCGTTCATATAAGCCGGTTGCATAATAGCTGCTCGTGTGGGGAGCGGGAAGAGTGCGTGATTGGTACTTAAATGAATAGTATTTGAGTACAAACTGTACAAAGATCAACATAAGCTTACACAAGTTTATTATAATTTATTATAGTGATGTAACTGAAATAAGCAGCGTATTAAATATTTATGTTGCTTGAGTTTTTAAATGGGATTCCGTTTCGTCACGAGCTTTAGTCAACACTAGAAAATTCTCGAGCTGAAATTACGCTTAAGCATTCATAGAATATAATAATATACGAGATCTTCATTTAGACGCAACATCGACCTCGTGAATAACACGGCAACTGCTTATCAATAGATATGTTTTCAAGTTAAAACTGTCGAACTGTTTAAAAGTTATTCGGATCGTGATTGTATTCTCGGTCCGAACGATCGGATCGCGATAGCATGAAATCGTTTCGTGACGTGGCTGACATTCGGCGCGGTTGCGCGGGCCGTGATCTTGGCAGTGGTGGCTGCGCGACGGTGCGCCAGCGCTATAGCGGTCGCTGTACCCGCCCCGCGTCCCGCGCGCCCCGCACCCCCGCCGCACGCGCACAGCCTTTTAACAACCGGTATGCCGATGCTCAGACTCTAGCAACGCATTACCCAAAAAAAAAATGTTATCGCAATACCTAAGCCGGCGCAATATTATTATTATTTGATTTAATAGAAACAGTTAGAAATATTGTAAAACACTGCATTACAATTCATTAAAAAAAAATTATGCTGAAAAATGTCGCTCTTGGTACCTACATCGGGAAAATATTCCAGACAATGATCAAATTTAGGCTCATAGTAATATTAAAGCCACGAAAATAGGAAAAACATTCAACACCCACAAATAAAAAAATTCGGAAAATAAACGCGAGTCTATAAGATTTTTTATAATATTCAGTAACGAAAATTGTCCAAAATATTAAGATTCTATATCAATTACCTGAATTATTCTTAATGCCAAACGCTTAGGTATTTTACGGTTGTATTATAATCAATAATTGATGTACACTAAATTTATCCACGTAGCTTGAGAAAGTAATGTTTATTAATTCACGTAACGAAGCGTTGTTGCAACTTTACAATTGAAGCTTTAATGGAGCTTTTGATACGTGATGTAATTTCCACTTCGATAAGGTAAATTACCTTTTTTCACAGATCGCGAGCACGGAACCGTACATGTACGTACGTTTGATTATTTAAAAACAAGGCATTTGAATCGATTTAAAGTACTGTTAACATTCTCGATCTTCCAATAAATTCTAAAGCCGCCTATCTCGAAACAATTTACAAGTGTGATCACACGATCTACAAAACAATACACTCAGTTATTTAGACGGACTATTGATGAATATGATGAAATATTCCCAAATCTTCTGGAAATAGTAATATAAACTTTGACACTGGAGCAAAAACACATGTAAATTCTGTGGTATTCTGCAAGCACTATGAGAACATTACTCGGGAAACATTGAGAAAGTTCTAACGTACAAATCCTGTGATTATAAATTATAGGTTCATATAAGACCAATTACCAGTTTATGAGCTAACATAGCTCCTTACGACTGCAATGAGGGTTTTCATGTTTTAAATTAAAACTGTAATTATGCATATCATCATCATCATCATCAACAGCCCACAGTCGTCCACTGCTGGACATAAGCCTCTCCCAATCTACACCACTGAGCCCGGTCTGCGGCTCTCCTCATCCACTTCTTGCCGGCCACCGTGCGGAGGTCATCGCACCATCTAGCCAATTATGTATATGCCTCCACCAAAAATAAAATAGAAGTTCAAAAAAATATCAGATTGAATTTCTGTTACCATTACATTGGAGCCCTGAATTTTTATACTTCGTTCGTATTTATTTAAGCGATCTCTGTTAATTGAAATAGTCTCTCTAACGAACACAACATTTTTATAATTCACCCACTTATATACTTAAGAATTTATTCGCTTAATTGTGTTAACATCAGGGGCCTTAACCACTAAAATTATTTTGTTTATCATCTATATATTAATACGTGAAGCATAAACGTTGTATCCCTTTTTACGAAAATTGCGCGGACGGAGGAGTATGAAATTTTCCATACTTATAGAGAATATAGAGAAGAAGTGCACAATGCTAATATATTTTTTAAATAATGCATAAAAAATACATTATAAATCAATAAAGAAAACATTACACACACTATATACCATGTATTTGACGCACACACGCATGCCTACTATTTATTGTCAAACTTTTGTTCTTGACGTCTGTTGTCAAATTGAGATTAAATATTGATTATCTTTGTTAATATTTTTTATAGTGTACATAGTCTTAGTGAAATTTGTGATTATAGAAGTATAAAATACAATCATAATAGTGTACAAATTTACAATTCCAATTAATTATAGTCGAATTTCTGAATACTGCGGGATTTCTAGTAGTGAATTAATACGCTACAAACGTCAATACTCCAGGTGACTGTTACGCAATTCAAACATAAAAAAACGTGTTTCGAAACAATTCGTAACATTGAAGGAACCCACTGAATAACAAATAATCTAAGCAACGTAAATGTCCCGTTAGCTCGGCATATAGGTTACAATGACTAGGACATGCGATATATGAACTTCCTATTTCCTTTTCTGCAATAAATACAAGGGAAAGTATTATCTTTCTGTAACTTAGTCATCGTGATGTTTATTATTTATTAGCGACTAGCTGACCCGGCAGACTTCGTAGTGCCTCAATCGATAAACAAAAGACCTAAACTTTTGTAAAGGAATCCGTCAGACGGGAGATACATCAAAGGAAAAATAAAATTGTTATTTTTATTTAATTCCGAACATTTTCATATTTATCTACCTTCTAAACCTTCTGTGGACTTCCACAAATAATTCAAGACCAAAATTAGCCAAATCGGTCCAGCCGTTCTCGAGTTTTAGCGAGACTAACGAATAGCAATTCGTTTATTGATTTATGGAATGTTATAATTATTTTTCAAAAAACCTATCCATCAGTCATTCAAGCGCAGCATAAATAAAAGCAAAATAAAACATATTACCATGTTTTATTTCACAGAAGATTGTATTTTTTTCATGAATTGGTGTTTGAATAATAAATTTGATTTAATGTTTAATTTTAATGGGCAGGAACTTAAAATTGATTAGGTAAAATTAACCTCATTTTATGTGCGGGTGATAAGAACAAAGTAAAAAGGTGGGTGACATGTAATGTGTTCTAATAATTTACTTTGTAAGCAAAACGTATCGCTTGACTTTGTTTCAATATATGAATTACTATAGCTATATAAAGAAAATATTATATATTTCTTTGTAATATTTCGTTTTTGCGACATTTTCTAAATATTGGTTTAGAACTCCTAAAAAAACAGCGACTATCATTTTAATCCATACAGAAGAGAGATAACTTATAATTCTACGTTGACGACTCGTATGAATCCTCTATTTAGTAATCTGAATTTTTCGGAAAATATATCATTTAAAAATCCGATCATCAAAAATATTTTTTAAACGCTTTTTCCGGGATTGACTTCAGTTCTTGCCGCGAATTCTGCATTTTGTCTTCTAGTGGTAATTTGAGTTTAGGAAAAAGAAGTCTGTTAGAGCCATATCTGGTGAATATGGAGGTTACCCGATGGTATCTGTTGAGGTTTTGGTCGAAAATGAATACACAATGATAGTCCTGTACGAAGGCGCATTATCTTGGAGCAACGTCCAAGTATTTTCTTTACACTATTCTAGCCTTTTTCGTCGAATTCGCTATTTAACGCCACATCATGCCGAAATAATCTTCTTGATTTACCGCTTGACTTTCCGGTAAGACTTCCGAGTGTACAACACCGCGATTGTTAAAGAAAACAATCAAAATGACTTTGACATTTGATCGATTTTGGCGGGATTTTTTCGGTTTCGGTTCGGTTGGAAGGCGCCACTACGAAGTTTGTTAACTAGTTTGCATGTCAAACTCGTAAAGGCACGTCACCAGTAACAATGCATTTTATGAATGTTGAGTCGGATTAAGTCGTTCTAGCATTCCAAGCGACAACATAATTTCACACACAAGTTCGGCGGCTATATCTCTCAAGTTTGAATGAAGATTTTCAGTCACTATTTCCTTCACTTTTGTGATGTTTCCTTCAGTTGCAGACGTTGATAGCCTATCAGAGCAAGGCGAATCTTCCATCACATTTCGGCCGCTTTTGAAGGATTATTACAACTCATAAGTACGCGTGTAATAAAATCGATTCACCATGACCATATTCATATTCATCATAAGCTTTTGTACCATTTTCAGTGATTCCGGATACGAAATTTCATTTCAAATGAATTCTCAGTGTAGACATTTTCGTCGGTAGTATTTTCGATTCCCAAGAGCGAATGCAACCGCCTACAAATATTCTAAGTTCCCTAGATGAAGTAGCGATATTGAAAAAACAAAGCTATTTAATCGCTTGCACATGTTCTAATGTTGATAACGTACACAACGTCACAGTTACAAATTGATATTTGGTGTTGGAAGTATCCGTGTTCTAAAAGTGTGCTTACAGTATTTCATAGTTTGTTTTATATGGTGTGTACAATGAAATGTAAATACGTAATACTACAATATACTTATTAAAATTTTACGCTTTTAACAATGCGTAGTTTTTTTGAATGCTAATCATATTGAGCAACAGATCAACAATCTTGTTCCAAGAGCCAACATTTCATGAGCCATGATGAGCTACTTTTTGAAAATGTACACGTGCTTCATTGTCTTGGGATTAAAAATATTTGGGCACGCACGAACAACACACCGGCATAAATCTAATCTAAAAGAAAAACAGAAGACACAATTAAATAAGACAAAACATTTTATTCTAAAATCCACGTGGTCGTTTGAAGTAGAATTTTGCATTGCAAAAAAACAGCCGTTTCTTTCCAGTGCAATCGCTGAAATGTTTCCTGACTCTTTGTTGTTGATTCGACGCATTATCATTGATTTCTTTTTCCACAAAATGCATCTAAAAATACAGTCCTAGTTTATAAATTAATCCTATCAAAATTGATAAGTTGATTTCGAAAGTATCGCTTTATTCTCAATACGTTTAAAATACAGCCGTCATAATGATAATATCGTATAATCAATTGCGTACGAATGTCCAGTCGATAGGCAATCAGTGAACCGGCTCTTGGTATTAATACCATTGCAATTTATATACCCAGTGATTTTGAGCGCGTGTTCCACCTCAATCACCTAGAATACGTGGTGATCTTACCGTTACGTTTTCATAATTGAATTATAGGATCACTCGCGTTCATACTGATAGGGACTCGCAACAATATTGAACAGTTAGCGATATATAATATTTTATTTCACTGCCATTGCAAATGCACTCAATTAGAAGTGCTAAAAATGGTTGATATGTTTTTTTTTTTATTGCTTAGATTGTTGGAGGAGCTCACAGCCCACCTGGTGTTAAGTGGTTACTGGAGCCCATGGACATCTACAACGTAAATGCGCCACCCACCTTGAGATATAAGTTCTAAGATCTCAGTATAGTTACAACGGCTGCTCCACCTTTCAAACCGAAACGCATTACTGCTTCACGGCAGAAACAGGCAGGGCGGTGGTACCTACCCGCGCGGACTCACAAGAGGTCCTACCACCAGTAATTACGCAAATTATAATTTTGCGGGTTTCAATTTTATTACACGATGTTATTCCTTCACCGTGGAAGCCAATCTTGAACATTTGTTGAGTACATAATTCATTAAAAAAATTGGTACCCGCCAGGGATTCGAACACCGTTGCATCGCTCAACACGAATGCACCGGACGTCTTATCCCTTAGGCCACGACGACTTCAAAATGAGTATGTATTTTCGACTTCTCAATCGTCACTATCAATTCTATGACAATTTAAAGGCGTAAAGTAAAATCTATATGAAACGGGTACTCCGTAAATTATGTTTTAAAAAAAATCACTTCACGCCATTTAGATGTTTGAATATTAGCAATCTTTTAATTCATGATTATAGAGGTGTTCATCTAAATAATTTAATCAAACTTATTATTCAAATGTCACATGACTTTATACCAAAAGGATTTTAGGTATATTTATCCAAAATATAGAGATGTACATCATAATTTACGATGATTTCATCATTGCAATTTAATTTCACTTATATTAAAATAAATTAAACTGAAAAAGTTTCAAGTCAATTATCATCATCGTCTTTATTATTGGCCATCCTTATAATTAGAGCAATAAAAAGTCTTAACATTCTATATCGTATGGGTTACAGAAAATACGAATGCCCTTCTAAAATAAATCATTGCGTATGTAAAATAAAAATAATGTTTTTTTTTTAATTTGTAGTTAGGCCGATGCCCTGCTGGAGGTCATGCGAATCTATTAGATCCGAAGAATGCGAGACTGGCCACTTTTCACTAATGAGGCCTCAATTAGACGTACAATTAATTGATTTTAACATTTCTTAGCTTCTAGTGGTTTATTTAGTATATTCGAAGTACTTAGTCACAAAAAAAAACAATCTCTCTCTTCTTCTACTTATATAATAATAGGAGGAGGATTAGAGGAGGCCTTCTTCTACTTAATTTCTACCAACTCCTCAAAAAAGTTCTAAAGGTTCCGAACTCAAACATGAGTTATCTTATATATAAAATTCTCTTGTCACAATGTTAGTTACCTACCATACTCCTCTGAAACAGCTTGACCGATTTATGTAGTTTTATATGCATGTTCTGTAGGTCTGAGAATCGGCTACTATCTAGTTTTCATACCCCTAAGTGATAAGGGTTGTGTCCACCCCTAACATTTTTTTGGACAATTTTTTTTGTTGTTACAATGAGGCATTATGTATTTGAAAGAGGTTTTGTTATTTTTTTATTCCCTTGTAGTTCACAGCGCCACATATCTCTTTCACTCATTTACCACATCCTTACACACTTACAATAAGTTAGTTTTTTTTTTTCTACACTAGAAAAACCCTAGAAATCTTATGTATAAGATTTGCCATGTATGGCAAAACAACGTTTGCCGGGTCAGCTACAATGGTATTTGTATAAAATCTTTTGTCGACATTGACTACGCTTGATGATGTACTTGAAAGAGGTTAACGTTGCCGAGAACTTGAGGCGAATCAGCGGCTCGGAACCGGCGCGGCCACAACGCGTTGCGCAATCTAAGAACACGCACAGCCCGCTTCAATGCACAACGACATATAAAACCATTACTATTTTATAATAAAAAAAAAAAAAACGCAATCATAATTTACGATATTAATCAGTTAAGCACAGAAGTTTACAATCCGTGAGCCAGTGAAGCGGCCCTAATATTAAGTCTGTGTATTTATCATCTAACTGTATACATTAACAATCAATCAATCCTAGAGTACAACAATACCAAAAAAAAATTGTTATGTAATAACATAAACTGCCAGTTCCTCCTCCTCTAATAAGTCGCTCATTGCTGATGCAACTACCCGCCTGAGACCTTTTCTTATGATCTGTCACTTATATCGCTCAGTTGCAAAGTGAAGTGCGTCGCTTAGCCTCGTGTCCAGGGTTTCAGACACTTGGTCACTTCATCTTTTCGGACTCCGATCCCTTGACCATTTTCCAATAACTTTACTCGTCGCTGTGAGTCTCTCCAGGTTGTCAGACTGTTTTCTTGCTATATTACCAAAATATTGGAGCACTCTATGTAGGCATACAGTGGCTAGCCTCTGGTCAACTTTTCTGGAAGCGTTGGTACGGAAGGCTTGTCCAGTGAGGCAGGCAAAAATTATTGCCCGGGCAGAGGGGGGCACCCTAAAGCCAAAGTCATGAAATACAGGAAGCACGAGGACCTAGATGTAGGTTTACGAAAAGCAAGGAAATAAGTCTAAGGCTCAGCTTAAAAAAAAAACCTATCCGAATCAAGTATTCAAACGTTACACGTACGTGCCGAAATAATAAATTCACCGATTTTTTTTTACTGCTTAGATGGGTGGACGAGCTCACAGCCCACCTGGTGTTAAGTGGTTACTGGAGCCCATAGACATCTACAACGTAAATGCGCCACCCACCTTGAGATATAAGTTTTAAGGTCTCAGTATAGTTACAACGGCTGGTCTACCCTTCAGACCGAAACGCATTACTGCTTCACGGCAGAAATAGGCTGGGCGGTGGTACCTACCCGCGCGGACTCACAAGAATGAATATGAATAAATATGAAAATAAAGAAGAATATGTTTAAGATTACTCAAAGTAAGAAAACTATAAATTATTCAAACTTTATTTTCATAGCTGTTACGGGCATTTCCATATTTATCGCTATAAAGACATAAAGGTCTAAATTCTTGATCATTTTTCAAATTTTTGGTCATTTGTATTCAAATTTATTTAATAGATAAGGTAAGGAAACTACATTGGCAGATAGATGATAACGAAGTCGTTGGACTAGTTTGAGAAGGACGCATAGCCCTATTCTAGATACTCGCCGGGTAGACATGTAAGGAGTCTTCCTTAATTCAATCGATTAATATAATTCCAAAGCGGATAATCGATAAAAAAAATGAATAATAATTTAATATGTAATATTTAACTCCCCTTTTATAAGCACTCATTGTATTCTTTCAAACTGAAAATTGCAAAGAGATTGATGAAAGACTCACCATAATGTAAAAAAGTATTTTTTAAACCCCTTAGATCTTTCGGTAGACAAAATTCTAAGTTCAAGATACTGCTAGATTTCAAGGTTAGAAGAAATAAAACTTTAAAATCAAACAAAAAAGTTTTTCACCAAATTCTTAAAATTCGTCAAATTCGCTTGATCATAGACATACTGTGCTTATATCTGTGCCCAGTAATGACGAATACTCATCATTCTACTACATTTTAAAAACATGCGCTCACCATGCGTGGGAGAAAACATACATTACAGATTACGACGGAACTTATATTGCGCCGTACATGCAGGTGCTAATGAGCTTAAACAAAATATACATGCATTCAAACTTGTCTTTAATTTCACACGGCCATCCACAAAGAAGAGCCAACAAAATGATAACAAGCAAGTGTATCTGATTTTCAATTTAATGTCACTTAAAATAAAAACGTGTATTATATTATAGAAGCTCTTAACTTTTGAAACGACTTTTTTTACACTTTTCAGTGATTTTAACTTCATTTTAAATTCGCAAAGTTTTTGTGAATCAGTAACAGCTTCAAAACTGGTCATTTATTTAAGCAATTACTTTTTTGTAGCAACAACGCTTCAAAAAACTCAAACAGTTAAAGCAGAAATCAGAATCTTTCGTTTTTTATTAGTTCAAAAAATAACCAGGACCAATACAGTAGCGCGTTACGTTTTTTAATTTATTTGTGTTGGCAGAACAACATCTTGCCACACTTTATGGTCCCCATTAGGGTTATTTTTTAGTCCAAATAATGATTTACGTTTCCATTTTAATACGCAAGTTATTCGATCGCGGCGTTTTACATTTCTTACTCACACATTTTAAATAGTTTCACACACATTTTAAGCAGTACATAGTAGTTAAATAGTGCTAATTTAGTCTTGCTGAGAGTACAACAAATAAATGCGTTAACTAAAACTAAAATATAAAATACATTTGTTTCAGACTATGAATGCCACCAAACCAAAATTTTACGGGATTTTGCTCTTGATCCGTAAGCGAACATTGATACTCATCACACAGCTTCGAGAACAAAGACTCAAAAAACCCGCTTCTCGGTATACCGGTACGAAGGACCTGACAAGTTAATCTCTTTTTCGACAGAATTTTGAATGGTCTTAAATTTTTTTTTGTGGAAACAAATTTCGCAGCTCGATTAATTACATAGAAAAATATTCTTTGGAAGTTCGGTGCAACTTTTTTGAAATTCGGTTTCAGACACTTATCGCTAACAAACATAAAAGATTTATACAGATACCGGAAGAATATCAAGAAAAGATAATTCGTTCTCCGAAAATGCTACATCTAATAAAAGAAGGAAACCCTTTTAAATATACGGAAGTATTAAGGATACGAAGCGGCATGTTAAAAGACCATTTATCGTCCGAAGTAACAGATATGTAACAATAAAGAATTCGAATGATATTTAACAGAAAATGGCGTCAGACATGTGATTAGAATAAACAACAAAGATGCCGCTTCAACAGTATTTCACAAAACAAAAGTTTCGGAAGAGAATCGTTTCGAAAAACTTATGAAAAGACAAAGTTGTAAAGTTTATTGAGGTCTTATTTATTTCTCTTTGTAAGACCAATGAGACGGAAAAATGCCGCCGTAGCGTCTAACGCCCCCGCCCCCGCTACCCCCGCGCCCGCGTCAATCACGTCAGTTTCGTCCGTCGCGACCTCAATAGCGTCTAGTTCAGGCTCCGATACCGAATCGGAGATGGACTTCGAGTCCGCGACTAGCCCTCAACCCGGAACCTCGGATGGGTTCCAAACAGTAACGCGCGGTAAAAAGCGTACTCGCGTCGTGGAGTCCCGGAGCTCCATGACGAAGCAAACCAAGTCCGCGACCGCCTCCCGACCGCAGGTAGTCGTAACGCCGGAGTCGGACTCCGCCCGCCGCGTAATCCCACCGCCGCGCCCAAAAACCGCGCCCGCGCCTAAAACAGTTGTCCCGCCCCCGCTGATACTCCAGGAGAAGTCAGCGTGGAATCGCGTATCCCAGGCCCTTCAGGCCAACAAAATTAATTATACCCATGCGCGTAACGTCGCGCATGGGATTCAGATTAAGGTCGCAACGCCGGGCGACCATAGGGCCCTCTCTGCTTACCTCCGAAAGGAGAACATAGGTTATCACACCTATGCTCTTCAGGAGGACCGCGAACTCCGCGTAGTGATACGTGGAGTCCCCAAGGAACTCGACATAGACTACGTAAAGGAGGATCTGATCGGTCAGTCCCTCCCAATAATTAGTGTGCACCGGATGCACAGCGGACGCGGCAGACAGCCGTACAATATGATTCTCGTCGCGCTAGAATCAACCCCGGAGGCAAAGAAAAGAATCTCATGTCTCAAAACGATATGCGGCCTCTCCGGGGTCACCATCGAAGCCCCCCATAAACGTGGTACTCCCGGGCAGTGCCACAGGTGCCAGCTCTATGGCCACTCAGCGCGTAATTGCCACGCGCGCCCCCGCTGCGTGAAATGCCTCGGCGATCACGCAACCACAGAATGTTCGCGTGTTAGGGAAACCGCGACGGAACCCCCAAGCTGTGTCCTATGCCTTAAGCAAGGGCACCCGGCAAACTACCGCGGATGTCCTAGGGCTCCGCGTAAACGCCTGAACCACCCAGCCCCCCGAACCGTCGACCCAAAGACTTCGGCGCCTTCAGTGCCGAAACCAGCCTTCGTACCGGCTGCGGTTCCCACCGTCTCGGCGTGGAAAAAACCGCTGCCGTATACGAAGGAGGGAACACAAAACGTACCCCAGCTCCCGCCTGCGACACGTCACGCGCCTCAGCCCCTGCTCGCACCTCGCCCCGCGCCCGCGTACCGCCCCCCGCAACCCTCAGTCGTCAACGACTTCGCGCTCGTGCGCGACTTCGTCACCGCGGTAAACTTTGACCGTCTGCGATCGTTCGCAGATGCTATCCGTAGGTCGGTAACCCCCGAACAGCGGCTCGCGGCCGCTTTCGATCACATGGACGTCTACGAGTCCGTGTCTCGCACGTTATAAAAATTCTTTACCGGTAATCAATGGCGCAAAAAGGTAGAGAAAAACCGTATTCCCTTACGTTAGCATTCTACAATGCTAACGGACTCGCGCGGCAACGCGATCAAATTTTCGAATTCCTCCGCGATAATCTTGTAGATATTTTGTTAGTGCAGGAGACCTGTCTGAAGCCCTCGCGTCGTGACCCGAAAGTCGCGAATTACGTCATGGTTAGGAATGACAGACTCACCGCCTCCAAAGGCGGGACTGCCATTTATTATAGGCGGGCTCTGCACGTTGTTCCTCTCGGTACTCCCTCGCTCTTACATATCGAGGCGTCAGTGTGCCGTATCTCGCTGACGGGACACCAGCCGATCGTCATCGCATCCGTTTATCTCCCCCCGGACAAGCCCCTCCTGAGCAGTGACATCGAGTCACTGTTTGGCATGGGAGACTCCGTCATCCTGGCAGGCGATTTAAATTGCCACCACACTAGGTGGAACTGCCATCGTACGAACGTTAACGGTAGGCGTCTCGACGCGTTTATAGACGACCTCACTTTTGAAGTAGTCGGTCCCCCAACTCCAACATGTTATCCGTACAACATCGCGCTCCGTCCGAGCACTATAGACCTGGCATTGCTTAGGAACGTAACTCTGCGCTTACGTTCCATCGAAGCACTGTCAGAGCTCGACTCAGACCACCGACCTGTCCTTATGCAGCTCGGTCGCCCTCACAACCCAGCCACTGTTACGAGGACCATGGTGGATTGGAATAAGCTGGGCACGTGCCTAGCCGAAGCCGCTCCGCCAATCCTCCCTTACGGCCCGGATTCGAATCTATCCCCCGAGGACACCGTCGAATCCATAAACATCATTACCGATCACATCTCTTCCGCGATCATTAGATCTTCAAAAGAAGTCGATGTGGAGGACAGCTTCCACCGCATCAGACTGTCCTCCGAACTTAGGAATCTCTTAAGAGTTAGGAACGCGGCAATCCGGGCCTACGATCGTCTTCCCACGCATTCAAACCGGATTCGGATGCGTCGTCTACAACGCGAAGTCCACTCCCGCCTAAGTGACGCGCGTAACGATAATTGGCATAGTTATTTAGAACAACTCGCGCCCTCCCACCAAGCATACTGGCGACTAGCTAGGACTCTCAAATCCGAAACTACCGCTACTATGCCTCCCCTCGTACGCCCTTCAGGCCAACCACCGGCATTCGATGACGATGACAAGGCTGAGCTGCTGGCCGATGCACTGCAAGAGCAGTGCACCACCAGCACTCAACACGCGGACCCCGAACACACCGAGTTAGTCGACAGGGAGGTCGAGCGCAGAGCTTCCCTGCCGCCCTCGGACGCGTTACCCCCCATTACCACTGACGAAGTTAGAGACGCGATCCACAACCTCCAACCTAGGAAGGCACCCGGCTCCGACGGCATCCGCAACCGCGCGCTAAAACTCTTGCCAGTCCAACTGATAGCAATGTTGGCTACAATTTTAAATGCCGCTATGACGCACTGCATCTTTCCCGCGGTGTGGAAAGAAGCGGACGTTATCGGTATACATAAGCCGGGCAAACCGACAAACGAAACTTCTAGTTACCGTCCGATTAGTCTCCTCCCGACGATAGGAAAAATTTACGAACGGCTCCTTAGGAAACGCCTCTGGGATTTTGTTACCGCGAACAAAATTCTCATAGACGAACAGTTCGGATTCCGCTCTAAACACTCGTGCGTACAACAAGTGCACCGCCTCACGGAGCACATCCTGATAGGACTAAATAGGCGTAAACAAATCCCGACCGGCGCCCTCTTCTTCGACATCGCGAAGGCGTTCGACAAAGTCTGGCACAACGGTTTAATTTACAAACTGTACAACATGGGAGTGCCAGACAGACTCGTGCTCATCATACGAGACTTCTTGTCGAACCGTTCGTTTCGATATCGAGTAGAGGGAACTCGTTCTCGTCCCCGTCAACTGACTGCCGGAGTCCCGCAAGGCTCCGCGCTCTCCCCGTTATTATTTAGTTTGTATATCAATGATATACCCCGGTCTCCGGAGACCCATCTAGCGCTCTTCGCCGATGACACGGCTATCTACTACTCGTGTAGGAAGATGTCGCTGCTTCATCGGCGACTCCAGATCGCGGTAGCCACCATGGGACAGTGGTTCCGGAAGTGGCGCATCGACATCAACCCCACGAAAAGCACAGCGGTGCTCTTCAAAAGGGGTCGCCCTCCGAATACCACTTCGAGCATCCCACTCCCTAATAGGCGCGCAAACACCTCCGCCGTTAGTCCCGTCACTCTCTTTGGCCAGCCCATACCGTGGGCCTCGCAGGTCAAATACCTAGGCGTCACCCTCGACAGAGGGATGACATTCCGTCCCCATATTAAAACGGTACGCGACCGTGCCGCCTTCATATTAGGACGTCTCTACCCTATGCTTTGCAAGCGAAGCAAACTGTCCCTCCGTAATAAGGTAACTCTCTACAAAACTTGCATACGCCCCGTTATGACGTATGCAAGCGTAGTGTTCGCTCACGCAGCCCGCACCAACTTGAAGCCCCTTCAGGTTATTCAATCCCGATTCTGCAGGATAGCCGTCGGAGCACCATGGTTCCTGAGGAACGTGGATCTCCACGATGACCTGGAGCTTGACTCTGTCAGTAAGTATCTACAGTCGGCATCGCTGCGCCATTTTGAGAAGGCGGCACGACATGAGAACCCTCTCATCGTAGCCGCTGGAAATTACATACCCGACCCAGTAGACCGAATGGTAAACCGTCGACGTCGCCCAAAGCACGTCATTACGGATCCTCCTGATCCATTAACGGTGCTCTTAGGCACCACAAGCACCGGTCACCGTCCTCGTCGAACCCGTCGCTTGCGACGAAGGGCTCGACGAGCGAACTAACCCATAGACACAGCCCACTGAGTTTCTCGCCGGATCTTCTCAGTGGGTCGCGTTTCCGATCCGGTGGTAGATTCTGCGAAGCACTGCTCTTGCTAGGGTCAGTGTTAGCAACTCTCCAGTTGAGCCCCGCGAGCTCACCTACAAACGTTAGGGTGAAGCTGAAATAGCCTCTCAAGGCTATCAGCATAGGTAGGAAAAAGAAAAAAAAAAAAAAACGGAAAAATTTCTTTAGATTTCTTTTGCTTATTACATCCCAGTATTTCTCTGGACTCCTATTGTTTTGTAAATCTGTATTGAAAGCGCAAGGATGTTTCGGTGGGGTATATTCCTGAAATACTAAATAAATCCAACAGCGTGCTGTGTACGTGTAAGTTATAATTTTGTATTAAACAATTCCGTTTTTTTTTTCATGGCGTGTGAATATTTCCATCTTCACCGAGAATCGAGCTGCTTGGCGCGAAATATTTTGCAGCAATCATTCAAGTACGCGATGCAATGAAGAATGGGTTGAATATTCATCTTTCATCGAAGAAATGGCTACTTAAATTAAAAACTAGTTAAATGAAAGATTATTGAGTACATTGACATAATTGAAATTGCAAATCAAAATATACTTTTTTAGATGAATCAGTACTTGAAGATTTTACCAGTTCTAACACTATCACTTACTGGTGGTAGGACCTCTTGTGAGTCCGCACGGGTAGGTACCACGACCCTGCCTATATCTGCCGTGATGCAGTAATACGTTTCGGTTTCAAGGGTGGGGCAGCCGTTGCTATTGCTAATGCTAACTATACTGAGACCTTAGAACTCATATCTTAAGGTGGGTGGCGGCATTTACGTTGTACATATGTATGGGCTCCGGTAACCACTTAATACCAGGTGGGCTGTGAGCTCGTCCTCCAACCTATGCAATAAAAAAAAAACCATTTGAATCAATTTGGGTAACTTTGAACACTTTTCGCAGATTTTTAAGTACACTGAAAAATTAATGTATTGGTTGCACTACATACAATTTTGATTATAAAGTACAATCATATTTTGAACAACAGCGGATAAAGCAACACAAAATAGCACTTTTACTGGAATAGGCGGTGGTGTAGACCGAGAACTATAATATGGACGGTGTTGTGTCGAGGAGCCTAGCCGGTGCGCGGGCGCAAGAGACGGGCGGGCGGCTCGGGGCGGGGGCGGACCTGTTCTGGCAACGGTGTCGCGAGCACCGCACACTAGCTCTCAGTCCTAACGAAGCGGCCAACGGTACTGCATGTGCCGCTAGCCTACACGCACAAACAAACATCAACAACGCGAGGAAACATTACGTGCAGTGGTTATAAGATGCTTACATGTGAATTTTAAATAGACAAAGTGACAGACACGAACACTAGGATCGAGTGCAGTGTTTATTAGCGCCCGAAGATGCCGAAAATCTTCTGGATTAAGAAGCGACTCCATGAGCAGCAACTGGAGCTGCAGGAAGGCCAGGAGTTGCTCGCCAGCAAGACTGACCCGCTCTGTCCCGATTCTCCGCTTGACGATGGCCCCTTACCGCTCCTTTCGAAAAAGGATAAAGAAAAGGAATGCACTGGTAAGTTTCAATAATTCGCTACACTTCTGCACTTCTAAATCAGAGTTCCCGGCCAACCGGTATTTAACACAAATAATAGATGCTGACCATTGATAATAAGTTAACGTTGTTGTTTTGCCGATCTAACAGTGGGTAGCACAATTCAATGTCAAGTTCTAAAGTGATTGCATTAGTAACTGTCCATTAAATTATTCTCAAGATGGCATTTAACCTTCACTGGGATTAATATCGCCATATCAATTTGTGTCTTGGATCTATTCCCTGCTCAAATGATACTCGCAAAAAAACATGCACTTGAAAAGCCAGAATCCAGTTCTAAGGCCGCCTCAAACATTTAATCTACCTGCGACAAGCGTGTGACTTCTGTGACCCTAATATTTTGTCGTTCCTTTTTATTTCATTGATAACTTTGAGTATTTGTATTTTATTCGACCAACAACTTACTTGACATTCAATGAAAAATCACAGTTAAAATTTCTGAAAATACCGATGCTTATTTAATTTCAGTTCAATACTATCCGAAGTTTTAACAACAATTTTTGAGTTTTCATCCAACAATAATAATACAAATGTAATAAGACATCGTCATGCAGATTTTAACGGTCTCAGGTAGTTAATATGCGTGAATCACTCATATAACTGTCGTGTTTTTGCGATTTTCCACGAAATGTTTACTCATATAGGTAGATGTGCTAAACATTCGTCTTCACGTATCAATTTAAAATGGTCGCTTCGTCTTTTTTTTTTTCTTCTAAAATATGAATGTCAGTACTCCCTAAATCCTTTTGTAGCCGATTGATGGTATCGACAACGGTTGTGTTTTGAATAATAATATAATATGGCGAATTGCAAATTCATGGCATTCGATCTTAAGATATGTTAAAGTGACTGAGATTAAAATCGTTTGTATAAATAACATTAATCAAGTACATGTGAATTCAGTTCAGAATATTAAATAATGTAATCTTGTATACGATCGGTCAACTAAACAGGAGCTTAGTCAAATCAGAGATACTATTTGAAATGGACTACTCGGAGAAAATCCTTTTGGTCCTTATTTCTTTAAAGTGAGCCGAGAATGTCTTTATGGTGTCCCTCGGATAAAACCGCCCCGAGAGTCCTTCGTCCATAGTCACCACACTGACCGTGGAATATGAGTGATGACGTTCTACTCATGATACGGTACTGGATTAGACCGGATGATGCAGGCACCGAGGTGTCAATGGTTGCGGCACAATAGCACGACTTCCGGCCGCTACTCGCTTTGTATTTAGGTTAGTCACCGCAATCTCGACTGTCATTTCAATATAATTAACATCCATGACGCGTGCGTGTACCGTATTTGCATAAAATTTGCTCCCGGACAATTACACTTTTAGATATATATAATTTAGATATATATTCAAACAAAAAACTTGAAATAATGTATAATATTATATACTACGCAGAAATATCACGCATTCACGCATGTGATTTAAGAATTTCGAGCTACATAATCCAGACAGAAAAGAAAAATCGAAAACAATAGAATGCTAATTAAATACATACACATATTTGTTCTACATTGAATATTCAACTTTTCAATTGCAATGTTAAGTTTCTGTTCTGTGATAATAAGATAAAAATTATGTAGTGCACGACTGAAACTTTTTATGAATTATTTTATTTATACAATTGTCAGGAAAGTGAATTGAATTAGCTGACTAAAACATTACTATTTTTGTCACTTTCTTATTTAATTAGCTTTTGTTTTCCAAAATTTATCGGGAGTAATTAAATTATTTCGCCCCCACGTAACTTTTTAATTCAATTTATCAATCATCCAGAAAAGTCTATCCGGGAACAATTCAAATAGGTTCACAACTTACTTTATGCAACAATAATCTTAGCACATACATTCTAAAACTTATTTTGTATCGTAATTACTTTTTGTTGTAAGCAGAAGTAACGACATATTTCAATGATGCTTCAAGACAAGCTTTGGTTAAAACCTAAAAAAGGAAATCTTTGCCCTCGCTCCATTTTCAGACCTTATACGTTAAGACGATCCCAAATGAACCCTAACATGATGAAAGTGTACTGAATTATACTCTTAAATAGCAGAAAAGCACTATATTACAATAATAATGTTCACAAAAGTTTTATAAGTACATCAAACTTTATTTCAATAAGATGCTTGCGTGTAACGTTGGCCCGAAAAGAGATCCGAATCAAGCATTTAAAAAAAGCTAATAAATTGCATGTACTGAATTGCACTACATAAGCCAAACTATGTCACTTTCAACCTGCGAAAAGTAATGAAATAAAAACGAATAATATATAAACAAAGACGGAACCCGCATATTTCGCTTTTGATTTTTAAAGAGCACAAAAATAGATGTAAAAGTCTTATCAAGTAATTACAGGTGCGTTTTCACCTGTAGGGAATAGGGCTGGAGGTGTGTGAAGGTCATATATGCGTTGCGAAGTGTATAGGGGCATGAAGTGCAATGTGGGGAAAGATCCGTTTTGTTAGTAACCTACACGAGTTATTTTCTGTATTAGCATATATTATATTAACAGAGGGCGTGGAAGTGTACACAAGCTGATTCTGGTACACCACACATATTAAAAATATGTACATCAAAATTTATATCCAAGGCAGAGGGCTCATTGCACAATGACCCTCTTCCCAAACATTAATGAAAAGATGTCTGCATAAGGAATAGCGGAAAAAGCAATGAATAACTACCAGAGGCCACGATTGGATTGGTGTTAGGAGACAGACTGAAGAACAAACTAGAAATATAACTCAACAACTGTCACAAGTAACAGGCTATATTTAACAGATTATATTCCATTTCGCTGGTTCATAATTGAAGCTTTATATAGATCATTTACAAAACAAACAAACATACAGCTATTTATTACAAGGAACGTGGTGAACTTTATAAGTGTCATCTCAGGTTTATCGATTATTATTTTACGATTACGATTATTATCTATAATCGTTTACACGAATGTATTTTTCGAAATTTCGAATATTTATCACGATTTTTTTTAAATAATAATCATGATTAGAAAACACAGGATTGTGAAAAATATGTAAAAAACTATATATCTTGCGTTGATCAATAAGTTCTTCAACGTGTTGTATTCTAAAAATGCTTGTATTATTATTATTATTGAACCAATCTACAATTATGTAGAACGAACAGTTTATGTGTGCAATATTTATAATAATCAACTAATTGTAATTAATTTATAATAATCATAATTTACGTAATTAATATTCGCCAAAATCTAACCAATACTTAATTAATTAAATATTATTTTATGAATTCACAATAAAATTGTGTAAGATGTTTAAATTCCCGTCGCGTACAAAAGACTTCAACGGGTTGCGCTCTCGTCCCTTCGAATCATGTTCTTAAATTACCATGTAGAAGAAAAACTATTTGAATCTTTAATATTTTTGTTTAATAAAGTATCCTTCATTTCACTGTTTACTTCCGAGTCATCTGTCGTCTCGTGATTTCGTAAGAATTATACAGTTACACATAGTTGATGACCTTCGTTTGAATATTTTACGGTTATAAGAAGAAGAAAAAAAACGAGAAGTTATGAAATTACATTTTTAATAAAGATTTTTGTTGGTTTATGCAACAAACATACGTCGAACCAAAAATCCATAGAATAATAATTTCGTTTAAATAAACGGGAAGAGGTGATAGAATAGTGTTAAAGTCAAAGGTTGGTGGTAGGACCTCTTGGGAGTCCGCACGGGTAGGTACCACCACCCCGCCTATTTCCGCCGTGAAGCAGTAATGCGTTTCGGTTTGAAGGGTGGGGCAGCCGTTGTAACTATACCTGAGACCTTAGAACTTATATCTCAAGGTGGGTGGCGCATTTACGTTGTAGATGTCTATGGGCTCCAGTAACCACTTAACACCAGGTGGGCTGTGAGCTCGTCCAAACATCTAAGCAATAAAAAAAAAACATTAAAAATGTACCGTGAAACTCACCAAATTCTTTTCTCTTGATCCGATTTATCATACTAACACGCTTAGATTGTCTTGATTATGACATTTCTAACCCTACAAAACGCTAGTGAGAATTATTCTTATAACGAATATTAAATGTAATGATGACTTAACTTTCGATGATAATCAAAAACTCAAAGATGAACTAAAGTTTCCGACTAAGAAGAAATTTTGTATCATGTTTTTTTTTAGGATGCAAAACGAAAATTTGCTTACTTACTGTTTATAGACTGTAATATGAATTAGCACGAGATGCACCAAGAAATAAATTCTATCTTATGCGGTTATATAAACTTTAATTCTGAAATTGGCATTCATAATTCTTGGTTTAAGGTATTCGGTATCTACTTAAAGCCATCGACTTATCTGAGTTGATCCATCTCTGCAATAAAATAAATAACAAAATCCTATAATGAATTTTCACGGACCGTCTGTGTCAATTAAATTATATACTCGAACGTATTACGGTCAAGGGCTCGACTTTAATGATTCATCTCGGAACAGAGCAACGTATTCGTTATAGAATTATAATCGGCTCATTTAAAGAGCATCTATAATCGTAATCTTTAATCGTAAATAACTACTTCGGAATTTTTATTCATATTTCCATGTTACTTTCAAATCCACCCTAATCCTATGACAATAATAAAGTAACGTTATAATAGATATATGTCTCCTGTTAAATTTGTAACAACTAATGTCAGACATTTTAGTTTTTCACTATCGTGTTAATCTTTTGCTACGAGATGATCGAACAAACACAAAACTGAATTTCGCATAAAAATAAATATAATGAAATTCCCACTAACAAATTAAGTAAAAGTTAGTATTTTTTGGTATTTGAAGCTTTTTTTGCATATTAAATACGGACAGTTGAATTTGAATCAAAACTTTTCCAAGTGCATATAGTACATACTTTGTAAACGTTAGTATGTTGTTCACCAGCGTTTTGCATAATGAACAAAGAAAATTTTATTCTGAAACCCATGAATTATTATTAACAGGTTATGCTAACGAAACTAAAACCTAAACTAAACTAAAACTCAAGTAGCAAAACGAAAATGTCAAAGTGCTGCAATAACAAACTAACACCAACACCAAAAAGTAAGAGTTAAATAAGTTAAGAGTTAAATTAATTAATCTTTTTTTAATCTGTTTTATCTCATATCACGAGTATATTTACAACTATTCTACATTGCTTCTAATCTTCTACAACCAGGTTTCATAAAAAAGCGGTCGTAATTATATCGTACTAAATCTTACCGATACCTGACTACAACTCATTTAACTTCTGCATTGTTAAACGGTATTAGAAACAAAACAAAAAGCAAGAACGCAAGGAACATTATCGCATGTTGCCATTTTCGAACAGTTAAAGATTTGCATCTTTACACGTTCAGGAAAAAGAAATATTCATTCCGCCATGCGGCCGATGCATTGTGTATCCTTGCCTTGCCTCCATTGTATTACCATTTTTAAAGTTTTGCTTTTACAAAGATTGGCGATCATAAAAAAACGATTACGTTCAGAATAGGTACAGTAAATCTGTTCTCGGAACGACAGCGAAGCGCATAATTGTTTTACGCCATTACGATTTACTTAAAACGAATATACAGCCAATTCAAGAACACATTAAATTCGTACAACTTTACGTGACTTTGGCATTCTAGATGCCGATTTAGTGACCCTTTGACCGTTATGGATCAGCGGACAAGTCTATTGTTTATTCTGTACTCATTCACGCCAACGTGTTGTGCCTAAAATAGCCTAAAGCAGTGATTTTTCGAATAAAATAGCAAATTTGTTTTTTTAGTAGCATTGATGCACAACCAACTCGCCCAGCGTTACCTTGAGCCGTAAATCGGTATTAATTGCATTAGTACGCTAGAAAGCAGAACTTATAGTAGTTTCAACATAAACCCCATCCGCACTAGACTAAAGTGGAGGGAAGGAGCATGCGAGGAAAATATGGAATCTTCAGTATTCCTCTTAAATGCTCATTATTACTGTCACCCGATTATATGTAGTTATCTTTTTGTAGTTGCTAGTGCTGGCCGGTGTTGTATTCGAAATTTTTATTAGCCCGATTTATATTCGAATAGATTTTCATCGCGTAAGATCCTTTGGCCACGCAATTCGGACTACAGTTGGATGTTAATACATAGTGAACACCCGATTGCCAAAATATTCGTGACGTAAACGGTTTTTCAAGGGCGCTTAAGGGCCATTTGTTTTTTGCGTGTACCGGATCAAGATGCGTTGCACGTGACGTGACCGAACAAGTTGTTCTAGGAATGGGCCTTATATCTGCAGATGTCCTATATGCCCACATAACGCTCTTTTTGTTAAACTTAAATGCGGGCATCGATGCGATGTCTCCTACTGAATACATTCTACACCGGTATACTAAATACAAAACACTTTTTTACACTTAGGTACACCAAAATAACGACAATATACCAAAAAAGTATATAATAGTAAAGTAAGAGTGTATTTGTAATATATACCTTGAGGCTCGAGGCGAATTTAAGCAATAAACAAAAAAGAATGGCAGTATTCACGTTGTGGCGTCTATGGGTATCTGTAACCATTTAACAACAGGTGGGCCGTGACCCGTCTGCGAAATGAATAAAAAGCCATAGACGTTTAAAATAGGATTTCAATTTTTAATTTTTAATTTTAATAATTTTTAATAATTTCAACAATTTCAAATTTCAATAGGCCTATGTCCAGCAGTGGGCAGATAAAGGCTGATGATGATGATGATGATGATGTTTCAAAAGTTATAAAATATGTATTCGCGGCATGTGAAGAAAAATGACTATTATCTTCTATTTGATGCGAGGATAAAAGAAATGATGAAACTAAAGTACAATGGGTAGATTTATCTCTGTAACCAATTTCTTCCAGTCAACCTTTACTTGCACAGATGATACACAAACTTCAAAAATTAGTATTACATTTAATTCTAACAACATAATATTTTTTTTATCGCTTAGATGGGTGGACGAGCTCACAGCCCACCTGGTGTTAAGTGGTTACTGGAGCCCATGGACATTTACAACGTAAATGCGCCACCCACCTTGAGATATAAGTTCTAAGATCTTAGTATAGTTACAACGGCTGCCTAACCCTTCAAACTGAAACGCATTACTGCTTCACGGCAGAAATAGGCAGGGTGATGGTACCTACCCTTGCGGACTCACAAGAGGTCCTACCACCAGAAGTTCAAAGTTTTGAAAAGAAGTTCAAAATCAAAGGAATATATACTTAAAAAGAACTGTCATTTCAATAAAACGAATGAAACACATTTAATATGTAACATTACAAATCGACACACAATTAGGTACAAGTAATATCAAAGCCAGTTACGAATATCGCTACAATTTTCAAGTACAAGTCATGACTTCGTTTATATTACGAACGACCGCAAGATCGTTTGCTAAATGTCAACTGTCATTACAGAATACCGGTGGCGCAGGTGCGATGCGGTGCGCAACTTCGAGACCAATTTGTTATATTGAGGAAACAATAGACCGACATAGCATATTGATTGATATCATAAAGTTTACGAAAATGAAAATATATGTTATATCGAGAGGTGGTTTAAAAGACATTTTTGAACCGTACAGGAGAGCCATTTAAAGCTTAAAATTTGGTAATAATATCTTGATACTAATACCAAATGAAGTGGAATTTTTAATTACAAAGATGAATTTCGCGTTTTAAACGAAACGTCGCTTAAACCAATAGTCTTTCACCGATCGATATATTATTATTTACAAGCCTCGGTACAAAGATACGACGTATCGCACGTGCTTTGGATTAATAATTTTTCCAACTATTAAGAAGGAACAAGAAAGAGAAACAATCCGAATATTTTAACGATTTTTAATATTTTTATAATAAATTTCACATACTTGAATTACTTACTGATTGATTAACGAAGTTTAAAATAAATATCACCCCGGATTCGGGCTTGATAGTTTTGATGTTCGAACCATCCTCTTAGAATTTCCTGGTTGATGGCGAAAAATAGTTTAAAAATTACAAAGTAAAACACGCAGACGTAATTTGTTAATTTCGAACTGTGTGTGTAATATAGCAATAATTAATTAAATTCTCATCGATTAATGGGTAATTTCCTGCATTGAAATAACTTGAAACGGAAGTGTAAGTAATGTGCCAAGAGACATGCGCAAACACCATGTATTCGGTTTCATACGGCACTTGCGCAAACTTAATTACGGCACGTGTGAGGATAATTTTATTAGTTCCGTTACTATTCATATTTCTTTTTCATTGTTAAGAAACATCTGTTACATCTTCAAGACAATATTTACTTTCTGTGGCGAATTGTTCTCGTTAACTTTTGTTTTCAACTTTTTAATTTTTATTTCTTCTTAAATTACAACGCGTACGTCTTAATTTAAATTTCAATTAATACGATTAAAATGATAAATACGTGAAACAACAAAAATAACCTGAATCTAGAGCATATGCCTATCATAGTAGAATGTTTGTTATTTTTACAAACCTGGATGAATTTTACAATGAAATATGGATTTACGCAGAATAATGTTAATAGCCTGTGAAACTTTCCATTCTTGGAAAAAAATCACAAGCAATTTTTCTGAATTAAACAATCAGTGAATAACCAATTTAATGTCAATCCATCATATAAATTTTATATAAATGCACTATATGATACGTAATAAATGAAGAGATACCTATATGTTAATATTAAAAATTACTTACATATTATTTATTATGTGCTCAAAATGAGTTCTAGAAGTATTTTTGGGTCCGGGCACACATTACACGTGCATGCCGGTCCGGTAAGTTTTTCCGTCTCTCTTAAATACAAGCGTTAGAACGGGACGAACATTTCTTAAGGTTTCCCAAGATTTCGGGATTTAGCAACAAATGTGGGATATTTTGTAGTTTTATTAAATACAAGCTGTATCCGTCCGCTTCGCTAGGCATTTAAAATTAACAGTATTATTTCTCACCTACACAAAGATTCTCATCATTAACGCCCCCGCAACTGGTGCAGGGAGTCCAACACTCATATAAACATTAGCCTATCCATTAAGAACATGTATTTTGTACATGGATACCAAGTTTCAAGGCAATCGGATGCAAGATTCAGTAGTTATAACGGAACATCCGTAAAAACCGCTGTAGATTTATATATTAGTATAGACATAAACAAATTTAAATTATGCCGCCTGTTTTGATAGAATTGCGAACTTTTTTAATTGCCATCTACAGGCAGACGAATTAACGGCTCATCTAATAGTGAGTGGGCAACTTCGCTCTTGGGCGCCAGCAATACCAAGGGCACAGCAAAACCGATTTTTGCTGCTGAAATTTTGTATGGAAAAATCATGTAGGACTGTCCACTTAAGTTTAGCCGATTTAACGGCACTAACGATATCCATACATGTGAAACAAAAATATTCAATTCTCGATAAACAAATATTATTATATGAAATAGTGATAACTATTTCACTATATTTCCGAACATAATTCTCATGTTTACATTGTAAAGTGTTGATGTTAAAGTCACATAGAATTACCGCACTGTTATCAATGCACTTAACTCATATCTCTTTAACACTGAATATGTAGTAAAACATACAACCAGTTTCCGTATATAAGTAGTGATACTTACAATTCAAAAACCATTTTAAACAATGGCTCTGTCATCTACGTCAACGTCGCTTGCGTTATCTTGCCATAAGCGACCACCAAAGTCGAAATTCTTTAATAATTTTAAACTAAATCCCCTGTAACTTAAGCATAATGGTCTGACATTTTGAATCCTTGAATCAAAAAAACGTACAATAAAAGAAGGATCATAGTTAAGAGATTGGGAATTTATGTTAATGTCACGTATAAAATATGTCGTGTAGATTATTAATGCAGGTAAAATAAATAGCCAAGCGCTTAAGTCTTAAATCTTGCAAACTTAAGGTCATCTCCTCCATTGTTGTGTCATGCTGCAATAAAAGATAATCATTTCGTGTATTTTGGAGCAATTTACTGGAGACCGCCCACGGACGGACACGTATAAGTGAGGACATTCCATGTGTACAATACCGTGGCCAGTCTAGTAAAAAATTCTTGCACGAAACGACATGTTTTAGTGTGCTTCCCATAAACAACAGAAATTTGTATCGCAGGCAGCATTAGTATTCTGTATTACACGTCTAGATATCCCAAACGACATTGTAATTCAAGGATTCTACGACCCGCCTGACTTCTAAATGACAGTCTATATGTTTTCTTTCCGAATGCAATTCAAAATTCATCATTAATAATTATATCGTCAGACTGATAGATGAAAAAATTGATATTGAAATCAATCTTGTGTCTTTTAACAGGTTAACTTAAAAAAACTAACGGTAACCATTTTAACGTTTATATTAGTGGCGTAATAATAATTCTAGTTGCCTTCAACGAAATTGAAGAACGTCGAAAACAACCTGAGCGATCGCCTTCTTCGATACCGGATTTTTTCTATTAACCAGCCGGAATAGTCGACGTTAGCCTTGAACACTTTGCTAAACACATTTGGGTCATTAACCCTTGCCAAATCTGGTTGTGATTCACGCCGTGATCAAAATAATAATAAAGCGTTGAACAGTTTTTGCGACCGTTGCTTTAGAGGCGACGCGACGTATTAGATCTACGGCTTTTTATACAGAATCGACTTTGAAAAACCTACGGAAGGTTAAGTAATTACATTTAGTAGGCGTCACGGGCGTAGGAAGGCGGGCAGGTACCTACTTTAAATTGGACATTTTCAGCTCATGGTTAAGTAACTACGTGTCTGTGGACAACAAAAGTCGAGCGTGTGAACATTTCCGTTCAGGTTTTCACAACCTTTCTTCAATGTTAACTGTAATATCTTATTTTACGGCAACAGTGTTCTGTAATAATCTAAATAAATTCGGCGATTGTCGAATTCCAAAAGTCGAAATGTGCGAAATTCGCCACATATGGTTCGAACGTTCTTCACATACGGTCGCACGTATGTTAAATGTTTTCTTAAACAAAAAATGTCCTTGAAAGCGATGACCTTTAACCGATTCCGTAGTGCGAGTGAGACGAGCTCCCATGTATCGTGTGCTATCGGTACTTACGGAAAAGGCCTCAACTGAATTTTATGTACGAAGCGGTTCTTCGTAGTCTTAAGTTTAAAATGTGTTAAATGCTAACGGCGTCCGATAACCCCGGCCGCAAGGACACGTCGGCCCGCCCCGTTGCCTCGCTAGTTTTTATTGATGCCCCAAGCCAGTTTTACTGCCGGCTTATTAAGCATTTGATATAATTTGTAAGCGTTAGCTTGACTTTCCTTCCAAGTTTGTTAAGGCCGTAGCTGAAGATAAATGGCTTTTTGAAGAAAAAAAACAATGCTTCGAGATAAAATCGCGACTTGTTCTGATATTTTATGGTATCAACTATATAATTTAAAGCAATAAAAATTTCAATTCTATTAAAACAAATATCAATCAATATCGAGTAGTAATGCAAACTAAATTAGAAGCAGAGAAACAAACCGCCTAAATATCAATATATGTATATAAAAAGATATAAGATAAAATCGGGAAGATCAAAGCCTCAATTGCTTTAAACATTAACGTACATATTGCAGATTATCATGTTTGTTTAACTTTACTGATAATTCAATCTAAATCTGCTCGATCGCAAATCAAACGTTATATGTAATAAAAAAAACCAAACGGTCGGCACCACTCTAATTGTTACAAAAACTCATCTGGCTCAGAATCGCTAATTATTGCCGAAAACCGATGCGAAGAAGGCTGCCGTTAATAGCCAAATAATGAGTGTTCGCTGCCAAGGTTGCGTTTGTTTCTCGACAGGAAACGGCAACTAACCGAATAGATATGGACATAGTAATTACGGGGCCTTGACTTACCGTTTTAGAATGAAAACCGCACTATTTAAATGTAGCTCGTATATATAATAAGTGGTACAATTCTTGTTTTACATAAGCGTTATGCTAGTCGAGTGTTCATTGTAAGATTTTCATTTTGTTGGTTATTTTATTATAATATTTTTCTAGACTAAATTTTTACTTGTGGATATATGATTTGAAAACAAATATCTTTTTGTTCCAAAATCATGACCATGAATGAATAAGGTTTATTAATACTGTTTTTGAACCATTGTATTGAGACAAACTTGTAACTGTACTTGAGACCTTAGAACTTATATCTCAAGGTGGGTGGCGCATTTACGTTGTAGATGGTATGGGCTCCAGAAACCACTGTCCACTTATCTAAGCAATAAAATTAAATTAAATAAAACAAAAATACATTTTTACTTCCCCTATTCTACACAGTGGTACGAGACTACAACATTGTATCCATGACAATTTAAAAACCATTCTGCACGTAATTGAAATAGCCCCTTAGGATACCTACAATTTGTTAGGCAAAGAAATAAAAAATAATTAATAAGGACCGATCGCTGTGGCTAGCCTTGGGGGAGGCATATATCCAGCAGCGGACGTCTGTGGGCTGATAGAATAGCTAAAGATTTAGATTTTAGATCAACCAATTTGTATAGAAACTGGTAAAAGATTGAATAGCATAACAGGTTAAAATTACTATAATAGGCAAATGACAGAGAAGTGGTAGTAGCTACAGGACGTATTACGTAAAATCTTCTAATGATCTCCAAAATTAGCATAGGCACACACTTGTATGGAGGTAAATTATTATAGACTAGGTAAGAAATCACGATCGCATCTGTGTTGTAATAAAGTTAATTACTGATTAACTGTATGATGTATGTGGATATCATAATAGATGTGACGCAAGGCTACCGCTAACAATGTTCATCGACGTCGAGTGAGACAACGTGGATGCATCACGGTCACTGGGTCGAAGTCGTCTAACGAAGTAACCTTTTCCTGTTCTTTCACAATACTACTTAATTTTGAATATGTTATTGATCATAATAATTATAATAAACGTTAAATATTGATTCGTAAATCTTAATATATATAAATCACGTGTCATTTTGTTTGTCCGCGATGGACTCCTAAACTACTTAACCGATTTTAAATTAAATTTGAACACCGTGTGCAGTTTGATCCAACTTGAAAAATAGGATGGTTTTTATTTCGATTAATGGTCGCAATATTTATTAAGTAACCATAAAATGATTTCTTATGTTGATTTTTGTTATTAATTGTAAGCTTCATAAGTCTAAAACAGATGGCGCCTTAAATCAGTTTTTACAGACAATTGCAATACTGTCTGACATTAATATCTCATAGATGGCGCTGTGTTAAAATACCAACGTTTCACATAAGCTACAATTTAATGGCATAAACACCACGTGTTGCTGAGGCTAAAGTATAAGTGAAAATATATTTCGTAGTAAACGCAATACAGTGAAATCCAATTGTTCTTACTTTGTCAATTTTTGGTATTAGCATAGCCGGCCGCGTGTTATATAGAAACAAAAACCTTAGCCACAGCAACGTGTGGTTGGGTCTGCTAGTATAGATATATTTTTATAGAGATACCTAAATGTAAAATGTAACATATTATTTTATGTAATTACCATAATATATTATTATCCCACATTAAACATTATGGACATTGAACCAAAGTTATTATTTTTAGAGACAATTATTTTTATTATCGAATTTACCTGAATTATAATATATTAAAATTTGTAAACTTTCTAAAATATAAACAAAAAAAACATCATGAGATAAAACTACTATGCCAAATGGGTAATGACTAGAGCTTCTAAGAAACTCTGCTACAGACAAAAAGCAAACATAAAATATTTACGTTCCCATTTACGACACTTAAGTATGGCTATAAACCTCACCGACGAAGGATGTGTGCGTGCCGTTTCAAAAAATATCCGTACAACTAAATCCGTGTTCTATGGACGGAGAGATTCCAAATTAGTCTGCGTAGAGTCACGCCCGGCTGCTTCGGCGCGAACAATTACAGGTCCCTGCATAAAAAAAGGTTCCACACAATGCCAGGCAACGTCCTTGAGTCCCCAACAAAGCTAAGAAAGGGCAAGGGAACTTGTTTGTAGCTTTGTAACTTTCACTGATTTTCTACGAATAATTTGCGAATTTAAATTTTAATGTGGCGGCTTGATTGTGCTCTTGGCTTTACCAACGACCATGAACGGCAAGACACATTAAGATCAATTGTAGATTCGTCGTATAACAAATTTACTAGTAAAATTACAAATGAGAAAAAAAAATATATGTGCAATGTTAAAAGCTCCCAATGGTCTCATGTATATTACACCTGTGAGATCCAAGAATGAAGCTAGATGCTGCTTGGTACTAAATTCTGGACTGATTTTCGCAGCTAAGTGACCATGCTTCTTGGTGAGAATTTCAGTCGTGTTACCTCCGTTCTTTCAAATAGTTGATATTGTCCAAGACCTCGGGGAATGATCTCGAGTATTTTTAAGATATTTTGTCCGATATTCTGCAACTCCGTTGAATTCAAGTGGAACGTGGACTGCTTGCTACCTTATCTGCCGCTATGCATACTTGATACATAAACAGGTTTATTAGTAACACCTGTTTATAATATTATATTTAGATTCCTGTTAAAAGGACCATGACCGGCTAGACTACCAAACCATTCGTATGTGTACCTATTTTAGAATTTGTTAAGCATCGAATATGTTTTTGGTCGGTCTCTGGTAGGGTTACCTCTGTATAAGGAAATGAAAAGGACTGAAATTACAGACGTTATTGACTGTTTTCCAGCTAAACTATTAAAAAAACTGCAAGCAGCAAAAAAACGCAGTTTTTTATCAGATTCGTATTTATTGAAGAACTTGGACATGCAGTATTGATACTGAGTATTTACTTAGGCCAAGATAAAATCTCGTTATACGGCTACACTAGTTACAACAACGCCCCAAACGTACACATGATGTGTGGGTGTTTGCATACGGAGGCGAGTATTACCGTTATGGAGGCATACCTATCAATGACGTCAATGAGCCTCAGCCAGCATTAAAATAACTCGTTAGCGATTTCGCGACGACGGTTCAATTCGTTCTAATCACGTAGGCACATAACCTCACCTATCTATTATATATTTTCCTTAAGTCGTATTAGAACTAAAAAAAAATCTTTATTTTCAGATGGTGACGTATTTGGAGAAAACAAAGGCACTCATGAAAATCGCACAAAAGAAACTAGACGATTTATATCATCGATTCTTGGAGGCGATATTCCCTACGGTCATCGCTCACACGTTCTTACTCAAGCTGAAAGAAAACAGTACTTACCCGTTTTGGTAGAGGAGATAAAACAGGAGGACAAACCTTTAGTAAAAGAAGAGAAAAAGTTAATAGACAGTGATCCTGTGGTACTTCCTCCGAGAAATAGCCCATCTCCAGAATCAAAACCTTCACCTGGTATTGACAACAATGTTACATGTCAGAAAGTGTCTGTTATTCAAAGAACACCTTCCCAGTCGCAGTTTCGTGATAACAAAAAGGAAGATGTCACAATTCCAACAACACTACCACCTCCAGAAACAGAACAAGATCAGCCTATTGATTATGTTATTGCCAAAAAACGTGGCGAGACTGAAGACGAAGAAACAGAAAAGAAAATAAGAGAGCAAAGAAGAACTAGCAGTTCTAAAATTGCAAACGGAATTTTAGCACGACCTGTTTTAGTGCTCAGAAATTGCCCTGCTACCAAAGTCCCAGGAATGTTAAATGCCGCTGCCGGTCATGGACGATCGACAGGAAGCAGTAGTTCTGGTAGCGGTTCACAAAGCGGCACAGGATCAGGCAGTTTTAGCTCGGGTAGTGGAGGTGCAGCTCCGTCTTCAGGAGGCGGTGGCGCTATTGGAGGTGGATCAGGAAGCGGTGGTAATGGACGAGATGGGCGATCTAATTATGGACCTAACAGTCCACCTACTGGTAGCCTCCCACCTTTTTACGAAACACTCGGTCCATCAACCAAAAACGGTCAAAATTCATTTAATGCAAACAGCAACTTCTCTAATGAATTCAATATGATTAACGGATTCAACATGGACTGTGAAAATAACGAAAATACAACAAATTTTACGGAACAAAGCAAACAGTACTCGTTGATGCAAAACGCTCCTTATGGACTAGCACTAAAAGATGAAGAAGTAGACTATGAGAATAAGTTAGAAAATTTAGGTGCTATTGGTAATTACAGCAGTAATTTCGACGATCCGATGGTTGTCGAAGACGTTATTGACAATTATCAATTTAACGCAACACTGACCTTCCCTGGGTCAAATGAAGGCATCTTAGGAAATTTGTCGGATTCCACTGAGGATTTTGCCGATTTGTTAAACAATCCTGTAGAATCCTTAACAGATTCAGAAGTACGAGAATCGTCATCCATATCTCCGGACTCCGTTCATAACGCTGTAGACATAGAAGCATTGGCTGAACAAGTACATTTAAGTAGACAGTATTATGAAAAGGCTAACTATCTAGCATTTGCCAACCAAGAACAGAGTCCTTCCTATAACTTTGCTAAAGAACGTCCTGATTTATTAATGCAATTAAATCCTGCTCTTCTTCAACACAATGAAGGACAAATGCAACAGCTTCAAATTCATGTTCAGCTTCAACAAAGGCAACAGATTCTGTCACCGGGCTTCCCCTTCTCTAGTCACCCACTGGACCTTGATTCACCGACAGGAGTATCACTTCCATCACCCGGTGGAAACAACTCGTTAGATGGCAACAGTCATATGGAGAATACTCCCATCAGTCCTGCAGCTGCTGTAAGTCTGAAGAAAGGCTCTGTCACCGATACAAAAATTCAAATTTTACAACAGAGGGTAAGCATTATTTGATTTTAAGGCGAAGCTTTGTTTCTTGTTAATATGTTGTTCAATTTCACAATTTTATTTTTGTTACAATAACATCAGAAACAAAGTTGTATATAATACGAGCCTGAATCAACTTATGCTTTAACTTAGTGGTCAAGTTTTATTGTTCATGTTTAAATACTAAGCTCTGCCTTATAATTCAATAATGAAAATAAAACTTACCCATCAGTTGTTTTTAATTTGATGAAATAGTATCAATATTGTACAGTGAATGTTACTTTGAATAACGATCCATTATTTTTTTACAGTTAGGACTACCAGCAGAGCTTCCTCTCGAATTCATCAATGGCGGACATGGTGTCAAAAATCCTTTGGCGACTGAAGCTAACGCAAGACAAAGGGAAGAAGAAAAAAACAAACAAGTATTAGTCAGTGAAGACGACCCAACAAAGTTCGTTTGCAGAGTTTGCTCGAAAAATTTCAGCTTGCAGAGGCTCTTAAACCGACATATGAAATGCCACTCTGATGTAAAACGATACTTGTGCACATTTTGCGGCAAAGGATTTAATGACACATTCGACCTTAAAAGACACACAAGAACGCACACCGGAGTCAGACCGTATAAATGTAATCTGTGCGAAAAATCATTTACCCAAAGATGCTCACTGGAATCACATTGCTTAAAAGTGCACGGAGTCCAGCACACGTATGCCTACAAAGAAAGAAGGACTAAGGTGATTTGAATATAATTAATAATAAATTATTTATTTTTGTAATGATACTTAATGTTCGTATTTCGTTTTATATCTAGCTTTTTAGCGATTACTGTATTTGAAAAATTGATTCCAGATGTACGTTTGTGAAGAATGTGGACACACAACATCGGAGCCTGAAGAGCACTATATGCACCTGAAGAAGCAACATCCCTACTCTCCAGCACTGCTCAAATTTTATGACAAAAGACACTTCAAGTTCACGAATGCTGCATTCGCAAATCAACTCCTGGGTCAGCTGCCCATGCCAGTACACAATTAAAGTATTTTAATTATTTGAATCAGGAGTCACATGACTTTATTCACCATGGTATAAAATTAACCAAAACGTGATAAATCAAGAAAATCAGAGAGCTTGTCTCAATAATTAGCTAGCTTTGGTGAATATTGAAAATGTGATTAGATCATCAATGTAGCTGATTCCAGTTAAACGAATAAAAGTACATATTTGAAGTCAAATCTATACATTCCGTCCACTTTTTTCTTTAAATTCCATGTACCATCCACTGTGATACTAAATTCCCAGTGTTTAATCAAATGAAATTGTTACAAGTGGAAACCTATGTGAAATTTTATAGAATCAAAAAAGTCTTCCAATCTGAATTTATGTAGTTACATTCCGTAAACAAAGACTTAACAAATTATATTGACAATAGAATTTGTCATAAATAAAATACCTTAATTTTTTAATAGTCAGCGTAATATTTCACTGGCCTAAAATGTAGGCATGACTGCAAATTAAAAAATCAAAGTATCGGGTATTATGTGCAATCTTTGGTGATGGTGCGGGGTTTATACTAAGCTAATAATTAAGTTAGACTAGTTTAATGTAAACATAGCTCATGTCTCATAAAAATGTAAATGTAAGTTTCATTTCAAAACGGCAATGTGAATTGTAGAGATTGTTAATTCTTAAGCGGTAAATAAAAAAGAGTGGTGCTAAATATCGTTGTGGATGCTGATTTGAAATGAAGCGTTTTTTATGGATCGGATGACATCTCTTGTCCGATTCATGAAGGATAATTTCATCGAAGACTTTGATGGTATTCGTTCTACGATAAAGAATCTCTTTCCTCGTATTAGTGATATTAGCTCCTAATTTCTGAAATGTTAACACAAATCATGTCACAAGTTTTCTATTTTGTACCTACCCGTAAAATGTTATGTTTGTTTTTGTTTGTAAGTATTAATTATAATTGAAATCAAAATTTTTTTTAAAGTGAGAACCGATAACGGCTCCGCGTAATGTCGTACCAAGTCTTAATGCATTTCTAGATATATATTATTTAAAGTAAACTATTGATTGGACTGTGCTGTGAGTGTATGAGTATGATAGAGATGTGTATAAATGTGTTATTTAATGTATCGATTGTTAAATTAATTATTGTAATGCATCGAGTGAATTTGATGGAGAGCTTCCAAATTAATGAAGGGTTAAGCTAATGCTCAATTGTATTTGCGCTTTCACAGCGAAGCTTGTGTTTAAAATTGTCGTGTACTTAAATTTGTAAATATGTCTAAATTTAGAATAAAGTAGGAAAATTTTAAAGATTAAAAACCTAATGTTACTTTTAGATGTACCTTTCCAGGAGATATGAGATTGTTTTATGTAAAAGTACGTAATATATAATTATATTGTACAATTCGCTAAGATATTAAATAATAAATCGGAAATTTTCAATCGGCTTAACGTTGGTCAGCTTGGAGACCTTTAGGTATTATTGTGATAGCGCAATGCCTCGTAATAATAAACTTGTATGTTGCATTTAATAGCATTTCGATCCATTTCCAAACTGTAGTTTCGTATTTTAGAAACAAACATTTTGTTATTTGTATTGATAAGCAATATATCACAATTAAAAAAAACTGTTTTTGTTGTTTTAATGTTTCGTTGTTATCTTTATTCGTATGTCATTTGCATACAGTTCGTGTAATGCTATTCGAAACAAATTAAAATGAATAGAAAGACTTTATTATAAAGATATAACAGGAAGGTTCATATTGTGACTCGCACGTGTAGTTACCACCACTATCCATATTCCTGCCACGAAGTTATGATGTTACATTTTACAATGCGATCGCGATTTCAACCACAAGGTTGATGGCGTTCATGATGTGATGTCCGAGTTCCAACATCTACTTAACACTAGGTGGGCCGTAAACTCTGCCGCTCGTCTACAACATACAATTAAAAATCAAATTTTACGAGGTTCGTACCGCATTAGGTATCAACTTTTCTGATGTTAAATAATGAGATCACTTATGGTTAATTCATTTAATTCGCTTAATAATAGTTTATTGATAGTTTTGACAACATATTAAATATTACTACTAGCTTTACGATTCGATCTCGCTTTTATTATTTTCTTTATTAATATCCACAATTATGAACACCTACAGCTTTCGGGTAGTAAGCATAGTACGTAAGCATAGGACTGTTGACCCTCATGAGATGGGTCTGTGGTAGTATATTTCGACACGTAGTAAATATTTAGTAAAATATTAAATTGCGTTAAAAAAAATGCCAGGAAAACTCTTATTTAAACCATGAATTAATTAATTATGAACTAGAAGCGACAGGCAGTCGCCAAAAATATTTGAACCTTCGTGGTCCTGCTCTACAGAGCGAAGACACCAACCCGCATAGTGGAAAACTTTATACCTTTAAAAACAAAAAACAAAACCGATTCCTAATCATACTCTGTCTTTGAAAACAATAAAAACAATGAGTTCTATAAATTATTTCAGCCAGCCCACACTGTCCGCATTCTGAACAAAAAAGAGTATTTGCTTTCACGATGCGCCTGAAAATCCAAGTATGTCCATACATACTCTTATCCGTCTAGACTGAATATAATTATTTGTCAGCCTGTAAGACTATATGTTATTGATTACGTCCAGGTACACAAAAAGCCTTCTCCAATAAGCTAATGCACGTGATTATAATTAATATACAAGGCGAATATCAAGCAAGTTTTCATTTTTGTAGTTTTCGATTTCGATCAATAAATTGCTATTAACTTATAAAAGGCGTTGAATATTGTAGTATTCGAATTAAAAGGCAATTCAATTCCGATTTGATGATATTATGCCGGATAATACGTAAATTATACTCAAGGGTCACATTATACTCTAAACCCTTCCCTTAATGCGCAATTTTCCTTAACACATGTTAACAATTGATTTTCAATTGTTGTGTAGTAATCGTTCGTGAAGGTTCATTCAATTGATACCTACTAAATATGAATAATTCAGAAAAAACGAATATTACGAAGGAATATATACAAAGATATTATGAAAGTATTATGTTTTTACCAATTAAACTTACTGGATTTCGAAGATTTGATGTCCATAATGGACAAATACATCCACTCATGAATAGAACTTTAATACACAATGCGTTTATTCTGATCTTGGCAAACTTTGGTGTTTATTATTTGACAACCGCCGAAGACTATCTCAAACTTCCAGAAGTAATAGCCATAGGACATTTCGCTATATTTGCTAATTTGATTCTTATAAATTTATCATTCGAAAATCGACGTAGCGGCGCGCAAATAATCAAGAATTGCATTGAAATTGATTTATATTTGGGCGTCAAAGAAACCAGTTTCATGAGAGAAATAGCAATAAGATACTTCGTTGTACTATGCGTGCTGGTGATATTTTTCGCTTTTTTTGTGGTTTCGTACATGTACAGTGTGTTTAAAGTGTCCTTGCTGGTTCACGTTGTGGGATCGTTATATTTTAGCTGGCTGTTTTGCATTTATGACGACTACAGTTTTTTCATGACATTGTATACGTTTCTTTCGTTGAGAATTCGGTACCTTAATGTGGCTTTAATGAAATACTCCAACATGAATCTCGATTATGTACCGGATTTATTATTTTTCAATGGATTATTCTGGAAAAGAAGGTTCGACAAATTAGTCACTTTTCACAAAAGAGCAGGCAAACTCGAGTTCGCTAAAGCTTTCAGAATAATTTTTCATCAATTCGATTGCATTAATCAAGGCTATAGATTTGCCGTAAGTAATTTCTTACAAAATTTTAAGATTTGACATTTCATAGTGTTTGATTTTAAAAAAAAACTTGTTTCAGTTAATGTTAGGAGTTTGGACGATCGTAGTTGGCACATTTGTGTCCGTTCAATCTTTCATAATATACATAAAGAATTCGGTAAGTCAGAAAGCTATAGTTTGTTTACTTTTAAACTAGTAACAACGTGGAGCTGAGTGTAAGATAAATTTGGTATAAGCGGCTATCGGAGCCAATAACAGACACCGCTACGTCAATGCAGCCGATCTTAAAAAACGAAGGCGAACCCACAAATGAACTGGGCGAAGGGCTCAAGCGTTTCCTTTAAACAATTTCATTGTTTCGCAACTAAAGCGCGTAAGACATTAGATATGTAAGGGAAACTTACACTACCCGTCTTATCCTAAAAATCAGATGTCGAGTGTACTCGTATAGAGCGATGCGACTATGTCGGCAAGATAATCAAACTTAGAATATTATTATCTTTTGTTTTTATCGTATCAAGAATTATGTACCTACATGTATCTTATTTTATAACACCCTGTATATGTTATGGCTTGTATTCGATTACGAAACCAAATTAACTAATTATTTTCTGTGGCTTCAGGACACAGACGTTGTGCGATCAAACGTCGTCACAGGATGGGCAGTAGGGAATTGGGTTTATATGTTGACCGTGAGTTTACAGACGGATGTTTTTCGACAACAAATTGAACAAACACACCTTATATGTGCTTACGTACTACTCAAACCTACCAGTCCGCGTAAGTACATGTGTACAACATATAATACATAATATAATAACATATAATATAATTTATAATATAATTACGTTCAAATACATAAGTCAGTTGTGCAAAGACCTGATTGTCAGCGTTGTATTCAGTGCGAAATACTCCGTGTCTTATGTAAATATCTGTGAACGACTTAAAATTCGGAATTATAACATTTATTATTATGTCCGAGTTCCTCTCGTTAAAAAATAATTTCAGTATTTAATTTTGTATTAGTATCAGCGTCACCCACATAGGGGAGTGGGGTTTCATATACGAGGGCGGCACTGAAAATTTCGGGAATTAACGAAGTGACACAACATTACTATTTAAAAATGTATTTATTGCTTTTCGAAGTATTCTCCACGAAATTTGACACATTTTTCCATACGATGGAACCAATTATTGAAGCAACCATTCCATTCGGAAGTTGGGGTCTCCAAAATGGCCGTTTTGTAGGCGTCCACAGCTTCTTCAGGTGATGAAAATCTCTGTCCACGCAATTTATTCTTTACTAGCGACCCGCCCTCGCTTCGCTTCGGAAACATTAAAACACACATGAAACAAAAAAAAAATTTAAAAAAATTTAAAAAAAGTAGCCTATGTTCATCAGGGACAATGTCGGCTTCTAATGGAAAAAGAATTTTTCAAATCGGTCCAGTAGTTTCGGAGCCTATTCGAAACAAACAAACAAACAAATCTTTCCTCTTTATAATATTAGTATAGATTTTAGGGAAAGTATAGAAATCATTAGGGCTTAGGTCGGGGCTGTACGGCGGATGGTCTAATAATTATATGTTTTCTTGCTCTAAAAACTCTTTTGTTCTGTGCGCGGTTTGAGAACTCGCATTGTCGTGATGGAGGATGATGCGGCGGTTGCAGTTCTCTTTACGGAGTTCAGAAACGACCTGTGGCAAACAAATGCTAGCATACCATTCTGCATTAACCGTTCTTTGTCCCTCAAGAGGAATAGTCGTAACATGGCCGGTTTTGGAGGCAAACGTGGCCACCATTTTTTTTGCAACACTCCGTGAACGAACAATTTTTGTTGGCTTTAACTCATTTTCGAACACCCAAACTCGTGACTGGTTTTTTCTTTCGGGTTCGTACGCGTATATCCAGGATTCGTCACCTGATACAATGTTGTATACAGCATTTGAGGATCCTGCGTGGAATCTTTCGAGAGTTCTGACGCACCAAGTAACGCGAGCCGCTTTTTGCTCTTCACAGAGCGAATGCGGTATCCATCGGGAAAACAACTTTTTTACACCTAATTGTTCATGCAAGATTATTTGTATTTGACTCATGCCAATGTCTAAAGTTGCCTGAATTTCGCGGTATGTCACATGTCGATCTTCCTCAATCAGCTTACGCACAGCATCAACGTTTTCTTGGGTGACTGCAGTTTTTGGACGACCTTGACGGGGATCATCACTGAGCTTGACACGTCCACGTTGAAACTCAGCAAACCAGCGATAAATTGTGGTTTTGGATAGAGCTTCATCACCAAATGCAGAAATCATCCGGTCAACACACTGTTTTTGTGTTAAACCACTTCGAAAGTCATAATAAATCATCGCTCTTGAATTTTCTCGAGTCAATTCCATTTTCTAGAAGACTAAACAAGTTTGACAAAACCTCATGACAAGACCGAAAATCTTTTTTTAAATAAATAAATGGTATTCGATTTTTAAAACCAAGGAGTTTTCAATTAAAAAGATTTTAACATGACAGGAACAGTGGAAATATTCCATTCCCGATACTTTTAGTGCAGCGTAGTAATCATCATGTTGCATACTTTTATAATACTCGGAGGACGCTATTACCACCTCTTTCAATCTCATTATTTTTTTTGATAGAAAGTCAGATTTTAGTGGTTATTGTGTTCCGCTTCGCTCTGCATTTGACATAATCTTCGGCAACATTGTTCATACATTTCTTGTAACATTGCATCTCACTTTGAGTCTTCTCTCAAAGGTTCAGACGGGGAGAGACTGCTTCATCACCGTTATTGTACCCAGTGAGCTCGGGGTAACTTACTTAAAAACCAATACATAGGAACAAAATTAAAACTACTTTTCCTCATCACTGACCAGAATTGTAAAATATTCGAAACATTAGAAACAATAAAATGCTAAGAATAATCGGAAGATTAAACCGTAAAAGTAACTTAAATAATGTCTTAGTTCGCATAAACGACAAAAAAATACAATAGGCATGTACGACACTGAATTGCTAAATTAACATATTAGCAACTGGTATTGTAATTGTTTTTGACGTGTGACGACCACTTCAAACGCCATTACTGAATATTGAACCTAAATTAATATTTCCTTTCGTATGTTGTGTATTTTCTAGGATTTTAAATTCTCCCGTTTTCAGCTGAAACCTTCGAATTGATCAAAACTGTGCGTCGTACATTAGAACTCCGAGATGGCCGAAGTTCGATGTATAGTTTTCGATTCGACCCCGGCTTGGTGTTCAGCATAGCGGCTTCAACTTTTGTCTACATTACAGTACAACTGCAAATGGCATTTCCGAAGCTGGAAGATATCCGCACAGTGAATGTGAAGCCTACATCTATTTGGACGAACGTAACGGTTCTACCATAAAATTGTATGAAAATTTTTGAAAATCAGTTTTCCGTATTTTAATCCGCACAATAAATTAATTTACTTACGACAACGACTATTGATAGGACTTTATTTATTTATTTCAGTTTCATTTATTTATTTTCAGTGCTATTTGCTTGTGGTATAATAAACGGTCGCTTTCAATTATATTGTTATTACTGGATCGGTCAACGTGTACGTTAATTTAGAGCTAAATGCGTTCTATCAGATAGAATTTATCCATCACATAGATTGTTGTTGCTTGACCAAATTTTAAACCGAACGATTGAGCTATTGCATGCTTTCTGCTGTTACCCTGATGACGTGATGGTTGCAAAATGAGCGGCGTTATTCATTTTGTATTATGAGCTCTGGTTATATACTCCGAAAAATAAAATAAATGCGCGACTTTTAATGGCACTTGCCAAGGCACTATAGTACATTTTTTTTAAAAGAGGGCCGTTCAAAGTCGACACATTTTGAAAATTTTATATTCATAGTTTAACAAATAGTCTTAATTCTAGAAAACTTGGGGCAGTTGTTTTTGACTTGATTATTTTTGACTGTGGTTCTAGAGATCTTATTTTCGGTTACGGTTCCAAAGTTTAAATGAACAAAAATAATAAAAAATAACCACAATAACCGAAAAATTGTTACAGTTTGACCAAATTTCTAGGTTTTTCTTATGCCCATAAGTTCCAAACTGCATGGATTAGATTTTTTTCTGATTGTTTCATGATGGTTACAATCAATCCTGTCACCCCCTTTCGGCTTGACGTTGAGTTCTAAGACACCCTGTATATATACATAGATGATTCATTTTATAGTCTAGAGTTAATTCTAAATACACTCTTTTAATCTTTTTGCATCACTAGTAAATAGTGAGATTAACAAATAACCTATAATACATTCATAGATGTCTATGGGTTAGTTCGACGAGGACCGTGACCTAAATCAATTTAGGTTAGAGCTTCAGATACCTAAACTCCATTGAATTTACGTATTACGAGTACTATGTTATTAACATATTACATATTGTATTTGTATTTGTATATTAAGTTACCAAATGAACATTGTTAATATACAGAGGTACTTTTGTTTTTTCATATCGAATTTTAAGGGTCAGAACCGACTTCCTCGATCATATATCGTATAAACAGAATCTTAGATGTTTGTTTGTGCGTAACGGAATTTCCGAACGTATTTTTTGTCCCTACCTATTCGCTGGTAGCCTTATAGGCTATCCCATCGCTTCTCGGCCTTTTGGCTTTTGGTACAGAATCTTAGAACTAAACGATGAGCCATCATTACATGTTTAGGTAGGTACAAGTTAAAACAACGTTTTAAATGACCATTGATGTACCCGATAATTTTTTCCAAGGATACTTAACCTTCTATTAAAACGAATTTCATAAAGTTTAATAACATTAATCTATATAAAGGTGATTTTAACCAATGCCATGAATGACGTCATTAAAATCGAATACAAGAATCCATTTGACAAAGATCACTTATTTTCCGCTTTTCGAAAGCAATTAGTCAGTCAATCAGTCAGTCGACGTCAAAAATATTTTAGTTCGTTGTTCAACGTTTATTGTTAAAATTTTGCGTTGCCGTTGTACAAATTAGTTTATTCAAATGAACCTCGCAACTGTGACGTTTTAAAATTCTACTATATAAATTGTCTGAGTTTGGCAACTCGGAATAAGTAGTCAGTTGTACATTCGATCGTTAGCCTGTAACATAAAAATAATGACGAAATTATTGTGCCTTGTTTCGTTCGTTGTACTATTAGTACAGACGGTAAGTAATAGAAATTTTATATCTCTCCATTTATTTCTATACGATCGCCTTACCTGTAGACACTGGAACATGAACGCTAAGCTTCGGTTTGATAATTGATTGTGGGATCAGATGCCTAACTCCGTTTATTGACTGTGGTTTTTTTCCCATGTTTTCATAAACATACAGCCAACATTGAAAGCTGCCTTATTTAAGGCAAGTTGTGGAGATAATCGTTACATCTAGCGCATCTTGACACTAAAAACCTATTCGAAAATAGATTTTTTTAGTATTCCCGTGACTCATAATTAGCCACTTTTACGGGTTCATCTCGTATTTTTTTGTTATTGTAATTACAATCTTTCCAATACAGTCAGTCGTCTATGACCTCTACGACATTAAAAACGCGAGATAAAACCGTTAAAATGAATGAAATTTTAATGAAGGTTTCTTGCTAAGCCATCTGACGCGCGGACTCTGTGATCTAAAAAGAAAAGGAGGGGCGGTTTCCACCAGTTCACACAACATCCCTTACGAAAATTACAACAAACAAAACTTACGAAAAACACATTTGGTCATTCTTCGATTGTTACCTATAATGGTGACTAGTAGTTTCTTTCAGTTTTAACTTCCGGAACGGTGTCTTTACGATGTTTTTATAATCGGTACTAATCTCAGTCTTATTCTGTTTCAGATTTCCTGTATTCCAGCTGATCCTGGTAAAATATTTTTATAAAGTTTTCAAAAAAACATATAGTCCACCTACTCCTTTAATGAAGAAGTATTATGCTAATGCTACGTGTTCAGTGCTAAACTGAATTACTGCATCGTCTTAATCGGCTTCGTATATTTAGGCAAATGCTTAACGAAAACAAAATTAGCATACTTTTGTAAAGTTCACATTCAGTTTTTACAAAAGTGTGTATCATAAATTTCATTTGAACTTTATTGTTTTAAACAGCAAGTGCACTCATGGGTGCGGCCTCAGAAATAATGAAACCTGCATCCGCATTAAAGGGTGCATTAGACACTGCCATCGGTTCTACTGCCACACCTTCCACGCCAGCCGCTGCAACTCCGGCAGCCCCAACCTCACCTGCAGCTGCAACCTCACCTACAGCGGCAACCTCACCTGCAGCGGCAACCTCACCCACAGCTGCAACCTCTCCTGCAGCCGGAACCTCCCCAGCAGACGGAACCTCCCCTGCAGCCGGAACCTCCCCTGCAGCCGGAACCTCCCCTGCAGCCGGAACCTCTCCTGCAGACTCACCAATATGTAAATGATCTTTTTACTTTGAACAAAACCTCAATTTATATAATTCTGTAGACAACAAAATCCATAGGAGCGGATCATCATAATGCTAGTATCTCCACTGCTTTGATAACTAAACTAGCTCTCGATTCATCTGTTGTTCACCCACCTTGAATCAAAATTTCAAATGTTATGAATCAGAAGTTACGAGTATGAGAGTCCAGTCACCTCGATCTACTGATGCTACTTTACTACTTTCTAATTTACATCCATTGGATACCATTATGGTTACGTTAGGCAAATAAGATTCTGGAAGAAACAGGGGTTATAGTCTCGATGCTGAAATATGTCCGAACTAGTCTTGGTAGGTGATGCTTGACTTCTGCGAGTTCACCATCGCACAGAAGGAGGTAATGGAATGTGAGAGTCCTCTGTCTACTCCGATGCGTCGCCGCCATATACATTTTGATAATGAAGATATGCTTCTTTATTTTATTTAATGAAACAATCTGGAGGGAGCGTTGGTTTATATATTGGTTGGTTGGTTAATGTGACACATGTAATATTTTCTCCATAGCCTTAGTATAAACGTTGTGACCAGGTCTCGGTTGAATACGCACTTTCTCCAAATTATTATGGCACTTAGAGCGTGCTAGAGTGTTTAAAAGAAGCATAAAGCATAATGTAGTGACTCAAAACACGACCCCGGAAAACCCGAGGCCCGTTCCGTGCACCCGCAAGGGGACGCGACGACCCCACGGTCAAAACAGAACTAGACGCCGACCAGTGTTCGGAAACTCAAAAATATAGCTCAGTCCCTTAATAGCTAAAACTGCACCAAACCATAATTATAGCCGTATAAGCTTACTAACAAATTGAGAAGTCTTTGAATAGCTTGAAGCATAAACTCGGTTGCTCTGGGAATTCTTGTTTTCTAAATCTGCTTAGAAGCCTATGAAACTGTTTTATTTTTACCATCCAACTTTAACTTGTGTAATAATGTGACATCATTTCGTTCCATAGCAAATGTGTCTCTTTTATTTCTAAATAACAAGAATATTCGATAAAACGGGAATCTCAATGAACATTTTTAAAAGAATGAGAGGTTCTAAATATTAATATTACATTATTGTTTTGGTCAGTATTTATGGCCAGACTGTCTTTAAAATAAAGCTTTTATTTATAAAAACTTTACTATAACCTATAGTTCCCGAATTAAGATCAAAATTGTACTTTTCGGATACGATAACTATCAGATTGATTTGTACTTAAAATGAATAGAATTCTAAAATTTCACAACGACATTCATTCATTTAACAAATCTTCAAAATCTTTTAGCAACAGGAAGATTGGTTATTTAAAGTATATGAAACACAGCATTGGCATACATTAGCAATAATTAAATGTCATTTTATTATTACGGCTATTAATGAATATTTGATAGAACATCGTTTCAATGATTTTAAAAACGACAATATCATTTAATGGTTGTATCATTTACAGTGAACCCTATTGGCGCCATCGCAGATTTTGCGAAGAAAGTTGGAACGACCTTCTTCGGTAAGTAAATTAAGTATTGAGCTCGGATTGAATATTATTTTCAAACATTATTAAGCATTATATTGAACGGTAAAATTTGCAATATCCGAAGATCAAGAAGACATCCCAAAAACAAACACAAGTTTATGCAGTTAGTATTCTTAACAGGATATTACTAATGATATCATCATCATCATTATCCTGCCCTTCTCCCAGTCACCTGGGGTCGGCGCAACATGTTTTCTCCTTCCATACTCTTCTATCATATACCATTTCTTCGCTCACTCCCCTCTTACCCGTATCGTCTTTCACACTATCCATCCATTTCTTCTTAGGTCTACCTCTTCCTCTATATCCTTCCACATTCATAGTTAACACTCTCTTACCAACCTCATTTTCATTTCGTCTCATCACATGTCCATACCATCCCAAACGCGCACTCCTCAGCTTCTCTGTCACAGGTGCCACTCTTTCAGAGATCCTCTAACATATTCATTCCGTATTCTATCCATTCTCGTTACTCCACACATCCATCGCAACATTCGCATCTCTGCCGCATGCGATCGCCTTTATTATGATATTACTAATAAATCGTAAATTAATTATTTCACAAATGTTTATGGACTACTTACAATTACGAAATGTTGACGTTTCAAAATTGTGCCTAAAAATGTAAACGATGTTTAAAAAAACACGATCAAATTGTCAAAAAATAACGCTTGGGAATTTAGTTACCAATGAAAACATAAGAGACTTATAAATAAAGCAAAGTAAAAATGCGCTTGTCCTTTTTCCCTACCTATTTGCTGGTAGTCTGTAATGAACATGTGTAATGAAATGTAACATTGTAATTAGCTATTAATCATTCTATCAAAGTCACACATTCGCTTAATTTATATTCTTCTCAATGGGTCGCGATTCCTATCCGGTGGTAGATTCTGCGAAGCACTGCTCTTGCTAGTGCTAGTCTTAGCAAATTCTCTCGGGTTGAGCCCGTGAGCTCACCTACCCGTCCGGGCGTAGCTGGAATAGTCCCTTAGGCTGCCAGCGAATAGTTAGGGGGAAAAAATAATTAATAATTTATATTTTTTCTAAGAACTTAAGTAACTAATTCGGATTGTTATATACTACATTAAAAGATAACACGATAAGCCTTAAAGTGTTAAGTCATGACTACCTTTGCTTTGAGTTGAAATTAGACTTTTCTAATTTAATATTTTAAGCTTAACATATAAAAGTATAGGCAGAATGTTAATTCGTACCTACACAGAGCATAAAAGTATAGGGTAATATTTCTGTTAGAACAAAATTAATTAAGTCATTTGCCAAATACAAAAGTCGAAGTAAACATATTTAATTAAAAATATTAGTTTTTTTTTATCTTCTCTCATCACCTAGCCTATTCCTCGCAATGCTTGTGTCAATGATGGAATACAGTTCAATGCATAATCATTTATTTTTATTTATGTTCTGTAAATTCTATTGATGATCTTAATAATACAAACAAATACAAATCAATATGTTTTTTTCTCGTATGAGTGGTGATAAGACAAGGTAACTGGCGCTATTACAAAGTTTCGACAAGTAATTATGATTTAATATCGCGGTTTAATTTACAATTTACGAAGTTTCTCTTTTTGAAATATAATAAATATCACCCTATAAATATCACTAGCATTTACGTTTCGTGGCACACAAAAAAGCCTAAACAATTTTTCACTTTTTTTTTTCCTATAACGAACAGTGACTTAAGAAATTTTATTTTATTTTACAGGTTTTTTGGGGCGCTAAGTCGTAAAAACACAACATTGTAATGAGACTTACAAACACTTTAAAAATAACATTGAGTTTACTTATAAATTATTGTGGCAATTACTAAATACAATACCTATTTAAAAATTGCCTTCGGTGCATAAATTAAAGTAGTACTAAAAATATTTTTTTTTTATTTATGCCTATATCTAAGTTTAAAATATTATACTAATTTTCAAAATCCGAATGAATTATCATAAATTTGATTGATACAAACATAATCGAACAGAAGGTTTATATATATTTTATTTTTATTTTGTCCATAAACATTCATTATTATGGACGTTTCCAATTTTACTCATGCAATAAGGGATATAATTTATTATTATATAGATAATAATTTTTTATTATTTCTTTTCTATCAAACAGAATTAAGATATAAGTCTGAATAGACACGTATGGGTATTTTTAAGAATTTGTTCATGCACCATCGCTTTTTTTTGTCTGATTTTATGGAGATGAGCGGAGTAAAATGGTGAAGAAACTTAATAATAATAATAATAAAACATTTATTTCAGAAAAAATCCATAAAATAATAATAATAATTAATAGATAGCATTTTTAAACTTCGGCCAAAAACTAAATAAGCCATCAATGATATTCTTATTTTATACGCTTTAATGATTAAATGTTATAATATGTTGTAAGGTATTTTGTATTTCCTTACGCAATAGGCCTCTATTACTGTTAATATAAATGACTATTGTTGACTAATAGTTAATATAAATCACTAATTAAGAATTTTTCAATTTGTTTTTTTGTACTGGAGCTTATAACTTTACTGGGCTTTTAGACAGGTGTATGAAAGCTCATAAATGATAAGGTCGTCTTTGCTCATAAATGATAAGGTTGTACCTACTATTCAAATTGTTAAGTTTTATAAATTTCGAATTGTAAATGCAAATATGTTCCTGTAAGTAGCAATCATGTGTTTGGTATTTTACAGATTGTAAAAAGTAAACATAGAACACCTGTTTCAACTCACGCCAATTTAAAGCAATGTAAATTATATATTTCGTTATCTACATAACGTAATTTTTATCATGAAATATTCATAAGTTAATACCAACGATTGAATCATTTTAAGCGAAATAAAATTCATAAACTTATTTGATTCATAAACATAACTGGCGGTAAAATACGACTGTCTTCTGTTATCGTACTAAACTATTTCGGACACTAATAATACACATACGACCTTTTTCGTCGTTAACCGCATACTCCGCATCTAAAATACGCCTGCAAAGGTATAGAGCCGATACACGAACAACTTAGTAGAATATTACAAAAACTATTAAGATAAGACTATATTTGAATATCATTTCCAACAACCGTGCTATTCCGGTAATGTAGATCACTATGTAGAATCCAGGAATACAGGGTGTATTTTTTCCAATACCGACAGATTTCAAGTTGGGAAAATTAATCTTTTAAAGACAAGATAATAAGGCAGTTTCAATCAAAATCTGCTTCATTCAACACTTTCTCTTATTCCTTAGTTTTTTATTATTATTATTGGGGTTTGATCACAAGTGCCTGAACGCCTGCTACTAAAGCCTAATGATAGATCAAGATAAGCTGCTTGGCGACTGCGTATATTGCCGGGTCGTAATCAGAATCCGCCGGGAAAGTCCGGCGAGAACCGCAACACTTCTGACATAGTGGCTAGGTGCAGGAAAGATAACGGTAAGGAAAACCAAAAATCTTCAAAACCTCTTAATTCAATTAAAATTTAAAGGTATTTGATTTATATGAAAAATAAATTCCATTGAATAGAACAGATATAACAGATGGCGTCAATGCCGCCAATGCATACCAATGTTATTTTCAATCCGGAATATAGGGTTGCCTCGGGACAGATTCATGCAAGATGGTGATACCTACCCGTACGGGATAGTAAGAATTTGCGATAATAGTTTATATTTTTATTGCCAACTGAGACTTTCGTTCTGATATTTATTTATGTAAAAGCATTAGGAACGTATATACTTAGTGACTTTATAAATTTATTTAACAATGTTTTGGTAACAGATAACTATAGAGTACGCCCACCGTTTCATTATTTAAGCAACGGAGTTTTTCCGCTGCGTTATTATCGAATCCCGTGATAAAATTATTTTTAAAGAAACAAATTTAAAAGAAACTGCAATCAATTTTTAAGGAACATTTATTTAACATTCATGATTTGTGTCTATAAATATGTCTTTTAATCACCAACTTTGTACCACGACACAGTTCGGTTATCGCTAAACTACACATCTAAATTACAGCTTAATACAAATAAAAACTCATCGCACAAGCACCAACAAAACTACAATACTGTCAATACTGTCATTACGATAAACCAGGCAAATGTTAATACTTCTATTTTTAATTTTCTACGCGTGATTTAAATTCACATTAACACATCGGCCGTACATAGAGAACTGATTATCTCGAATCTCTACGGTACAAATAAATAAATATACATATAAGTATATAGAGGGGTGACAGGCTATTTGGTTTAAGCGACATTTCGCTAAATACGCGACATTTAGTTTTTTAAATAAAGTTGCGTTTTATTTGGTACTGGCTGACCCGGCAGACTTCGTAGTGCCTCAATCGATAAATAAAAGACCTAAACTTTTGTATAAATAAACTTAAAGCAAACAAAAGGAATCCGTCCGACAGGGGACACATCAAAGGAAAAACAAAATTGTTATTTTTATTTAATTCCCACAATTTTCATATTTATCTACCTTTTAAACCTTGTCTAGACTTTCACGAATAATTCAAGACCAAAATTAGCTAAATCGGTCCAGCCAATACCGTCTTTACCATAAGGGCACACGGGGCCCGCGCCCAGGGCCCCCATTCTCAGGGGGCCCCGAAGGACCGACAATTTCTCTCACACATTTATTCTCAAAACATTATTGTTGGGCACATTACACTTTTTTTACAAATCAGTAATCTTATCAGAAGGAATTTACAAGGCATATATTACGCCATTATATCGATGACTGCGCGTATTTCAACTGTACTAATTAATAATATTTCCGAACGCATCCTACCTAATTTACTAAGTACACCATCTAATGGTTACGATTACGTTAACGGGAACCGTTATCGTAATCGTAACCAAAAAACCAGCAGCATTCTAATATCATTAATGACACATTATATTATTATCATACTGTATTTGATTACCTATAACAAATGGGCATACTCAGTAAAAAAATGTAATTATAATTTGCTTTTTTTACTTTCCAAAAGAGCCTCAAATTCTTGTGTGCCCAGGAGCACAGCCTGATTTAAGACGTCCCTGGGTCCAGCCGTTCTCGAGTTTTAGCGAGACTAACGAACAGCAATTCATTTATATATATAAGATTAGCATCAACTATTCGATGTTTTAATTAAACCTCAATTAAGTTCACCCATTCAAATAGCCGAAGAAGATTTTCTGTCATGGTATTTTTCCAAATTTTATACTTTAAATTTCACCATTGTAAAGTTTAAAAAATTTCGCTTAAACCAAATAGCCATCAACTCTCGATATATATTTTTAATGCTTACGTGGGTGTTTGAACTTATTGGGGCCCATGGATACCACAATGCTGCAACCCATCTTGAGCCACCTTCGAACCCTCACGTACGACTGCTTCGCGTCAGAAACAGCAATTTATTTAGCTAGTGTTCATTAATGTCATATCAGTACACCCTGTCTGTCGTTCTTTGTGAACGACGAACTCAATGTAGTAGTCGGAGAATTCGGATTTGTTTTGCTCTGTTCATATCCAACCCGGCTAACTGATGTACGCTTTTCCTTGCTCATTTGTATGACCTGCAGATGAAACAAGTAATTAGCTTCTTTTTTATTTATTGCTTAGATGGGTGGACGAGCTCAGAGCCCACCTGGTGTTAAGTAGTTACTGGGGCCCATTTACAACGTAAATACGCCACCCACCTTGAGATATAAGTTCTAAGGTCTCAGTATAGTTACAACGGCTGCCCCACCCTTCAAACCGAAAGGCATTACTGCTTCACGGTAGAAATAGGCGGGGTGGTGGTACCTAATCGTGCGGACTCACAAGAGGTCCTACCACCAGTAAAGGCTTAAAGCTTACACGACAAGTGGACATGGCTTCTCAGAACGAGAATCAAAGATATGGCTGTAGTGATTTCGGTAGTAAAAATAAGGCGAAGGTTGTACTATCGGGGAACTACACGCGATAAGATGGCATGAGTAAGAGCTCGAAGCGAATAGAAAATACACCAAAAACGAATACACGATTATTATTTTTCTATCTTGTACTGACGTAAGTAAAATTTGTTTGGTAAACCTATACTCTATACTAATATATAAATCTACAGTGTTTTTTACGGATGTTCCGTTATAACTACTGAACCGTGCATCAGATTGACTTGAAACTTGGTATCCATGTAAAAATGACATGTACTTAATGGATAGGCTAATATTTATATGAGTATTGGACTCCCTACACCAGTTGCGGGGGCGTTAATGATGAGAATCTTTGTCGAGGTGAGAAATAATAATGTTAATTTTAAATGCCCAGCGAAGCGGACGGGTACACCTAGTATACCTCTAAAATTAATTCAATTCTAAACAAACGTAAACAACACATTGCGTCATCGATACAGTTGAAAGACGATATTAAAGATTAGCATACTTATGCTATGACGCATTCGGTTGTATGTAGATTTCTTATTAGTTTTTGTTCAAAATTTAAGTATAATGAACAAAAATCAGAATGAAAACATACATGACTGGTATTTTGATTTTATGAAATATTGTCATTGTGTTATTGATTTTTTAAAGGCTACCTCAATTAGTTAGCAAGTGCGCAATATAACTAAACATAAATGTGAAAAGTTGATATATTAATTTGTTTACCTTACAAGTCGCTCTTTTTTATATAATTCACGATGGTACAGTCAAAAAATATTATCAGAGAAACACATTGTAGAACATATGAATATGCCAGTAGTAAAGAACATCACACATTAAAATATGTAAACACGGAACACGTTTTTCAAATCACACAAGTTTCAAGCAATGTAAATAAAAAAAATGTTTTATTTTTAAAAACCATCTTGTTATAAAATATTAAAATTAATGTGTAATTTACGTGACATTAATATGTATAATTTTATAAACCATATATAAGATAAAAATAATCATTTTCGGATAAATTATTTGATCCGTTTCAATTATATTTTTGTTTTAAGGCTTTTGACAATATTCGATGTGGTTACCTTAGCCTTTCGTTTTCTAAAAGTATAAATTTTTGAATAGCAAGTAATATTGCACAAATTGGCCATTGCAGAATACAGCCCAAAAATGTTTCTCTTCAATTTAACATAACATAAATATATAATAATAAAAAATATTCCTAGTGAGAATGAGCCCACTGAGTTTCTCGCCGAATCTTTTCAGTAAATTCTATGAAGCACTGATCTTGCTAAGGTTCATGTTAGCAAACTCAGGTTGAGTCCGTGAGCTCAGTAACTGGAATAACCTCTTAGGCTACCAACTAATAGGTAGGGTATTTAAAAGTGAGAATGCGGCCCACATAATTGCAACAAGTTAGTATTAGCTAGAACATAAATATAGTTCTCACAGCGTCATCTATGGTCTTAAACTGCCAATTCCAGTGTACTCGATATAGGAAAGGTCTGAGATCGAAGCGGTTGTCGTCGGGGCTGTATGTCTCGGCGTGGTAGGAAGGCGTCAGCACCGTCATCTTGTGCCTGTTGATCGCGTAACACCGGAAAAAATGTTTCACCTTTTCAGCCACCTGAAACATGTCGACTCTATAGATGCGTCTCATTTCCAACATCAGTCATTAGTTTCAATAAATTAAAAATATTAGAATTTGCTTGTTATTCGCGATCTAGAAATACAGGGTAATTTCTTTTATTTATTTAAAAAACAGCGGGACATTTTACAAATTATGAAAAATTTGAAAATGTAATTTTACTTTTTTTCAAAAGAAAAAGTGTGTGTGACCTATTTGTATATGGCCTATTTAAAACACCTGCATATTATTATTATGAATAGTATACTCATTTTTAAGACGTTGTTTCGTTTCCAAAATCTCACAATAGTTTTACCCATCTTCAAATTGTTACGCAGTTTAAAAACAAGCAAATAGTACTAACCTCCTTAGGCGTACATTTATCACTCCACTTATGAACCAGTTTCTCGAACATGCTGTAAGGGCCGCATTTATAGGTCTTCCTTAAAGTTCCGAATTCGGACAGTTCAGCGTATGTCATACCCATGTCTTGTTCGTCGGTTTGCGTTATCTGACCGTCGGCCAATGGCTCGAGTTCTGCAGTCGGAGGTGCTTCTAGAATTTCCGATAGAGACGGCAAGAAAAATCTAGAATTTTAAAAACGTTGCGTTTAATTTAATTGTTATTGTTGTTTACAAATATATAATTTTATCGTATATAGTTTTAGTGGGCACAGCGTTCTTTCATCGAACAATTTCTGCGTGAGTACAATCTGCATATTTACGTGGGAACGAATAAAAAACTAAATGATGTCTAGTTATGCTGGGTCGAGCATATCATATGAAGTCGTCGTGGCCTAAAGGGTAAGACGTCCGGTGCATTCGTATCAAGCGATGCACCTGTGTTCGAATCCCGCAGGCGGGTACCAATTTTTGTAATGAAATACGTACTTAACAAATGTTCACGATTGACTTCCATGGTGAAGGAATAACATCGTGTAATAACTCGCAAAATTATAATTTGCGTAATTACGTTAGTCCGCACGGGTAGGTACCACCGCCCTGCCTATTTCTGCCGTGAAGCAGTAATGCGTTTCGGTTTGAAGGGTGAGGCAGCCGTTGTAACTATGCTGAGACCTTAGAACTTATATCTCAAGGTGGGTGGAGTATTTACGTTATAGATGTCTATGGGCTCCAGTAATCACTTAACATCAGGTGGGGTGTGAGCTCGTCCATCCATCTAGGCAATAAAAATAAAGACACTTATAACTTTATTAGTTTCACTAATAAAACTCACCTATTCTTAGCGTAATGTAAGAAAGATTTGAGGTCAGTCTTAGATATTCCACCGATGGGATTAATATCTGCACTGGAACAATCGTACTTGGTCATGTAGCCTCGCAGGGCTTCGTCGACGTTTGAGGATCCCAGTACTAAAAGACCTCCAGGTCTGCCGCGGACCCAGAGCATTAGCTGCGCGAACAAATACGACAGAACCATACGTATACGGGCCTGGAAACATTAAATATTGCATTAAAATTGGGTATTTTTGATATGATATAAAAGTAGTTCTTATAGTATATGTGTATATCGACGCTTGAAAGGCAAACGTGACTACGCGACAATGCGTGAACTTTACAGTAGACTAATTTTAAGTTGAAATTCTATTTTAACAAATCTAACTGTAGGATTGAAATGATTTTAATAAACCGAGAAATAAATATTTTTTGCGCATCGAATATGGTTATTGCCTATCATTTATGTATAAAGCTGTTATTGTCGCTTAGTCACGTTTGCCTTTCAAGCGTCGATATATATTTATAGATTTTAAGCTATATTTCTTTAAATTCATGTTGCATACAAATTATGTATGTATACAGAAATCTGGGTATAGATTTACTCAAAAAAAAAGGTTATGATGTCTTGTTTGTTGTCTGTCTGTTTGTTTGTAAATATACAATATCATCGGTTTGGTTGGCTCGTGACATCACTGTTGTCTGTGTGACGATCAACACTACCCCTGAGGTAGGTGGTACGTCTACAATAACAATAAGAATAAAAAATAAGTCCTCGCCGACGAAGTAATAGACTCGGCTAGTCTATACATAGATAATCAGGCAAAGACGAAACAGTACAGTAATATTCTGCTCTATTTATCAACCGATTTTATTTTATTATATTTTTTCTTGTTTAAATAACAAATCGAAAGAGAAGTGTAATACTTAAGATCAATCTCAATTTGTATGTGCCAGTGATTATATGTCGAATTTCGAGCAGTGATTGAACATTAATGCGAAAATAATTTAAATATCAGCGTAGGTATCGTTATACCTGTATAGGTATATGTATAGGTGTTTGAACTTTATTTTTTCTTTCTTATTTATTGTTTTCGATGCTTACTTGTATATTTTGTAATGCAAGGTTCTGTCTCGGGCAGCCTCCTTTGCTTTTGAATATCGGTAAAAGACCAGTGGCCGCAGTAAAGATCCCAAGCGCAGCATTAACCGCCGTATCGATCAGAATTGGGAAATGGTAACTGCCTATCTGGCTTGCGAGCTGAAAATACAAAACTATTATATGTTATAAATAATACCAATGGTCAACTAATCTTATATCTGTGTACCTGTCCGGAGATTCAGATAAAAAAAAAACTAGTGGTCAAGATTATCTTATTGTATGAAAATCACTGTTTTCTTAACACAACTCAGGCGCCATCTGTTTGATATTAATGGTTCTATGAAAAAAACTTCCCTGAATCACATAAATAAGCATTAATTTTTATTTGGAAAAATATAATATCGACGCTTGAAAGGCAAACGTGACTAAGCGAAAATAACTGCTTTATACATAAATGATAGACAATAACCATATTCGATGCGCAAGAAATATATATTTCTAGGTCTATTAAAATCATTTCAATCCTACAGCTAGATTCGTTAAAATAGTTTTTTTTTTCAGGTATTTCAACTTTAAATTAGTCTACTGTAAAGTTTACGCATTGTCGCTTAGTCACATTTGCCTTTCAAGCGTCGATATGTATTTTATATTAAATATACTTTTGTGTGGTAATAACAAATAATATTTTAACTGATTTAAAAAAAGAAGCAACATATCAAATTTTTTACTGCATTATTTATGTGTGACACGCTTTCGATGATTCTTTTTTATTAGAAAACTTGGTGCTTTTAAATTTAATCTAGTTAAAATTATCAAAATACTAACTATCAACAATTTTTAAATTATCGTTAAAAAAAGCATTTTTATTCGACTTGTACTACATACATTGATGTTATTCTCATTTTATTGTGATGAACTCGGTTTTCCGTTTTGTGACGATTTTACATTATGAGCAAATTACGTTTGAAAATGTACCACAGGTTCCTAAACTTCATTTACGATTTTTTATCATTCACTCACTTCTGTCATTGGAAGTGTGTATAAATTTGCAGCGATTGTAGATGTATGGAAATGGTAGGATGTATGGAAATGGCAGTGTCGATGATCGGACATCAAGGATCGCGCGGCGCGGGCGCCGGGAGGAGGACAGCGGCGCGGGGTAGCGGATTTACACCGGCTTCGTCACTTCGTGTAGCAACGCCGCCCGCAACACTTATTTATTTATTTTATTTTATTTATTTTTGTTTTACTTGTTTTTCTCTTTTTATAAATTTACTAAATATTAATACAGTCCACTTTTTCATTTTGTAGCACCGGTCTACCCCAGAGCAGTCGTAACAAGTAGAATGTATGGAAATGGTATTAGTAAGTAAGTAAAAGTAGAGGGGGAAGAGGTCGACCGAAGAAGACATGGATGGAGTGTGTGAATGACGATATGAGAGAGAGAGAGGAGTGAGTGTTGAGATGACGGCTGATAGAAGAGAATGGAAGAGAAAAAATAGCTGTGCCGATCCTACTTAGTTGGATAAGATGAAGAAAAAGAACATAAATTTGTAGCGGGTAGCCATCATACAAACACAAGACATTTGACAGATTCCTGAATCTCGCTTACGACATTTTCAAGATAAGCTCCCATATATACAAGTTCCGAACGAAAACATTCAGGACCATCGGTCTACCGAGCAATATCACCCGCTCGGTGGAAGATTTTCCCTTCGTCATTTATCCCGAGAAAATTTTAATAGACTTAATTTTCCCTTCGTCATTTATCCTCACCTCCATTATAAATTTTTAACAGACTTAATCAATACTACTTTGCAAGAGACCGATTCGAGATCAAGCAAATATTAAATACTACAATGGTTGCTAGAAATTTACCGGAGTTGATTAAGAGAAAAGATAATGAATTGTTCATAAAGTATTGTTTAAAAATAGCAAATAGAATCTTAAATAGAAAGAATTTAAAGCAAACTATGATAACAATATATATAGTAAGTAGAAATTGTATATCATAAGAATTGTATTAGATAGTTAGACTAATTGTATTAGCATAAGAAATATAACCTGAAAAAAGACCATTATGTAAAAATTGAAACGATTTATAAAAATAGATGTGTAAGCTTTAGGATTGTAAGACTGTACGCAAAAATTAAGTAAAAACTCCCGATCCATAGCCTTTACATATAGTAAAAAAAATATATATAAAAAAAAAATTCAAACGTAATATTAAGAGCCATGTCAACGACATGGGAAATAATTGTGAAGGCAAAATTAGAGGTTTTAGCTGGTTGGAGTCCAGCACTACCCGAGCCCTCCATTCTCGGATTCTCGGATTCTCCCTCCTGTTTTGCCTGTATTTAAAAAAATATCAATACTGCAAGTTATTTTCGAGCAAAATGAATACCTGCGAAGCTCTCTGCTTGGTCTCGCGGCTCGAGTTCTCCGACGCCATATAACAAGTAACCAGTAGCTTGTTGCACAGCTCCATCGGGTCGGACGGTGTGTAGTCAGGCTGACACATGATTTTCCTTACATCATATAACACTTGACTTTCTGTAAGGATATTTATTGATTAACATAACGCAAGATATTTTTTTTGAAGATACATATAACGTTAAAAATCTAACTTTAGATGTTACTAGCTGTGCCCACCCGTCCGCTTCGCTGGGCACTTAAAATTAACATTATTATTTCTCAGCCCCACAAAGATTCTCGTCATTAACGCCCCCACAACTGGTGTAGGGAGTCCAACACTCATATAAATATTAGCCTATCCATTAAGAACATGTATTTTCGACATGGATACCAAGTTAAGTCAATCGGATGCATGGTTCAGTAGTTATAACGGAACATCCGTAAAAACTACTGTAGATTTATATATTAGTATAGATTTGTTATTCGAAAGTTTTTATTTTTATTTATTTGTCTAAGAATTCGTGCGGGTGAAACTCCACAATACTGAATCAATTTGAATGTTTTTCGGTGATATACTCAAAAATCTTGTACTAATGTTTAATGTTTATTATCTATGTAAATTGATATATAAGTAACTATACTTGAAACTTTAGAACTTACGCAATAAAAAAACGCAATAAAAATAATAATTATATATCACTACATAGTATAAAATAAAGTCGCTTTCTCTGTCCCTATATCCCTACATATGTTTAAATCTTTAAAACTACGCAACGGATTTTGATGCGGTTTTTTTTAATAGATAGAGTGATTGAAGCGGAAGGTTTATAAGTATAATAACATCCATTAAATAGTGGAGAAATCAATAATAAATAACCGTTTCCGAAGCGAAGCGAGGGCGGGTCGCTAGTATAGATATACAAACCTCCTTTCTTAATGGCTTCGCATATCTGTGTGCACATAGAGAACACAATGCATGCGGTGCTGCTGGAGTCCACTCCGCCGCTCAACGGTAGAAAGAAGCCGCCCTGGCCCGAGCGACGGAGGTAGTCCCACAGCCAGCACGCGGGACCTGGAAGCGACAAGTAACGTTGGCATTGCGTCAAAATAGAACCGATAGAACCTCTCCACTCAGGGCTGCCACTCCAAATGAATAAATTATATTCTAGTGGCTTAACACGTTGACTGCCATTTAGTTCACCGGTGCCCTACGCGTCGATTTCTGTCTTTGAAGATACTGAGAATAAGTCCTTTTCTGAGAGACCTATAAAACTAAAACATACATTAACAAACAAAAGAAGACAAAATTAGGCTATCTAGGCGCTTAGTAACAGAAATCGAGATAATTACTTCAGTGCGCCACGTAGGGCATCCGTAACCTACATGGCAGTCAACGTGTTAAATAATATGATAGACAGCAATATAATAAGCAATGGCTTCGGTCTGCCCCTGGCATTGCTAAAGTCCATGAGCGTCGATAACCACTCACCATATAATGTCGGCCGTATGCTCCTCTGCCTACAAGAGCAATAAAATAAAAATAATAAAAATATTAGATTCTGCTGTGAAGTAGTAATGTGTTTCGGTTTGAAGGGTGGGACAGCCATTGTAACTACACTTGAAACCTTAGAACTTATATCTCAAGGTGGGTGGCGCATTTACCTTGTAGATGTCTATGGGCTCCAGTAACCACTTATTATCAGGTGGGCTGTGAGCTCGTCCACCCATCTAAGCAATAAAAAATTTTTAGGATAATTCAACTTGACAATATAATCTAACAATTTATTTGATTTAGTTCAGTTTGCTTGATAAAATTGTACATAGATTTGTATCAATATACAAAATAATTAGTTGATTATATTATTTACCCAAAGATATTTCCTCTTCTGGACTCAAATAGTGCCATTGTATAGGTGGATTCGTCGTTAAATGTATGTCTTCATCGTCAGACAGCGAAACATCCACAAAGATCCTGGGAAATGGTTTATTCGAAGCTGCCAAATGACAACGAGATCTATTTTTTGCTCGATAAGACCTTATATCTTCTAAATCTATGGTAGCGGTCGTTACTTCCTAGAAGAACAAGATATTAAAGTTTCCTGTAACACACGCACATAAATCTAATACGATTTAATGGTGATGAATATAATGTATTAAACTTTTATAATCGTATAAATATTTGGAGGCAAAATTATCACAGTGAATGTTAGGTACTATGCAGAAAGGTTTTTTTTTTTCTGAAACCTATAACATCTAAGTTCTAACACCGTTCAGCCTATTTCGAACGCAAAGGAATTTTATCGAGACTTTGACGTCACAACTTAAGGTGAGCATTGGCGCTCCAAATATCCTTTAATTGGGCTCTGCCGAAAAATAATCGCCGAACGCTAGATGAACTGCTAAACTTCTTTAATTGAATCTTATATATATAAAAATGTATTGCTGTTCGTTAAGTCCCGCTAAAACTCGAGAACGGCTGAACCGATTTGGCTAATTTTGGTCTTGAATTATAAGGTTTAAAAGGTAGATAAATATGAAAATGCTCGGAATTAAATAAAAATAGCAATAGTGTTTTCCCTTCGATATGTCCTCCGTCGGACGGATTCCTTTTGTTTGTTTTAAGTTTATTTTATACAAAAGCTTAGGTTTTTTATTTATCGATTGAGGCACTACGAAGTCTGCCGAGTCAGCTAGTACTTTTAACAAAACTAGTTTTTTTTTAATAATTATCATTTATCTTAGTGAGAGTTTTTAACTTCTCCATCGCGTAAAAGTTAACTCAAATTTGTATGGAGTTGGAACAGCGCCCCTGGCAGCAAACGAAGGGAAGCTGCTCCAGCTCCATAAAAATTTGACAATACTTGAAATTTGACTACACAAACAGACAAAACGTCTTACTTACAACATCGATCAAGCCGAACTGCTGCCCCCGACTGACAATTTCTCCGTTCACGGCCACACACGAGCAGCCGTTGAAGTATATCCTCTGGCCGTCGCAGCCCCTCAAGTTGCTGAACAAATATGCGCCCCCGCTCTTGAAGGTCGCGCTCTTCACCAAGTCGACCGTGACGTACGCTTTACGGAGCTCCATATAGCTGCCGGAGCCATTCGATATTATTTCTACCCCGTCCAAGCTCAACGGAATGTGGCGGCTGAGAAATATAGAAACATATATAAATTCATAATTATAGCTTAGTTAACCAAGCTATAATGATGATCAATGTAATATTTGACGGACTCGATGGCACAGTACTTAGCGGTCATAGCTGCTGCGCCAAAGATCGAGGGTTCGATTCGCAAATGGGACTAACGTTCGTGTGTTGAGCAAGTTTGTTCACTCTTTGTCTGGGTATTTAGTTTTTATATATAACTTTATTTAAAGATTCCCATAGTGTATGGAATCCTAATTTAGGGCGATGTGATCGTGCCTGATTACCTCGGATTATTTATTCAATATAATAATGATCTTGTTTGTTTATATTATATGTTTATCCGAATGTGTAAATATCGCACAGTTCCTTTCTACAAATAAACGTATAAAATGGATACCAACGAAACGAATTCATAATATAAAAACCAATACTTAGCAATACCTTTGTGGATTCCACAATTCTTCGCATATTTCGAAACCGATACAAGTGTCTCTGGTCGAGATAACCGCGTCACCAATAGGAACGGTGGATTGGTTCGTCACTGCCGTTATCATTCTTGGTAAATAAAAGTCTTCGACTTGTCTGTCCTAGAATAATAAAGTGTGTGTTAACCATAAATATTACATACAGATACTTTGCAGATATTTGCTTTACATACAGATAAATATTACATACAGATACTTGATACAGATACCTTGAGATTTTGTCGCGAGCTAAAGTAATGTAAAGACCTAAAATACGTTCAAGTAAAAATTTGCTGGGATCATTTTAAACATTAATATTTATCGATTTCCCTATTAAGGGGAGGGGAGAAATTATAGGAGTCGTATTGTATTTAATTAATTAATTAATTAACTCGAGAGAATACACCATCTGACTCTTTACATAGAGATTATGGAAGATCGTCTAACTTAAAGAAATACACTATAGTAATAAATTACAATTTTAAAATTTAAAGTTACCGGCGGAACTATGACTACTATCTATAACACTAATTCGCTTACTTTAGTCCAACAGGAGAACCATCTGGTCTCCCTGTAATTCCCGTCGTCACACAATATCATTTTCGGTCTGATAAGTATTATCTTCCTGTTGAAAAACGCCACACGACAATTGTATGAGACGTTACGGTGCTGTACCGGCATACCGACGTCTATGAGTATGTCTTTACATGTTGGCGATTTCAATAGTTCGACTAGCACTTGCCAGCTGTGAAGGTACGTGTCGGATTCGTGGAAGTGATCTTCGCAGCTATAACCACTAAAAATAAATAATTAAAATTACTACGCTTTACTGTACAAAAGTTTTTGTCATAAAAAATTTTTTTTCAAAACATATCAGTTTTTACAACCTGTCTTTGTCATTCTTATCCTTAAGGTGTTTTATATTCTCATTTTTTCTTAAATATATTTTTTAACTTTTTTACCAAAACGATAAAAAAATTTTTTTTTGTATTTCTATCATTATTTTTATATACTTAAGCCTAATTTACATTACGAAATTAGTGGCATGAAACTAATTTCGTGACATTAGTTTTACCAACAGTTTCACGTGTAATTTAATACTTTCGTAATGCATGCATTAATTTCATGCATGGAAATTAGTTTCGTGCCCTGCGCGATTTTTTGGTGAAATTAATGTCATGCAACTAATTTCATAGTGTAAACGCGACGTGAAACTAATGTCGCGAAAGGGCCTGCGCTGTGCGGACGTGTGTATGGTTAGTTCGGACGCGCTTCAAACGTTGAAAATGGCAAACCAACGATGGAGTACAGATAAAAATATAGATCTTATTAATGAATATCAGCGACAACGGTGTCTCTGGGACCCGAAACACCTACAGTAAAAAAGCAAAATTATATTCACTCATTCGATAATAGTTTTTATAACTCTCAGGATCTTTATCTGCTAATTCAGAGACTAACTTCATTGCACCTAAATGCCTTCTTGTTCACCATCCTCGAATCTACCAACCTTTTTTTTCTTGATAGTCTTTTTTTTAAGTTTATAGGTATATAAGCATTTCTTTAGCTACATTGAATATAGCATATAGCATAGAATTTAGCTTTGATGGTGATGGCGCCATGGTTACTGAGGGTTAGTGAAACTGAGCTCAACATGCATGACACTAATTTCGTAATGTAAACTCGGCATTAGATTAGCGACCCGCCCTCGCTTCACTTCGGAAACATTAAATTTTATTATTGATAGCTGAGTCCCGCAATGTTACCCGCAGTTAAGAAAGTAGCCAAGTAACTCCTTATATCATCAACTACCTATCAGTGAAAGTCCCGCCAAATTCGGTCCAGCCGTTCCAGAGATTAGCCAAAAGAAACAGACAGACAGACAAAAATTGTAAAAGAATGTTATTTTGGTGTATGTAATGTATATAAGTTTAGAAGTCGTCGTGGCCTAACGGATAAAGACGTCCAGTGCATTCGTGTTGAGCGATGCACCGGTGTTCGAATCCCGCAGGCTAGGCGGGTACCAATTTTTCTAATGAAATACGTACTCAACATATGTTCACGATTGATTTCCACGGTGAAGGAATAACATCGTGTAATAAAAATGAAACCCGCAAAATTATAATTTGCGTAATTACTGGTGGTAGGACCTCTTGTGAGTCCACGCGGGTGGGTACCACCACCCTGCCTATTTGTGCCGTGAAGCAGTAATGCGTTTCGGTTTGAAGGGTGGGGCAGCCGTTGTAACTATACTTGAGACCTTAGAACTTATATCTCAAGGTGGGTGGTGGATTTACGTTGTGGATGTCTATGGGCTAGCTAGTCCACCCATCGTAGTCGTAAAAATAAACTCCACTCAAACGACCTTGGAAAAATTTCCTAACCGGAGTGAAGTAAGCGAACTGTCAAGTCAAGGTACGTCGCGACGTACCTTGAACGTTCCTCAAGGCTGGTTTTCTATCAATGTCCAAATAGTATGTGGACCGCAAATGGAAATATATGATATTGTTGTGCAATGGCCTGGATCTGTGCATGATTCCCGCATATTTTGATAAGTTAAGTTTGATAATATTTATTAATAAAGTAAATAGTTCGAGGTTAGACATTTGAAACTCTTTATTTTATTTACCTACTTAAGAGACATATTTTGCTTACTACCTGATAAATAAAGTCAATGCGATTATAAGTTTTATTTATATAATAATAAACTGGTGGTTGTGGAAAAGCACTTCAACAACACGATGCAACCAAAATCACACAAAAGCGGCGAATAAAAATACAAAGCCGGATCCAAAATCTAAAATAATAATAGGTTAGAAAATAAATAATACACTTTCAGATTTACCGCACGCACACATATTTACGAATAACTCAGCAACCAAAACATCAAACAAGTTCATCTAGTGTCAAACAGACAGCGGCAGCTTGACTTTAACATTAAACAATGACCATAGACTACAGAACTCTATGGGTTTGATGCTAGCTTGATCAAATTTTCATCATTATTACCTCGCTCGAGGACAGTTGAGGAATATTGTAATGGTCGACTAAAAATACCAAACTCGAGTAAGTTTGGAGGGAATTCTCGAGCATCATCGGATGAGTTAAGAGTGGAGGACTATTTTACGAAACGTCTAAAGATACGGGCATAAACCTTCAGTTTCAGTGATTGTGGTCTAATTTCGATCATTAGACGAACACTAGTACCTATTCATCAGAGTTTATGCATGTTCAATTCCTACCTCCGCTTTAATTTTATTTCTGCCGAAGGACAAACCATGACAATTTCAACCTACCACTATTTCCCTATCACCCCCCGGAATAACAACCGTAGTCCGTGTCTGTCTACGCTAATAAAATAATTTTATTCTTTCCTTATTCGATCATGAAATACATTATAATGGAGTAAAACGACAGTATTGATTTAGTACGAATACGAATGTCATTAAAAGATTAATGTGGGACCTTGTCTTCCTTAACAGCACTAGTAAATTTCAACTGAGATTATTTAGGTGGTTATCTAATTTATGTATAGAAGTAAATGTGCATTTACAACTTTTGCTTCCGCATTGTTTAATGGATTTTATCATCAACGAATTTCTTTTTCTTGGTAAATTTATCGTTTTAAATACATATATTGCGACGAAAAACCTTGTTAGTTTTCGAATAGAAATATCGTAGTGGAGACAAAAAGAGACAGACAAAGATACAGACAATAATGATAATAATATCTACGTATCGAGTACTACACCGGGTTGAAGCTAAACAGTTTCATTGGTAGTTGTTTAAATTGAACCATCTCAGTTACATAAAAATTACTTTATATTTTTTTGTTCGTCACCGTCCATAATAAATACCTTTAGGAGCTTAAATCGTTATTTGCTTTTTAAATATCACACTTCTTAGTTAGATTATTATCGATAAAAAAAATTAGTACCATGGTCTACTTTATACATACAATCCAATATATTTTTTTCCACATTATTAGTATTTTATTGCTCTTGTAGGCAGACGAGAACACGGCCTACTTGATGGTGAATGTTTACCGTCGCCCATGGAGTTCAGCAATGCCAGGAGCAGAACCAAGCCGCTGCCTACTAATTATATACACATTATTATAATATACCCTCTGTCCCTCCCGCAACTGAGACGAATCTAATGACACTCGATATGTTGAAAAACGTCAAAAGTTTTAGGCTGCAGAGCGTGCCATAAAATTAAACATCTGTATATTTATGGACATATACGCTCGAAAAAAGATTACCCTCCATCGGCAGTCAAATTAAAGGCGGCTCCCAACTACTAATACATATATACCAATGTATACAATATCTCCTATATAATATATCTCCAATGCATATTGCGTAATACGTATCTTTTTAGATAAATCTACCACAACTGTAACACAGTGATAAATTTCTGAGTTTACTTGGAACGTCGTATCTTTTTATCGGCGATTATGTAACAAGATCAAAAGTGTTGGGTGTAACAAATGGAATTATTTGTCAATTGTGATTTATTCCAGACAAACTTAGCATGACGATAATTGACATAAATACTGTTAAAGTTATTAAGCAAAATATTTTAAATGTCTGGGCAAGGCGCTTTAAGCTTTTCAGTGCATTGAACTCTGTGCTTTCCCAGTCCAGTGCAACCAAAATACCCCCTCGAGGCTACTAGTAATGAGGTAGGAAAAAAAAAAAAAAACATTGCGTTTTATCACAATAACTTACCATATCTCTAACTCCGGGCCAGTTCGATACAGTGCACCGAGCTCTTTGGCTTCTTGGATTGACTGTAATATCCTGTTCAAATTTCCTTCAAAGTCCAGAGCCCACTGATTCAACGTACAAACCGCTACTGTCACCTTTCTACCCATTTTCTAAACTGTAACAAACAGATGCATTTCTGAATCTTACATATAAATGCGATAAACATATACCCAATTAACGGACCCAATCCAGATACCGATAGATCAAATTCTGGCTTGCAATGCAATTTACATTTCATATTATTAACCCCGGTCACCGTCCTCGTTGAACCCGTCGCTTGCGATGAAGGTCTCGTCGAGCGAATTAACCCATAGACACAGCCCACTGAGTTTCTCGCCGGATCTTCTCAGTGGGTCACGTTTCCGATCCGGTGCTAGATTCTGCGAAGCACTGCTCTTGTTAGGGTCAGTGTTAGTATCACTCCGGTTTGATCACCGTGAGCTCACCTACTAGTTAAGGTAACGCTGAAATAGCCTCTCAAGGCTATCAGCTTAGGTAGGAAAAAAAAAAATGTTAACCCAAGATCAGCATCGCTGCGTCAAACTGTATTCTTATTTAATGATACGTGGCACGTAAGTAATGTATTATAAAAATAAGGAATATTCCTGCGATTGATATGACGGCTTGGTGTCGAATCGATCCGCACCAGGCTGTGCCAGGGAACGGCCAATCACCCCTGAACTCGTTCGTAGCTTTACATATATTGCAAAGGACCCCGGTAATAAGTAAACCATCCGTGCTTATTATGGATGTTGCGAAACCCTTTGAAACTGTACTACATATTTCCTCAGTTAACATAAAATTTGTGGCTGAGACGCGATTTCAGGATCGAGCCATTACCTTTTCGGTGTACATGAGCGAAAGTGGCTATTTAATAATTTAAGCAACTAAAAGGCATTTTATACTCGGCTATCGTACAAAGATGTCCATGAAAAATTTCTTCTTAAAATGCAAACTTTACTTTAGGAAAATTAGTTTAAAGCTTTTTTTCTTATTTTGATAGCGTGCATACAAAATAATCAAAGCAATTACTGTTTGATACGAAATGAACGAAGCGAACGATCAAATTTTCCCCAGAAAAAGTATAGGAATCGCTCACCAGTTTTGTGTTTTGTTAAGTTTTTTTAGTATGCAAATTGAAATCGATCCCACTACAGAGTTACCATGGTTACCTTACTTCTTTACATTCATATCGTTTTGAATGGATTACACATCAAGATTTACAGTAGGAACGCGCTTACTGTAGCCATACGTGTGTGCAATATGTATTTAGATGCTTTTAAAATTGTAAGGCTAGATTCATAAAGTACATTCAACATTTAAATACTAATTAACTGACACTTGAATCTACAAATTGACCAACAAAATTAGAACCGAACCAAAAGCGACGCGGCCTGAAATACCTTCGATTTACACGTGTTAAGCGATGCACAAACCCTGTAGAAACCTACAATTTTTTTTTAGAAAATACACACTACGTGTTTACGAACAACTCCCACGAATATGGATGAACGTCGTGTACTCTAAATTTGCGTAATATACCATCGACTGGAGACAGAGTGTATTGTATTATAAGCCTACACTGGCTCCACCACTATTTATTTTTTGTTTGGTTGGGTGGACGAGCTCACAGCCCACCTGGTGTTAAGTGGTTACTGAAGCCCATAGACAACTAAATGCGCCACCCACCTTGAGATATAGCTTCTAAGGTCTCAAGTATAGTTACAACGGCTGCTCCACCTTTCAAGCCGAAACGCATTACTGCTTCACGGCAGAAATTGGCAGGGTGATGGTACCTACCCGTGCGGACTCACTCTGCTTATTTCTACAGCGAAGTAGTCATGGGTACCGGTCTAGACAGCCGTTATGTAATTTAATAGAGACACCATTTCTTATGACATATGGCGGCAATCACATTTTGAAATAACATACACCAGACAATCTGTCCGTTCACTCATGTAAGCGGTAGAAAATTAAAAAGGTCACTCCGACTTTACATTTTCTGTTTTATAAAATATGTGTATATCTATACTCACTCGCTTCGCTGGGCATTAAAAATGAATATTATTATTTCTCAGCCCCACAAAGATTCTCATCATTAACGCCCCCGCAACTAGTGTAGGAATTCCAACACTGATATAAATATTAGCCTATCCATTAAGTACATGTATTTTCTACATGAATACCAAGTTTCAAGTCAATCAGATGCATGGTTCAGTAGCTATAACGGAACATCCGTAAAAATAGACTGTAGATTTATATTATTATATTAGTATAGATACACTTACTTTTATACTTCTAACCTAAACCAAGTATTTAACAACGTTTTTGCGTCACGTCTAAGAAATTATCAAAGTTTGCGACCCTGATTGAGGCCAATCGCGAAGTTTTCACACGAACAGGGAAACTCTTTACACGGAAGTGCAACCACCTTTTGTGTTGTTGGAAACAGAACAAGTTAACATCTTATTTGTTTTTTACATTTTTACATCTCATTACGTAACTAGTATAAAGCCCTACAAAACCAGATTTACTTTAGGAGCAACTGAATCTGCTTTTAACTAAAATGTATGGGTATGCATACCTAATATTATTACAATGATTGTATTTGACAAACTTAATTTTATAAGTTTTCTTTTTACTTTTCTGTTTCTTGTTTTTACCCTACGTTATCTATCTATGCAATTTGCAAGGCAGTCCATTTAACACGTGAAACGTCATGACAGACACCATAATAATATGTTGGACAGCGTACTTTCTCCGCATGCATGAACCAATATTTCTCACTCAAAAATAACGGATTACTTTTTTTATTGCCTTTGTAGGCAGACGAGCATACGGCCCACCTGATGGTAAGTAGTCACCGTCGCTCATGGACGTCTGCAATGCCAGGGACAGAGCCGAGCCGACGCCTACCATTAATTACTCTAGCTCTCTAACCCACACGCCGGAACACAGCTAGACTATTTGGCAGCGGACTCTAGTTGGAGGGTGGTCGCCAGCCAGTCGGACTAGGTCCTATCACCGATTGTGTTTTCGGATCCCGTTTAGCACCGCCCAGGGGTCACTTGTAGGGAATCGCGGGTTAAGCCTACGGAAGCGGGAAGCATCAACCCCCAAAACTTACGGGAACAGCGATGTTCCATGATATTCAAAAATGTCTAATAGCAGACACCGGCATCCGATGCGACCGACTGGCCTAAACAAAGTTTCTGACGTTGAACGCGTTAGAAATTTTCACAACATAGCATGATATTTTTTTAAAGTTCTGTAAACATATTTATATTACCTTAACCAAGTTCAGTCTTACAAATACTCTCTACTTGTAATTTCACATAGTTATAGAAGCACATAATAAATAAACTAACTCTCGGCCGTTGCAGAACTTCGCATGTGATATATGTAGTTAAATGTTGCGAAGTAGGCGTTGCCCCGTTAACACCAACGTGTACACTCAAAGACTAGTCCACAAATCCTGCAGTCAGGGATTGGTCGGTAGCTAATATTCACTTCTGAATTTAAAACAAAAACAAAGAAGTTTGAACAATAATAAAATGAATTAACTGTATCTACAATTTACAAACTATGTACGAGGAATCCATTGATGCCTTCCGCTTTGAAAATAAGAACAATAAAAAAGAAAACTCAAGGGGTAAGTAAACGAAAGGAAATTTATGTATAATTATTGTTTTGAAACTAAATTGTTACAGATAATGTAAAATATTTGAAATTAGAAAAAATGGTTAAAAGATACCTACCGCAAATGTCGTTCAAGTTTCACAGATCATATTTATCTAATCAACTGTATCATTTGTCTAATCAATTGTACATTACCTACCATAATTTCCACGAGTACATATACATATTCGATGACGTCACCAATCGCCTAATAAATCCTTACACGATCAGGGCATGACATTACTAGGGCAATCCGGACAAATCGTCTTTCATCCAATAACCGAAAGCCTTTATTTTTTGAAACCCTCAGTTGTATTCGAATCGTCGCGGCACACGCTTGCTTTCTAACCCCAATATATTTCATATCAGCCGTTCTTATCGAGATAAGTGTAGTAGTCATGGTGATAATACGCATATCAATTCCATTAGAATCAAAACAAAAGACAACGTTCTATCCACTATAGCAGTTTTAGTTTTGAAATTTACTAAAATGTTATGGTGGAAACAACTTGAATGTACGCGAGAAAACGTAATGATGATTGAAATGGAAGAGCAAAGAAAAAGAGAGTATACAGATAATACAACAGTAACAATCGATTTACCACCTATTAATCCAATTTTACAGGATAATTACTTAGTAACAAATTTAGAACACGTGAAAACACTGCAAGCCTCTTTATTCCCCATATGTAGTAAAGGTAAATTAGCACATACGAAAAACCTTCAGTAATTATTGAAAAAGTTTAGAAAAGTATTTAAGAAAAATAGAAAAAATTTACCCACCTACCCAAATTATATACCAAATGAAAATAAATAAATAAAATAACACTGATTTCATAAGTAGGTAATTGCTTTAGTAAATTCATTTAATTTTGAAGTGCATTTTTAATGATGGTACGTATCTATATAAAATTGACTTTCAGTATTACTTGCTTGAATTTCGGAATTTCGAGTCTTTTTGACGCACAAAAGGAAAGGAAATCAATTTTAGACTAAATGTTACTATCATAGCGATGTGTTTTTTCAGGGAACTTTATATCAAATTTTCTAAAAAACAATATAAAAAGCAACCAGTTAGAGATAGACACAGATGAAAACACGTTTAGGACTATAGCCAAATTGAAAGAACCCCGTGATCTTTTTGCACTACCCAAGGAACTTGACTGTCCACAACAAGCACCGCGATGGCCTTCAGAGTGTCAGGTAACGTAAAGTGGGCGGAACTCAAGTCAATTTACATAATGTTATTATGAGCTCTATATCTTGCAGCTATCAATTCCGTAAAAACATAATTTATTAGGAAAATGCTCTATGTGACTACCAATGTGATTGAAAGGAATATATCTACGTCGTTTTTATTACAAATAGGTTGTCGAAGAAAGAATTCATCACATAACATGGAGTCCAGCTACACCGGAACCGTACTATTCGCCATCAGGCAAAGAACTGAACCCTCAACCGGTTGGCGAGGAAGCGGGGACAGTAACATTTCAGTATTACCCCATGAGTGCCGTAAATTATGTAAGTTACTACATTATTCTAAAGCAATAGAAAAACTTTGTCTTAGGTAGCTATCCTTTGATATCACTGCATAGTATAAAACAAAGTCGCTTTCTCTGTTCCTATATATTATGTATGTCCCTATGTATGCTTAAATCTGTCAAACTACGCAACGGATTTTGATGCGGTTTTTTTAATAGATAGAGTGATTGAAGAGGAAGGTTTATATGTATAATAACATCCATTAAATAGTGGAGAAATCAATGATAAATTACAGTTTCCGAAGCGAAGCGAGGGTGGGTTGCTAGTTATGAATAAACCAAGACTTTGAATAGCACCCTCCATCTCTTCCCGTCGGTGACATTAGAAGGTGACCGACCGAGGAATTCGCCGAACAATGGGTTGAGGCATTTCTTTTAATTTTTATCACGATACTGTCATCCCCAACTGACATTTAATAGTTCGAAGGATAGACATCGGTTATGAAATACAATCCAGACTGTCTTCAAGTGGCGGCGTTCACGTTGTAGCATCTCTAGGTTCAAGTAACCACATAAAACCGGGTAGGCAATGAAATCGTTTACCCGTCTACAACGGTAAAAAATTAACTAGGGTTTTTTCCGTAATAATAATTTGCTCCCAATTGTGTAAGATGAAAACATAAAAAAAAACGTTACCTACTCACGAATCTACTTGGAGATTGGTACCATACTTTCAAGAAAGTAAAACTTTTGTAATTTGAAATTTTAAGAGCTCCATTTAAATCAACTAGTGGACCAGACCCGGTAGTCGAAATTCGACTATAATTAAATGAAATTTTATGATTGTACACTATTATGATTCTATTGTCATAGACTACTAAGCTTCTTTAATCAAATATTAATAAAGACAACAATATTTAATCTATTCTCAATTTGACCACATACTATATGCAATGAGAAAAGTTTGACAATAAACAAATAGTATGCATGCGTGTGTGTGTCAAATACATGGTAGTGTGTGTAATGTTTTCTTTATTGATTTAATGTATCTTTTATGCATTATTTTAAAGAAATATTAGCATTATGCACTTCTTCTCTATATTGTCTATAAGTGTGGAAAATTTCATATACCTCCGTCCGCGCAATTTTCGTAAAAAGGGATACAAAGTTTTTGCTTCACGTATTAATATATAAATAACTATTTAAATTTATTATTACAGTTCAGTAGGTCGACTGTAGGAGGATCACGACTGTATCTATCAGCTTGTGCAAGTGCTGGCGGAGACGACGAATTAAAGTTCGAATCACGGTTCGAAAGTGGAAACCTAGCGAAGGCGATAAGAATTACCAATGCATATTATGAACTTCATCTCCGCACAGACCTTTACACAAATAGACACATGCAATGGTTCTACTTTAGAGTTACAAATACAAAAAAGCAAACAATGTACAGGTACCTTCGAATTCAGATATTTTATATAAAGCACTATCCAAAAAAAATTTTTTCGTTCTCATGAAAATGCATAACCTTCATATTTCAGATTTTCCATTGTAAATCTGTCAAAGGCAGAAAGTTTATACAACGAGGGCATGCGACCTTTACTATATTCGACCAAGGACGCTCAACTGCATTCTATTGGTTGGAGAAGATGCGGCGATAACATCGCTTATTTTAAAAATGATCCACAGTGAGTTTCTACATTATGAACTTTTGTATTCCAATAAAAAATTGCCAACAATATTGTTATATTTCAGAAACGAAGAAGAGGAACAATTCCCGAGCTACACGCTCACTTTTAATTTAGAGTTCCCTCATACTGATGACGCTGTCTATATAGCACACTGCTATCCCTACACATATTCAGATTTACAAGAATATCTATCAAGACTGCAGTCTCATCCAGTGAAATCAACTTTTACAAAACTAAGACTTCTTTGTAGGACATTGGCTGGAAATAATGTATATTACCTTACAATAACCTCACCTCCGAATTCAAATGAAATCGAACAAAAGGTAACAAGAAATTTAATTGTTTTACTCCGAGATAACTAATTAACACGTTCACTGCCATGTAGGTCCCCGGTGCCCTACGCGGCGCACGGAAGTAATTATATCGATTTCTTTTACTACGCGTCTCGATTGCCCAACTTTGCCTACTTTTGTTTTTAATGTATGTTTTAGTTTTTTAGGTCTCTTAGAAATAGATTAATTTTCAGTAACTTCGAATTTATCTTTCCGATAGTCTACTAGATATTCCGGCGTCTTAGTAAGAAGATCGAATAGAAAAATCGACATAATTACTTCAGTGTGCCACGTAGGGCACCAGTGACCTTCATGGCAGTCAACGTGTTAAATTATGTGTTACCTACTCATATGATTTCACAGAAAAAAAAGGCTGTTGTTATCACAGCAAGGGTACATCCAGGAGAAACTCCTTCATCTTGGATGATGAAAGGCTTTATGGATTATTTAACTGGAGACTCGAATCAAGCTCGAGAGTTGCGAGAGAAATTTATTTTCAAATTAGTACCTATGTTAAATCCGGATGGAGTAAGTGATGAAATAGTTTTAACAAAGGACATGCAATGCCAATATGTTAAGTTGTGAATTACATTTTCACTATTGTCACAGGTTATTGTTGGAAACAACCGCTGTTCATTAACCGGAAAGGACCTAAATAGACAATATAGAACAGTAATAAGGGAAACATATCCACCGGTATGGCATACGAAAGTAATGATACGAAGGTGCGTATTATAAATGTTAGTGTAACAGTGAAAATAAATATGTGACAAGGATTTTAACACAGATTACAGGAGGAATGTGGTGTTGCGATGTATGTGGACCTCCATGCACACTCCAGAAAACACAATATTTTCATTTATGGATGTGAAAGTAGAAAAAATACTGACAAACGATTGCAAGAACAAGTATTTCCATTAATGTTGCACAAGAATGCTGCAGATAAGGTATGCATTTCAATAATTTATTACTTTTTTTTATAGCTTAGATAGTTGCACGAGCTAACGGCCCACCTGATGTTAAGTGGTAACCGGAGCCCATAGACATCTACAACGTAAATGTCCCCACCCACCTCGAGACATAGTTGTAAGGTCTGGCAAGGTAAGGTGGTAAGGGTGGGGCAGCCGTTGTACTGTTAAAATGGTTAACAGTACAACGGCTGCCCCACCCTTCAAAATGGAGACGCATTACTGCTTCACGGCAGAATTAAGGAGGGTGGTGGTACCTACCCGTGCGGACTCACAAGACGTCCTACCACGAGTAATTACGCAAATTTCATTACAAAAATTGGTACCCGCCTGCGGGATTCGAGCACCGGTGCATCGCTCGACACGAATACACCGGGCATCTTATCCTTTAGGCTACGATGACTACAACCTTTTTTTCACTACGACTTTTTACTATCGTCATCAACATGAGCCCACAATGGTCTTCTGGACATAGACTGGACTAGCTAACACCACTAAGTCCGGTCTTCGGCTCTTCTTATCGACTTCTTGTCGGCCACCCTTCATCGATTTACCTGGCCAGCGGGCGTCCACATTATATTTGCGGGTGAGCAGTCTCTACTCAAGAAGCAGTCTGCTCCAGCGATCTACAGCAAATACGTATATTCAGCCCTCTGACACTATAGCTAGCATACATTTTTTACCATTTAGTGCTAATGTATATTTGAATAAAATAGACATTATTTCCACTTTTAGTTTTCTTTTGAGAATTGTAAGTTCAGAATACAACGAAGTAAGGAAGGCACTGGCAGAGTCGTTATTTGGATGTTGGGTGTAGCAAATAGTTACACGATGGAAGCATCATTTGGAGGCTCCGAATTAGGAAGCAGAATGTCTACGCATTTTTCCGTACAAGACTATGAGAGCCTTGGTAGAATGTTTTGTGAAACCTTGCTCGATTTTTATGATGAAGATCCTAGTAAAGAACGCTTACGAAATAAGATCGTTACAAGACTTTTAAAGGAAGGATCCAACGCCGACGAACCCACAAATATAGATCTGTCTGATTATTCCAGGTACAACCATTAGAGTTACTAAGCAGTTTCATTTACAAAGATCTTTCAATATTAAAAAAACATTAGTTGCAAACTGGTCAAGTTAAAAAAACGCATATTCTGGTGTAGATACCGAAAATCTACTTTCTGGACTGTCTATATAGTTGTAGACATAGTCAAAACTGCTTGCATGCTTATTTTCAACAAAAACTTAATAAAGACTCGTGAAAACTGAAATTTTATTTTTAACGCATGCTTGGTATTTGACAGTGATGAAGGAGACACATCAAGCAGCAGTACGGACAGAGGAGTAATGAGAGAAAAAGTTAATTCTACGCAGACCGCACCTCCGCCTTCTCCAATAATTTTTCCCGATATCAATGTCAATACTGAGGAGGTTAAAATCTGTAATAAAAATATATTGTTTACCTTTATTTACATACATATCCACGTATTATTCTTTACAGAAACATAAAAAGCTGCGTCCTAAATTGGAAAAGTCAAAAAGGATTGAAAAAAAAAAGACTAAAAGAGAAACTTTACAGGTTTGTTATTTTTGCCACAAAAGTACCTTATGTGGATTAAACATTAATGATGAGCAATATATTTAAAATCTTTCCATTTTAAGGTCTCTAGAGCTACTATTGATTTGACTTCAGATGCAATAACAGATGGTTCATCAGATGTTGAATCATGCGATGAACACCATAGCCCAGTTAGGGGAGTGAAGAAATTTGTCCAAATTACAAAACCAAAACCAAGAAGAAAAAAGAAAATGCCACCAGAACTGAAAATAATACCTGCGCCGGTAACTTTCGTTTTAAATACTAATTGTGGTCATGACAGTTTACTACATCAGTATCCTTGGCCAGTGTTAACTATCAGATCGACAGTGAGCTTAACTGCAATCTTCTGTTATTTAAAAGCTTTCTGTTATCTTTAGACTAGTGATTCCCCTTATCACTCTGATCAAGAACGAAAACTATCAAAATGTCAAAGACCTAGAAGTGTATCAATGTTCAATGAATCAATGGAAAAACCAAAGCTTCAACCAGCATCTTGGCATCAATTTAGGTGTTTACCACCAGCAAAGTAAGTATGATTATTTATTAATTAGGTATAATATAAAAATTGGGTGCTTTGAAACCAGTGGCCCTGGCATTCGTGTGCTTGATGCACTTATTTGGTAGGACTTTGTACTCCTTATGGTAGGCAACATGGCTTTCCCCTTTGCTTACATTAATGAGAGACGGTAACTAAGTATACACAATCCGGTGGAACATTAACTGGGCTGGCTACAAGACCAATAAAAAAACTCCAATTACAATATAGTTTCTAGATGCATGTTTTAAAAGCAATCTATAGTATTTGAAATTCACATCATGCTTAATATGTTTATGTTTTTTTTTGTTTTCGTGTATATTGTTTTCAGCACAACTTTGATAGTGTGCTCTCCTGTTTTAGTAGTACTTACTCAAGCCTTGTATTTTTGTATTAATAAAATGCAAGTACATATGTGTATCGGTATTATTTAAGAGAATATACAATGGCACACACTTGTTATTTAATGGACAATTAAAGAAAGTGTGTTTGAGTGTGTTTTCATCAAATCAAACTCTTCAAATTCTGCAAAGCCGCAAAGATATGCGGAAGTAATAATATTAAGTTTAAATAAATGAACTAGGGAACAAATGGGATCTAAACATATTCCAACTAAGCCAAGGGATTGACTCATGTTGACTTAAGTTTTGGATATTTTTATTTATAAAATTTCATTTCCTACCTCCACTTAGAGAACAAATTTTCAGTAGAATAGTTCATTAATACTACATATTATACATACTATAAATGACAAAAGATGGAGAATTGGGGAGTTAGAATTTACTGTGGCTTTTTTTTAAGTAACATTGTGGCTTGGGATCCATAAAATCACCAAAGTTACATTTTCTTGAGAGACATATAAATCGTCGTGGCCTAAAGGATAAGACGTCCGGTGCATTCGTAGCGATGCAACGGTGTTCGAATCCCGCAGGCGGGTACCAATTTTTCTAATGAAATACGTACTTAACAATTGTTCACGATTGACTTCCACGGTGAAGGAATAACAGGAATAAAATCGTGTAATAAAAATCAAACCCGCAAAATTATAATTTGAGTAATTACTGGTGGTAGGACCTCTTGTGAGTCCGCACGGGTAGGTACCACCACCCCGCCTATTTCTGCCGTTCGAGCAGTAATGCGTTTCGGTTTGAAGGGTGGGGCAGCCGTTGTAACTATACTGAGACCTTAGAACTTCTATGTCAAGGTGTGTGGCGCATTTACGCTGTAGATGTCTGGGTTCCAGTAACCACTTAACACCAGGTGGACTGTGAGCTCGTCCACACATCTCTGGAATAAAATAAAAAAACACATGACTTTTTTTTTTAAAAAGTTCATTTAATTGTGAACTATAAATATAATTTATTTTGACTAATACAAATATTGTTTTAAAGATGCCTTTCTGACATAAGAAACCGAAACAGCCAGTCATCGGCACTTCATGTTAAGTTGAATACGCTAAAGAGAAATATTTGGAGTGGTGTGCAAGCGGAAGAAAAGGGCCCTTTATCGTGGGGTATATCTAGTTTTGCTATGAATTCATACTTCACTGATAGTGAAGCTTTATTGAGGTAACATTCATATTATAATTATACGACTATATAAGTAATCTTTTTCAATTTATAATATTACCTGTTTCACTGGAGGAATGCTTTCGTAAACAGATCCTGCTCAAAAAAACTTGAAGAGCTTGAAGGCGAACAAAAGAAAAACAAGGAGGAAAAAAAGAAAAAGAAACCAAAAACTAAAAAGTTATTATTGAAAGTGCCAAATTCTGTTAGTGATACTTTAGAAACAATTGACAACAAACATAAAAAAAAGTGGAAAAAGAAAGCTAAGTCAGTTTGATTTATAATTATTTATATATTTATAGTGTACTACAAGCTTTTCTATGATTAAAATATGATAAAATATTAAACATCATGTATGTAACAAATTCATAGGATTGATTTAATTTCATTTTTTTATAAAGAATTTGCAACCTACAAGCTTCCTTTTAAAGTGTCTTGTACAATAATTTTTATAGAATATTTATTTGAATGTATACAATGTTGATTGTTTTTATATGGCCCTATAGGGGCCATTGAGCTCACAGCTGATTTTAAGTAATACTATAAAAAGAGTTACGCCTTGTTGACAAACCTTTTGCTTATTAACAAGGCCATAGACATCAGAATATACCCAAAGCCAAATCCCACATTTTGTAGTGATTGGCATGGGACATATTTTGAGCCTATCATTTAGCTACCACAACAATGCCTATTTTTACCATTAAGCAAATCATGAGAAATTACTTATAGCGTAAAGCCTCCTTTTTTAAGATTTTCCTGTTTGAATTCACATTGTGATTATTGTAGCTAGCTACCCACTGCACCCCTAAAAATTAAGAAATTTGAAGACTCTTCTTTTTCAGATTGAAACACTCAAAATCAGAAACATCAAACTATATTAACAATACAAGTTTCACTGAAATACCTCGGAACACACAATCATTACTGAAAAATCAGAATGGATGTAAGCAAGCAAAAATGGCATTTCGTAAAGGAGCAATCATTACAACAGCTGTACAAACAAAAAAGGTTATTCCTAAGGGAAACACCTTATTGGTTTCCGATAACACAGATAGTGATGACTCAGTCCAGTCTATACCGAAGACAGTGAAGAAATTAAAGTGTAAAACTAAATTTTCTAAAAATGTATCTGATATTAAATCCAATAAAAACTATTAAACAATATATTTTATATTCAATTTGTATAAATTTTAATGAATTAAAGTTATCTTAGTTTTAATAAATTTAAAAAAAAAGGACGCCCTTGTGATAAGACTTTATGGTGATTTCAGTGATACTATTTAATTCAAACACATATTGAAGGTCACTTTGAGGATTCTTTGCTTACTTAATGAATTAAAACTTGCCTGAAATTAATATGATCCTGCACGCAATCTTTTTTCTGTACTTTACTGTGTCGTCGGGTTTATTTATGTTGATACTAATTACAGTACATATCTCTGCATATTTTTTTATCTACTTTCTATATTTTCCTCAATAATACACTATGTTTATTAAGACTGCATTGACTGCAAATGCAATTACAATGTTATTAAACTATTTCCGTTTCTTTTTTTCCTCAATGACAGTTCAAATTTGATAGTTGTAGTGTTGTAACGAAATAAGTAATGATATATATATATATATATATATATATATATATATATATATATATATATATATATATATATATATCGATCGCATACATTTATTATGTTTTGAACAAAGACAAAATACAAAAAAATATTCAAATATATTTTCTCAAGCTAGGAACACTCAATGGCCTACCGCCATTTTATGTTTGTTTTAATTTGCCACTCGCAAGAAGACAGTTGTGCTGTATAGTCACTAGGTACCTACATTTCTATTCGCTGAGTTTTTTTACATTATCCATACGTTACGTTGTGTATTTTGTGTTCAGTGTACAGGAACTTATAATAAATGGGAGAGCTCATCGAGTGACAGTGACGATTCATCAGATTTTGATTGCAGTAAATAAATAAAGAATAAACATAACATAAATACATGTTGTAATGAAATGTAATATCAGTCAATAAATTTGTACAAAATTATCCGGTAATACACAGTTTAGTTTCTTACACTTTGTAAAAAAATATCGGGTCTGTTATCGTGTTACGTTTATCGATAGCTCCATCCCTATCAGTTTCTCCAACTCTGTTAAGATCTTGTACGTGCGTAAGCGTCACATTTTTATTAATTATTATTACCTAAGTATGGTATTTATAGTATTTTGCAATTATCTGGGGTTTTCTGAACGAAAGTTTTCTTCCTATCTGACTCGAGCTCGCGTACAAAAGTACGTATTTTCACTAAGTTATAATTATTTTTTCTGTGTATATTCAGATAAAAAACAAAAACAACGGGTGATTACTTAAACCGACGTATTTTTCTTAATACAAAGATTTTTTTTAATTATTTATGTTCGTAATAAGTTATTTGACCAGTGTATTTTTCTAAAATGTAACTTAATTTTATTGTTCTAATGGTTTGGCTATGTTAATTAATTGTAATATAACTCATTTCCATATGATTAATGATTCAATAAATTTAACAAACGTTTGTTAGCCAATTTGTTTGAGTGAGGTTATTAGAAATGGCACAAAAGGCATTGGTAACTGGAGTTTGCGTTGGAAAAGCTAGTATCCTTAATTCACCACTTGCCGAAAACTGCAAAGCATTACTTAATCTAACACCAGCGGTTGAATATCCTGGTACTTGAGGATCACCAGTAATCGGATTAAAGGAACCGCATCTAGTTTTCGCTAAAATACACGAAGTGACATTCGTGTAAAAACGAACATTGTCGGAATCTAAGGATAAATTGACTCCTGTTCTTGCTTCCCTAGTGCATTGAGTTATCTGAAAAAAAAACGGATATATTAGTATAACAAATAAATAAGGTATGCAAGCTAAAAAGGTACTAAATTAAAATAAGGTAGTAGCTTAAGAGGCTATTCCAGCTACGCCCAGACGGGTCGGTGAGCTCACGGGCTTAACCTGAGTGAATTTGCTAACAATAACCCTAGTAAGAGCAGTGCTTCGTAGAATCTACCTCCGGATCGGAAACGCGACGCGCTGAGAATATCCGGCGAGAAACTCAGTAGGTCGTCGCTTTATCTAAGGATAGATTAATATAGTCTTTGATTAAAATCAAATACCTACTAAAATTAAAGTAAGCAACAGCAAGAATGTCTCATCTGGAGAAACCGGCGATAAAGATTTGCACATCAAACTTTAGATAGAGCCAATTTTAATTATTTAATTTCATAGATACCGTAAAGCATTATTTCTGCCGCACATTATCTGTGTGATGTTTATCAGTCGTTGTTCAAGTGCGGTAAAGTGTAGTCGCCAGTTACCGTTTCATGCTAATATTTCACGAAGCCGAAATTAACATTTTGTCTCTTTCCAAAGGTCGATAAGCAATATTTATCTCTGAGAACTTGCTTTGAATTAGTACATGAAGCTACATTATTAGACTGGGCATCTATACTATTGTAGAACAATAGAATTAAAAAGTAATTACCAAATTAACTGAGTTAATTCTTCGAAGACATCTCACGAAATCACAGTATCCCATATAGCAACCAGATGGTTTCACATTTAAAGCTGACGTGGACAGGACCTAAAAATAACCTTTTCTATACTCATAGTCAATTTATTCCAAGCTTTTAATAAAAACTGACAGACAGTATGAAATTTGTTAATAATAATTATAAAATATATGAGTATAATATATAATAATATTTGAAATTTTTAAATAGGTAATAATTATAAATTCAGGAGTTGGTATATAATAAATACAGCCCGAAGGCGGGATTTTTGAAAATGTAAACGTTATAAAGTACCTAGATATTAATATAGAGGGTGTGTGTCTTGTAATAGTTCTTTAACCCAAAAAGGTATTTTGTACTATCCAATGCTAGGCAACCATACCCAGTCTGAACCCAGGACGGCCATAGCCTAGGCAATCGTAACTTTTACTACATGAAAACGAATCCTCGACCTCTGCTCAAGAACCCTGCCTTCGAGAACATCTACAATACACTCTGTATATTCTGTAAAGGGCCGATAAAGTTGGCATGAAGAAGTCATCATGACGATACAACATCAGAGATTTAAATTTAAAAATCTATAGGTTTGAGTAGTTTTATGGTCGCGGGCTCTAACTAATAATCAAGGTAGTGTGAAATGGTCTTTCGGAATTTTTTCATCGGATCTTTCCCATCTTAAATTGTATTTAATTTATATCTGTGTTTAAGGATATTTCTGAAATTAGAATACACTGAATTTTCTTTTTTTTTCGATTGAAATACGAAAAAAAAAACGATTGTGCTTACGAGCTTAATGAGAAACCCCCGTGTATTAAGTTTTTATATAAATTAAATGAAGATAATGTTGAAAAGGGGACAATTTTTACAAATAATTTATGTAAAATTAGTTATTTTCTACTATACTATTCAACCTATTCATAGAATTAAACGCATTTGTATGTATGTATTCCTCAAAAATTGAATTTCACTTTTTATCCTATATGACTTATGACAGCTATCGTACCGCGTCCAGCTTTAATATATTTTCCGGGGTTCAAATTTTAATATTAATTGTGGGCAGGTATGCTGTTGTCAAAAAGTGCTATAAAATTGCGCTAGAACGTTCTTATACTTTTTAGTATTGGCGCCTCTAACTGCCCCTCGTCTAGGGAGACTGTATCTCTCGCTCTACCCAAAGGCCCCACCGCTGCATACGTAGCTATATTCAAATCAAGTCAAAAGCTACGAATACATCAGATACTAAATGGAAGTCGAGGTTTACTGTAGAAAACATAATACCATCAGTAATGGCATACCATTAGGGATGTTGCGCAACTAGAGTATGAGGTATTCGTAAAATACTGAGTGGCGCAAGTACTTAAAGCTGTCAGTTGTTGCGGTCCCTGAAATAAAACAGTTTATTACATTATATGCAATCATATTAAATTTATTTCATCGTCTTACTTCATCTTACTTCCTGCATTGATGTAACCCTTGAGAAACATGCTATACATGCATCTCGTAGGGTTACATTTGTGGCCTGTGCTGTACTACAAACAATGCTAAGTAAATTTTGCAATTGAGGGCTGAAACAAAACAAAAGAATACATCTCGTATTAGAAACACTTCACACTTTCTGTTGTTTTAAGGAAAGTAGGGTACGAAATGATCCCTTGCAGTACCTAGTCAGAAACTACTACAGAGACAGATAGAATAAAGTCATAATTATCACTATTATCTAGATAAAAGTGATAATTTATGATTGATTGACATTTTGAATAATGAATAAAAATGCTAAATAGAAAAGGAAACTTTTGTGAAATCTCTCTCGTGGTTGAGTAGTAAGTAAATTGTTTGCAAATAATATTATTTTTTACAAGAACTCTTCAAATTTTGTTCCCAAGAACAGTATTAACTTCGTTTTGAATTGAATTAACAGTCTCCAAAGCCCATTCGCAGCTGGCAACTGATATTTCCTTTCTAACTTTCCGCACGCTTATCGGTTTACTTTTTAAATTTTATACTTATATTTACCTACACTTTAATTTTATCAGTATAATATGAAATTTATGCCTTATTGATTACCCGTTCGCAGGGCAGAGCGCCGCAAGTTTTTGAGTTTTCCATTGTAGTATCTTGTTCTTCACGTCACTTAAGTCAAAAACTCCGTTAGTAGCTACGCCGATCTAAGAAAATAAAACTTAAAAAGAGAGTTAAATAATTTGCAAATTAAGGGAGAAAATATTTCAGCTAACCTCGTTAAGGTTCGGAAACTTCTCGTTCTTCCATTGCAAAATACTTTTTTGAAGCTCATTAAAATCAATAAATGTGCCATAATTCCCAATCTAAAGGGATAATATCAACCAATTAATATTTGATAGAACATATAAGTTAATTTTAATTGAGTTAAATTATAAGCAGGATCTGTCGTACATATAGTTCAAATAACTTACAAAAAATAAAATAAAAACAGTGCATTTAAATTTAAACATTTTTGCACATTAGCCGTAGGTATGTAGCTGCTCAATGAATTCTAAATGTTAACTGATAAAAAATTTAGGTATTTGTTAAATTGAAATAATGACAAATGTGTATGCATTTACACAACGAATAATAATTGCTCAATTATTGCAGATCCTTTGTAATGTGTAAATACTTCGCACATCCTCTTCTATTATGTGAGCATTTTTGTAGTGAAAGTTTTTATTTCTATTGTCATCAAGTGCAGACAATACCAAGGTTTACCTTATCATAAGTAGATACTGCGCCACACAGCTCTCAGTTCTCGGGAACACCAAGATTATGTAGGCTTAATGAAAGCTCTCGGAGTAAAAAAAATTTGATGGTCTCCTTAATTGAGCGGTTAGTGTTCCTAATAAATACCAGAACGTTTGTTGCTGTGACGAAAGATTTTAATTAAGTACAGTTAAGGTAAAATGGTAATGGTAAGGTTAAGGTAAGGTAAAATCCTTAATATATTTGGACATATCATTCGTAATGAAAGGTCATTGGAACGTTTAGTGGTTCAAGGAAGAATAGACGGTCAACGCTCTCGCGGCCGATCACCCACAAGGTGGACAGACTTGGTTGAGTTGTCTACGAAGTGCTCCCTTACTGAGTGTACACGTACCGCCACAAATAGAGAAAGATGGAGAAGTCTCTCAAAAGCCGCAACCAAATATTAAGACTTACGTAACCACGACCACTCCGCCAGGAGTGAACGACTGAGAAGAAGAAGAAGGTAAAATGGTAAATGTAACCAATATCGTTTTTATTGAAGTGAAACTTCCTTATCGGCGTTGGAAAAAAATTTACCGTCACATTTTTCGGTTACGCGTCACATTTTTCCGTTACGCGCCATCTTTTTTGTATTCATGTCTATGATAATAAAATCCTTTTGTTTAAACTTTATCTAATTTAACTTTTTTGTATTCATGTCTATGATAATAAAATCCTTTTGTTTAAACTTTATCTAATTTAACTTTATTTAACCAATTTCTAGAAAGTTGCATGTAGATCATTTTTCGAAAAATAAGGCCATAAAGAAGTTTCACTTCTTACGTGTGTACACTAGTACACGCACACATTTTTTATATTATAGGTATTAATGTTCACTACTTCGTAATCTCCGGTTGCTCATTGATACAGCATCGCCGATGCTGCATCGGCATCATCATAATTTATCGTTGTGAAACAGTTTATTTCCCGCTGGCTAAGCATTACGTAAACGATTTACAGCTCATTTACTTTGTAGTAAATTCCAATTTAGTATATAGGATGTGTCATATGAATCATCATTTACTAAAATAACTGATTTCTGTTTATGACCTCCGAATACCGTATGTTCTGGAATTTTCTGAAATCTATAACGACTCAAATAACATGTAGATTGACAAATGTCTATGGGCTCCAGTAACCACTTAACAACAGGTGGGCTCTGAGCTCGTCCAAACCATCTAAGCAATAAAAAATGTGTGCGTGTACTAGTGTACACACGTAAGAAGTGAAACTTCTTTATGGCCTTATTTTTCGAAAAATGATCTACATGCAACTTTCTAGAAATTGGTTAAATAAAGTTAAATTAGATAAAGTTTAAACAAAAGGATTTTATTATCATAGACATGAATACAAAAAAGTTAAATTAGATAAAGTTTAAACAAAAGGATTTTATTATCATAGACATGAATACAAAAAAGATGGCGCGTAACGGAAAAATGTGACGCGTAACCGAAAAATGTGACGGTAAATTTTTTTCCAACGCCGATAAGGAAGTTTCACTTCAAAAAGTTAAATTAGATAAAGTTTAAACAAAAGGATTTTATTATCATAGACATGAATACAAAAAAGATGGCGCGTAACGGAAAAATGTGACGCGTAACCGAAAAATGTGACGGTAAATTTTTTTCCAACGCCGATAAGGAAGTTTCACTTCAAAAAAATGGTTTTCTGCCCATGTTATGACCATAATATTTAAGGATAAGATACTACATTTTGAACTAAAGAAAAATGCAACTCACACTAGATGTTGTATTAACTTTGATGGGACTTTTTACTGCACCGTAAAAAGACACTGTGTACATTGTTTCATTTTATTATTTGTTGTAGATTTAAATGTTTAATAAATTTGAAATGGCAGCTTATTTCTAATCTTATTTCGCTTTTTCATTTCCATTAAATTAATTTTGGAATACCTAATTATGTGATGGTAAATACAAAAATGGCTAAAATAAGAATTTCCAGACCATAGAAAAAAAATTGTCTGTGGATAAAAATAAGAGTTAGCCGATGACCGATCAAGAAATCGAAAAAGAAATTGAGACGGCAAATCGCAAATTTTGAGAATTGTAATCTTTATTTCAGTTTCATTTTTGTTTTATAATGATCGAGGGGCGCGCAAATGTAAGTATCTTAAATAACAGTGATTAAAAGCTCAATTAATTCTATACTCATATAGTCATTTTTAGCCGAAAATTATTTCGATTTTAGGAGCTGCCAGATTTTCAGGTGTTTCGAACGGTAATAAAATACTGCATGGTAATTATAATCGTGCCAGTACTTTCCTTCTTCGTGGCAAAGAGTATCTTATTTGATGGTGTGCTCCGACTGGACCCCATAAATAGCAGTGTCTACTCCGCTGTCGTTGCTGTCGTTGTACTGCACGTTGCTCTCGGGCTATATATTTTCAAGGCATACAGCGAAACCGAAAAAGACCCTAAACCGGTTAAAAAAGATTAAAACCATTATCACTACTGTTTCATATCACACTCAAAATGGACAACCTCTACACAAAAGGAGAACTGTTACAAGTTCACACAAAAAACTACGACGTCTTTGAAGGTAGATTCTATAGTATGGCCCAAGATAAGACCAAAATATCACTATATGATGTCAAGGAAATTCCACATGGTGATGCTAATGATGGAGTCCTTCATTACTATGATTCTGAAATAAGAGAAGTGGTGAAACTCCAGGAGTCTACTGAAAAGAAAGTTCTCAAAATATCGCAAACGAAATATGAAGAAATCCTCAAAATATCAAAAAAATACATTTTCATAAACCAAGTTGATAAAAGTTTCCATGAAGCTGTGGATGATTTGAACCAGCAAGATTTTATTGCTGTTAGCGGTGATGGTGCAAATATGGGGAGAAAATGCAAGATGCCATTTCTTGTTTTGTCCACTGACCACCAGATCTATATCTTTGACATCCAGGTGATGCAATATCATGCATTTGAATCAGGCTTAAAAAAAATTTTGGAAGGTGATTCTCCAAAAAAGATTGCACATGATTGTAGAAAATTGTCTGATTGTCTATATCATAAACACAATGTTAAGCTGAAATCAGTTTTTGATACTCAGGTAAATATAAAAAAAAAAGTAGCTTAACCTTGTATTCTTGTTGTGCTATTGTACTGCAAATACCAATCTGTTAAAATTGTAATCTCCCAAATATAACACGTTCACAATTTTTAAAAAGATCATGTAGTAAAAAACTTGCTAAATATTTTAATTTCAGTATTTTCTATATGGTGTAGATATTTTTTAAGCTGACATGGGTCAGTACCCCTAATGTGCCTGTTTTTGCTGTGAAGCAGTTTGGGACTACAATTTAAAATTCCAGCTTAAGATTCTATTCTATTCTAGGTGCTATTTAATGAAGCTGAGCTAACTGTTTTTTTTTATTTTGTAGAGTAGGTGGATGGACTATCTCACAGCCTACCTGATGTTTTGTAGTTATCAGAGCCCATAGACATCTACAACATAAATGCCACCTAGATACCATAAAAGCTTCTCTAATAGTGAGATGTTGCATTATAGACCAATATTAATAGGTTAATTAATGGCAGTAAGCTCTAAGTACCAAGAGGATTGTGAACTGGCATACACTTTAAAACCAATAATAAAAATTTAAATTCTTAATGATTTTATTTTAAAGGTTGGTGATTTAATAATCACTAAGAATAAGAAGGTCACTTTACCAAACAAAGTGAGATCTCTGGGAGAATGTTTGACCAATTACCTGGGTCTACAACAAAACACCATTGACGAAAAGGTACATTATTATAATCTAAGTAAATTCACCAATTTATTTCCACAATGGACCTTATTATCAAAACCTATAATTTATTATTTAAACCTAACATTAGAAGTCATATTAAACCATTTCTGCTGTCTTTACTGAAAAGATCTGTTAGTTGCTTGCCTCGGCACTGTTAAACTTACTAGAGAATGGATTAAAAATAATGCATTTTAGTATTTGTTTGTACATTACTTGTGTCTTTAATGGTTCTTTGCTTTTTATGCATCACAATAATGTACATTATTGAAAGAAAAAAATATCACTTTTTTCAATCTGTTAACTGCTGTATCTGCATATAGTTTGATATGAGACTAGCATTAAAAATCCAACACTCTTTTTAAATGCCACTTGACTGGATTGCACTTACAGGTTAAATACAGCAAGGTAACAAGCAGGCTTGGGTAATTTATTGTATGATATAGGTACATATTTTCAGATAGTATGGTGTGTAATATCATATATTTTTTCATAAAAAAAACATTAAGTTTGTTATTTGCTTTAAACTAAACTGGTTTTTGTTAAAAAGTATTAATTTTTCGCTCTACTATTTCCTACAATGATTTATCAGGATTGCTAATGTATATTTGTGTTATATTTTAGCTTGATATTGTTCAAAGTACAGAAAGGCCACTTTCAGTGAAGATCAAGGATAGTCTGGCAAGGAATATTGCATTTTTACACCATCTGTCTGAAGTTATTAATGAAGAAATGCAGTTACCGTTTTACAGAGGTGTTGAATGCTATATTGAAAACATTCGTTCTTCAGACGATTTTAAAGCCTGGGAACTATGTGGAAAATTAAATCAAATACCAAAGGAGTTTAGAAACGCTATTGACTATTAAGAAATAACATTCCACTAATGTTAGATTTGATGTTTTTGCTCTCCAAAATGAAAACTTGTGGGATTTGGCTTTTGAATTTGATATGACATACAGTATTACAAAATGTCCATTTAAACTAGGCAATAAGTGATGTGCAATAATATAGAAGTTAGTACTCAGTAAAATGCTTTATTTTTCGTTGAAAATTATTTGAAAGCATTAAATGGCACAAAGTATAGCTTCTTTCAATGTATCTGTGATCACTAAATTATAGCTTTTCCACATAACATACAAATCGATTGATGCTACATTTTATTATGTAAATCAGACAAACATATTGTAGACTTTTGTGTTATTTCATATTTTGTAAGTGAAAGGAATTCATAAGTGTGAGAATATTTTGTGAGATTGTTTACATAATTTTTATTTAGGTAATGTCATTGTAGTGTTTGTAGTCTGGTGTAGATTTTAACAAGCTATGTGAAAGAATATTTGCTAAGTAAATCATATTTGTGCTTGAATTGTACTATTATTTCCCTTTGTTTGAATAGTGGTTTTATAGCTATTCATCCTAACAGAAGTAGTTCTGCCATACAAATGCGACTTACTCAAGGTGTAAAATAAGGTTCCTTGATTTTAGTAAAATATTCTGTAGCTTAAAGGCTTATTACACTTGGCTAAATTTAGTCGACTGAATCCAGAAGCAAATTTAGAAGCTTCTGGCTACACTGTTCTAAAGTCAGTTACTGAATCAATTGTCAGTTTAAGCGCGACGAAGTTGGACGTGTCGTGTGTGTACGATGATGGCTCCAATATTGTCTAGACAACAAAAATTGGTCTTGGCGTAGCCGTCGCTGTCGGCTCAATTGAAAAAAAAAGCAGAATATGGGTGAAGAAGTATTTATTGCTCCGCGGAAAAATAGCAAATATGAGTGATATGAGAAATAGCAAATATATTATGAGTGATTTAGAACCAGCAGACTTCAGAACTTATCTATAAATGGATTCGAGCTCGTTTGACCTAATATTAAACCTTGTGACGCCGTTTATTCAAATGCAGGATACTATCCTACGATATTCTATTATATAAATATTACATATCTAATCCTACGATAGTATAAATCCAAAAGAAAGATGATTGTAACATTAAGATTTCTTGCAACAGGAAAGTCGTATCAAGATTTAAAATTTAGTTCTTCCATATCTCAACCCTTGATGACAAAAATTATCCCTGAAACATGTCGGGCTATTTACAAATGTCTGGCACATTAAATAAGGGTAACCGAAATGAATACTTTTTATTCGGATGTAAAAAACAAACTAAAACGTCCTTACGCACAGAGAGCTATGGGGCGACTGAAACCTGAAACCATTAAGTAACTAAATGCGATTACACTTTCTTAAATGCGTTTCTAATTAGGCTTCTAAATGATTTAGTCAGTCAGAAACCATCCTTGCTACTGAATTAGTAGGCTAACTTACTTAATGCTATTACACTTCACTGAATTCAGTCGACTAAATTTAGCGAAGTGTAATAAGCCTTTTATTTAAAAAAATGCAAAACCCGTATGATACCTTCTTATACTATAACATATCTATATCCAAATAATATCCTAGTCAGAATAGTTTCTCACGTGTCGGAACCAAGTTTTAGAAGAATTAGTGGTATAACGATTTAATTAATTTTTACAACCAAAAGTTCTACATCTCAATTTTATAATACAACGGCCGCCCCACCCTTCAAACCGTGCCCCTGCTGGCTCTTAAGTCGCCCTGCCAGCATTAATTACGAATTATTTTAAATATTTTGCAGGTTTTGATTTTTATTACGCGATGTCATTCCTTCGCGTATTCCTACGTGGAAGTCTTTCGTGAAGACTTGTTAAGTCTAGTCTAAGTAGGTATCTTTGGGGAAAAATTGGTAGGTATCTGCCTGCGGAATTTGAACACCGGCACTGTCGTATCGCTAGATAGGAATGCACTGGGCGTCTTATCTTTTAGGCCACGCTGACTTACTAATAATGTTAAATAAACAAAAAAAGGCTGATTTACAATAATGACCCCTATCCTTTATCCTTTTAGGTCACGACGGCATCAATATCTATGGCACCGATTCCCATATAATAGGTTTATAAGTGTCTACTTAAGTTATTAGTGTCTTTTCTAATTCTTAGGTGGGTGGACGAGCTCACGGGCCACCTGAAGTTAAGTGGTCACCGGAGCCCAAAGACATCTACAAGGTATCTAAATTTTGTCACCCACCTTGAGAGACGAGTTCTAAGGTCTCAGTTTTGCCCCACCCTTCAAACCGAAACGCATTAATGCTTCACAGCAGGAATAGGCAGGGTAGTGGTACCAACCCGTGAGAACTCCCAATACGTCCTATCGCCAGTAAAAAAATCTTATTTATTGATAGGCCTGCGGAAGGATATACGGAATGCTCTAACTTATCTCCGCCTGTTTCTTTATAAGATACTTTAAAGGGGCAACTATAAAATAAACCGCCGTCGTCCCTTGACGCGATAGCGCAACTTCGGCTATTTTCTTTTAATAAAAATAAATGCTGCTGACCAGTGACTGAATGGACTTGGCCTCAGTATAGAAGCATACACAGTCCAGATACCGAGCGGCGTCCGCGCCACAGAGCAGAAAAGAAGGAGAATTCGAAGTCGTGGTAGGTACCCACTGAGTTTCTCAGAGATTACTTACTGAATTACGATTGCGGTAGTAGATATAGCGAAGCACTGCTCTTGCTAGAGCAGATGTTAGGACATTCCTTCAGGCAGAGCCTCGTGAACTCACCATTAGTCAAGTCAGAAGCCAGACTAGCTATCGAAGCTACTGGCAGATTAGTAGGCAAATAAGTGAGTAAATAGTTACTACTAGTAAATACTTAAAAAAAGTAGTAAATAGATTACCCTGGCTCTCCGTGCACTGGGTAGCCTGGCTGTAGCGGCCGAAATATTTGAGCAGCCAATCGACGGCCATTTGTGATCCTTTCGTCGAGCGATATTAATCTATACTTATACTTATAGACATAAAATAAAGTCTAATGCTAAGTTTCATGACTCTATTACTGTTGTGGGTTTTTGTGCTACCTGTGTGCTTAGTGCGAGTATTTTAACGTTCTCGATAACGTAAAAGCTCATATTTGTATGGAATGGGATCGTTTGTGTACGTTTGCCGCTAGGGGCGCTGTTCCGACTGCATACAAAATTGGACTAACTTTTATGCTATCGAGAACGTTAAGAATTTCGCAAAATGATGTTTTCACTGTAGTTTAGCGCCAGCTACACGTAAACGGAACAAGAATAGTCAAGCGCTATCTGTAAGAAAACACTAGTAAAAAATAATCTTTAATATGTAACGTCAGCTAACAAGAAATTTACAAAATATTTATTAGGCCTCTAACAAAAATCTGTTGGGGTAAAAAGCCAAGCCTTCAATTGACTCGTCACGGCACGCCAAGCCAAGTCTTTCCGTAGTAAATAGTCTCTCTCTCGCCAACAAGACTGATACATTTGCGATTTGCGATAGCTTCTCTGGTGTAAGGTATCCATTTTCTTGTATCTATGAACAAAAAAGTCCTATTATAAAACTATTTTTTTCTGTTCTTCGCTCGACGAAGTTTTTCGCTCGATCTTTTCAGTGGATCGCGATTTCGACCCGATGGTAGATTCTACGAAGCACTGCTTTGCCGGCTAGTGTTAGCAAATTCTCTCAGGTTGCGCCCATGAGCTCACCTACCTGAACGTAGTTGGAATAACTTCGTAGAGTACTTATTAGTGATTATGTAGAGAAAAAAGATAGGAGCCTAGTATAGAATCTTAAGGTAACTTAATGATTCAGAGTGGTGTTAATCATTAATAACAAATAGACAATAGTTTTCTATTGTAAATTACTGCTATTATATTCGTCCATATGATCGAAACACATTCATTCAGCAGCCGGACAATAGTCCATACACACGTTTCGTCATCATTTAATCATAAGGTTGGATCTATTTATAAACAATATTTTGTGTAGTCATCTGTTTTTTCTTTTGGTATCGTAATTTTCTCGCAAAAGCTATTTAGCAAAGCATTAAAAACAATTACAATGTAATATGTTAGAATTATGGATATGGGACCATATCACTTTAATGTAATTATGCAGAAATATTTGATAATTTAAAATGACATTTACCATATCACTTGTAGATTTAGCAATCTCTTCATCCCTGTTGCTATTCAGCTGTAAGACACAAGCTCCACTAGGGAATTTTCGGAGTGACATGGGAGCGTCTACAGTTCGTAGTAATCTAAAAAATAAAGCCATATTATTGATTATCTGAATTCATAATTTACTCTTTTAACATCATTCTTGGGAAATATAAAATTGAATACATACTTGCAAGCATTCAATAAGTCTTCTGGCGATACAAGCTCTAAGCCCCTGGCTCGGTTTACTCTACACCATACATCAGCTAAGGACATTATTCCACCACACTCCTAAAAGTAATTATCTTTTAATAAAAATTAGCCAAATCGGTTCAGCCATTCTCGAGTTTTAGCGAGACTAACGAAAAGCAATTCATTTTTATATATATAGATTATAAATCTAACTTTCTATCAATTAAAATATGAACTCATAGTATCAATCTATTCCAAAACTGTGGCAATATTTAAAGGCCCATCTTGAAGAAGTCAACACACTCAGCAAAGACATTTTGTACTGCCTCCTGGGTATTGAATATTTTCCTTGCCAAGAAGTTGTCAAACATTGGAAAAGCAAGTCTGTCTACAAAGGTCTAGTGAATACGATGGATGACGTAGAGCTTCAAACTTTAGCTCCTGTAGCATAGAGAAAGTCGGTTGCCCATATGAGGTCAAGCGTTTGATTTTATTGCCAGTCATACATAAATTAAGCTTCAAATGGCCAGTATTGTAAAATTTCATAGATAATTCATCTATTATATTAGAGTGATATTTTTTAACTGCATTTTACATGGACACCACTTAAAAAAGTTCTTAAGCTCATTCGATCCTTCGTATATGTGTATGACACATAATAGTATAATAATATGCAATAGCATTGTTGAGACACACCTTGTCTTAAGGATGGTGACTCAGAAAACTATTGAACTCCAGGTAAGTCCTAAGCGCATTGGCTAATTAAATGCAGTAAACTATTTTTAATAGACAAAACATTAATATAGCTTACCAATAACACAGCAACCATCATATCTGATACTTGTTGTGCAAGACCCAAATAGTATTCAGAGTCTGATCTGAATGCATCCCTAGTTACTGGATCATCTATACCTAAGCTCATGAGGTAGGATTTGAATCTAACTGTATCATCTTCTGAAATATCACCTTGTTTTTCCTGAAATTACCATTTGCAAGATTAACAGTACTATTTTGTGTCCATATGTTTATACTTTACAATTAGTAATTGTTTACATGAGACTTTCTTTTCTTATATTAACAAGTATTCTTAAAAAAGGATTCATGTGGATAAAATGAAATTATTATTATTATTATATTGTTTACATACCCTTATTTTTGTAGAAATATTCTTTGATAAAGATACCATTTCTTTTGCCTTCTCCATTAACTTAGTGAGGTCTTGAAACGCCACACTTATACTCTGATCTGTGGCTCTATGCTGTTCTTCTATACTTCTTTCAATTCCTACAATGCCTGACCTAATCTTAGAGTTTACAGCTGTGACTGTGGGTCTTGAGGCCGTTGTTGGGCTTGTAGCTGTTCTCGGAGTGTCAATTGGAGTTTGTCTTTCCCAAGCTTTGGCAGCAACAGCGTCACTTAAAGCTTTGTAAAAAGCAGTATCTACTCCATCTTTGAATGATAGTTTCACATAGTGAAATGGGCTCACTACTGCTGGACCAGGCCTTTTCCCTTAAATTATAAAGTTAATACTAAGTATTACACAAAATATTAAATTTTTATTATGATACCGATGTTTGTAAACACATGTTACAAATTTTAATGTATTTATTTAGAAAAATAAGGCACTTGCCTAATTTTAATACAGAATTTGAATGAACGCTACAAACACTTTTGAAGATGTTAAGATCACCATTCAAGTTAGTATTTCATTTCATTAAACACTCTATTTAATGTCTTGCAATTCAATGCCACATATAATCAAATTGGTTTATTGAACAATCACAAATATATGTAAATACATATTTGAAAGCAAATATTGAGTGGTTTGGAAAAGTGTGTGCATATTCAGTTCTAATAGGTTTTGATGAGATCTGATTTAGGCTAATTATTTAGCTGTCTTAACTTTGATATAGGCTCCGGTGACCACTTAAAACATGTGGGTCATGGCTTCTGGCATCTGCTCATAGAAAGTTATACAAACCTTTAGTCATTACCCCTAATCTTAAATACAGATTGCCTTGAGACAGGTTTATATTTATTATGAATTCAATTTAAAAAGAAAGAATGCTTACAATTTCAAAGATACTGAGCTTTTAAGCCTTGTCTCAAGGTAAGCAGCAAAATTTGCACAGTAGAAACCATGAGCCCGGGCAGGATCTTCATATCAAATGGCAAGTTCATTAGTCATTTTTCACTAATGAAAATCAAGCTTAATTTTTGATTTCATTGATAGCTTTAAAATATTTTTATTATTTTACCTGGCAGTGCAGGACCTAAATGCATTATTATTCTTTTTGGACCCCCAAGACCAAATACGCCACCACTTTCTTCTTCTAAACAAAACACATAATACAGATGGAGAGATAAACAAACTAAGCCTTTTGGTATATCTCCTGGTTTTCCCCATAGAAGTCTATGTGTTGTTAATAGAACTTCACCATCAATGAACTGGGTCTAAAAACGAAAACAATTGATTAAAACGCTTTTCAGTCTGTTTTCAAATTTAGTTTTAAAAATATCACCTTATCGTCACCATCGTAAATTTTAACATTTTTGTCTCGTTTTAAATAGTTTTCTCCATCGAATAATCTTGCCTCGATATACTCAAATCTGTCCATTACATTAAATTATTGATTGCTAAAATTAAATTTAATACACTGATGAAATAATAAACAACATTTATAGACCAAGGGTTTTTTTTTCTTTAAGTGATTTTATGACCTGGTAACTAAGACTTTTAGGTCATGTCTTATTTTAGTTTATACTCTTATTTTTATGAAAAATACTAATATAATATGGAGCGAAATGAAATGAAGATGATTAATTTGAGACATTAATCAACTGGGATGAAATTAAATGAAATGAGATGAGATGACATGGGATGAAATATAAATCTCAGTAAAATGGTGGTCATACTTTTTCTGTGGACTTTTTGAAGGATCCCGAGAAGTTACGTTCAGCGGCTTTGTTTCATTTTCATTTGTGCACTTTAACAGACTGATACTAAACAGATCATTTTATTCTTTATTTCTTTTTTATAAGCGCATTTTCATGGGTAATATAATATTGCTATGAATAAAAAGACTTAATAGTTCTAGATTGTTTGCTTCCTTGTCAGTATGTTTCTTCTATGCTATGCTTCTAATTTCCATTAGGCTTGGTAATGTTTCCTTCTTCTTTTCTTAAGTATGGCCATTGGCTTTTGACCATTGGCGACCAGAATAAAATCTTCCATTTTTAAATAAATATGTAATGAATTATTTTGAAACATGTTAGGAAGCGAAATAAGACTTTTTCAGTAGCTATATTGAAAGAAACTAGCCATGATCAGCGGCTTTCAATTGTATATTTGTGCATTTGCATCTTCATGCACTTTTGTGTTTTCACAAATGCTAAATAGTTCTTCTTCTTCTTCTTCCTAGTGGTACACTCTTGACAGAGCGGTATGACATTGGAGGAGACATCTCCAACACCACGGCGGTCTTGCATCCTGAGCGTCCACCTCTCAGCCCCATACAGAAAGATTGAAAAGATCAGGCATCTCATTAACAGAACTTTTCTGTTTTTGCTTATTCTGCGTCCTCTCCAAATTTTTGTTAGCCTCTTAACTGAGGATCTTGTCACGGCGCAATGTCTTCGGATCTCATCTTCCTTGCATCCTGCTATATGTTGGACTTCCGGCTGGTTGATGTTAGCACGATCTACGATCATCATTTTGGTCTTATCACGATTGATCGCAAGTCCAAAATCCAACGCTGTGGTCTCCAGCCGCCCAAGAAGCACCTCGATTTGACTGGTTGACACCGCAGGTACACTGGAGTGGAGGGTAGTATCATCAAATAGTTATAGACCACCGTAATGGGTTCCCGCCAAAAATCCATAGCAATGTCAAAAAGTAAAATAATCCCAATGTCAAGTGTCAAATACATAAAAATCTTGCTGAAACGAAATATAACCTATAAAATTTATTGGTTATGGTTGGTGTTAAAACAAAAAATGAAAGTAACCAAGCTGAAATAATTGACCTGCAATTTGCTATCTAACTACTGCACTTGCGCGCTTTAACCTTGAAAGTATAGTGAATTTTATTTAAACATTTAGATTTAAATCATAATGGCAGATTCTCAGGAAGATTTATTATTGAAAATTCAAGAACAGGGTGATCTTGTTAGAAAATTAAAAGCAGCGAAGGATTCCAATGAGAGGGTACGTGCCACATGAAAGTCTCAATCTTTACACGTACTTATTGTAATGTTACATCAGCCATCCTTTCCCTAACAGAAAATAAAATTTTCTAGGGAAAGGGCTTTAAAGAAGTATACAATTTTGAAGAAATTGACAAGCATTTAAGTCACTACAGCTATATTTGTGGCTATGTACCATCCAAACCTGATGTGGACGTAGCTAAAGCCTTAAAAAGCTTAGATTTTTCCAACTACAAATATATCAAGAGGTGGTGGAACCATATGCGGAGTTTCAGTGACACTGAAGTGTCACTTTTTCCGGATTTCCGGCAACCCAACTTTTTAAAATATAATAGTAAAAAAATATTAGAAAGTCAGGTTTGTGAGAAATCAATGTTGATTCTGAAATAGTTGCACCTTAGCTGTTTGTATGAACAGTGTAAGCAAAAGTAATTTTGTACACAATTAACGATATAATTTTGTTTATGAGTTAAATATTAGAGGACTAAATTAAATCACTCTTGTTTGACTGTTTACTTGTATGTATGTACATCAACTTGTAAACTCCTCATATGGTAATTTCATCATCAAAATAACAAAATATTCATCTTTTGTGTAATTTAATTGAATTCTTCAGTTTTTATGTTTTGTTTCCGGTTATAAGTACTAAAAAAGGTCTGGTGATGAAAATATCATTGTGGTGTTAAGTAAAGGGATATTATTGAAGCATGTCACACAAATTACTTACATTTTTTAAAACCCATGTAATGGCAAGACGATTATGCAATGCAGTTCAGAGAAACTGTCTGACAAAAAATGTTACAACATCATCTTGTCGCAAGGTATTGGAAAGTGCTTGATGCTCTTTGAGTTGCTAAATTTATAGGAAACTTAGGTTATACTTATTAACTTTGCTAGATTATTGTTAACTTGGCTTAAAAAAATATTTTTTTAAATGTAAATCAATAAGTAAGATTTTATTGTATTGTTAGTAATTAGTTTCTTTTCATGACCAATATCCAGTTTTATATCACAGAAAAAAATATTATAGTAATTTAAAAAAAAAACTTTTTTAGGTTAAAGAAGAAGTATCAAAGTTGTTGGCTTTAAAGGCTCAACTTGTAACAGAAGATGCAGGCCCACAAAAGTTTACTCTTAAAACACCAAAGGGAACAAGAGACTACAACCCACAGCAAATGACAATACGTAATAATGTATTGGATAAAATTATTACAGTTTTTAGGAGACACGGAGCTGAGTGTATTGATACACCTGTTTTTGAGCTAAAGGTAATTAAATTAAAAGTAATTGAAAATAGTTTTTTACATTACAAATCATTAATAATTAACTATAAATCATTTATTTTTAGTTGAAAGACGAGCTTAATTCTAATAATTGTTTTAGTTTGAGATAGTTTAATTGATCCAAATGGAATAAAATGTGTTTTTCAAACTTAAATGGACATAACTTTTTATTAAAATTATACTATCATACTATCTTACATACTACTTATTACATACTATCTATGAAATCATTTTATTATTGGTCAATTCAGGTACAGAGAATGGTTAATTTGAGTGAGGTTTTCCAAAATTTATGAAATCAAAGAACCTTAATTTATTAAGGATTAAAATGAAGAATAGAATATGAGTTATTAAGAACCTTAATTTATTTAATCAATATTTTAAGGACTGCTGATATAGCCTGACTGAATTGCTATTTTTTTTTAATTTACCGTTGTACTACAGGCATTACCAATGCTTATAAACATATATCTGTTTACCCTGTCTGCCACAACTGCATGTTCTTAAATAATAGATAAATAGACAAATAATATCAAAATGTTACTAATGAAAAGTAAAGCCATTTTTGAATTGCTTTAATTTAATTTTAGTTCAAATCTTTTAAATCATTTTTTTAGGATGTGCTTACTGGGAAGTATGGTGAGGATTCAAAATTAATATATGATTTGAAAGACCAAGGTGGGGAAATTCTTTCATTAAGATATGATTTGACTGTACCTTTGGCTCGGTATTTAGCAATGAATAAAATAACTACTTTAAAGAGATATCATATAGCTAAGGTGTACAGAAGAGACAATCCTGCCATGACTAGAGGAAGATACAGGGAATTTTATCAATGCGTAAGTATAAAATAAAATTTGATTTGGATTTATTTAACTATGGTCATAGATAACTCATTCATGCTTGTTCAAATTACAAATTAAAAAAGTGATAGTTTGAATAATTTCAATTTATTTTAAATAAAAAAAGAAAGCAATGAACACAATTTAAAATTACAAAAAAAAAAGATTTTAAAATATATTTTCATCCTTGAGCACGGATTATTTTTCTTACTTGGAAAAAAAGAAATAAAACAGTGTAATTTATGAGTTTTTTGAAAACCAATTGCATAATAATAATAAAGTAGTGCCCTTGTACTCTGTATCCTTATTGTTGTGTTTCTTCTAACAGCTGTGTGTACAAAATATATTAAATGATTGCAAATACATATAATTAGGTTTTAAAAAATACTTTTTTCTTTAATTTAATTCCGTGGTGTGGTGGTTTTTGGATCTTAAAATATGTATGGTACTTTGCAACTTGACAAAAAAGTTGTCTGTTGTCTTAAAGTTGAAATTTTTATTCCGATTTTCCCAAGAAGCCAGAAAATTAATCAGTTCGTTAAGGTTGTGGACAATGATTTTCGACTACTAAAATATTTTACCAGAATACTTTATCAACAATACAATTTACGTTTATTTTTTAGGACTTTGACATAGCTGGTATATATGATCCTATGGTACCTGATGCAGAATGCTTGAAGGTAGTGACAGAGATCCTAGAGGCTCTTGACATAGGACAATATATCCTCAAAGTGAACCACAGAAGATTACTTGATGGAATGTTTGAAGCTTGTGGAGTTCCCGCAGATAAGTTTAGGACCACATGCTCCACAGTTGATAAACTAGATAAGGTAAAGCATTAAAAGATACAAATTATAAATAAAACATACCTGTATATCATGCATAGTACAATAAATCTAGATTCATATAAAACAAAACAAAACTTATTGTAAAGCGCTAGGGCTACTAACTGCTTTAATGTCATTTCTGCAACAGTTTTATAGTCAACATGACAAGACTACATTTATCAAGAATATTCCCGATAGAACTACTCGTTTTGATAAGTGTTTTGGCTATTTGATAAAAAATGGCGTTGCACTTCCCCAGTGTTCTCGATATTACTAGTTCGTTAGATATTTGTTTCTGCTATTTGATGACAGATGGCGTTACTCTTACCCGCATAACATTATTTTAAAATCAGTCTGCTATAACTAAAATAATTGTAAGTCAATAAGGATTTACAGATTGTAGGCCCTCAGGCTAAAAAATAATAATAAATATAATCCAAAAGTGAATGTAATTGATATGTTGAGACAGTCTCAAGTTTGAATGTAGTGATAATATTCTGTAGACTAAGTCAGGTGAGTTGTAAGCTCATTCACTCACTTGCACCTAAACAATAAACCTTAAAAAAGTGCATGCAATTTTGGGTATTAATGTCAATTTATTCATTTTAGTCACCATGGGAGGAAGTAAGAACCGAAATGATTAATGAAAAAGGTGTGTCACCTGATGCAGCAGACAGAATTGGAGAGTATGTACGCTTAAACGGTAGCACGGAACTGGTAGAGAAACTATTGAAAGATGAGAAATTATCTAAAGTAAAGGCTGCATTAGAAGGTGTAGAAGCAATCAAAACTTTGCTACAGTATTGTGAACTCTTTGGCATTAAGGATAAGATTCTGTTTGATTTGAGTCTTGCCAGAGGATTAGATTATTACACTGGTGTTATCTATGAAGCAGTGCTTACACGTAAGTTTAATTCATAATGAAAATGTTTTGATTGAAATCAAATACTACTTTTCTTGTTTTTTGAATTAAAATTGTAATGGTGGTGCTAATAAAGCCGCACAATAATAATTACGTTTAGTCTTAAGCCACAATAACCCATCAATAACTAAACATTAAGAAAGTTTGCATTACATTGGCCTTTTTATGTAATAACTTTTTAAAGATAAGTTGATAAATGAATGGCGTATTATCCTTTTTTTATTAAATTAGTAATACAAACTCATTTCATAGAAAAATGTGATTTGGCCCATTTAGCTCCAGAACTCAGAAATAATAATTGAATTATTTTACTAATTTTGAAAAAATTAGACATATTGTAACAAAGGTGGGGTAACTGGTACATGAGTTTGAAGCTGTTGTGGGCTAAAGGCTAAGGCGCCTGTAGTGCTAATATCAAACAATGCAACTACGCCTATGTTTAAATCCTTAGGACGGGATTTTTTAATGAAATACATAATTAACACATGCTCACGAATGACTTTGCAATGAAGGAAGAAAATCTTGTAATAAAAGCTAAACCCTCGCGTCGAGATCGTTATATCCGATCGGTAGGATCTTTAGCTATTGCACCGGCTTTTACGGGCCTCCGGACGATTAGGTTTTTGAAAAAAAAACTATTTTGAGTTATTTAACGTCAGGTTTTAGCTCCGTGAGCTCACTTACTCGCCCTGTGACGCTGATATGGTCTCTCAAGACCATCAGTTTAGGTAGTAAAAAAAAATTGCCGCTATGCAAATCGAAATCTCCCCGCGACTCCTCCCCCCTGAATGTATCCTGTTCTTCAACTATGGGCATATCTGCGCAGAGCTCCGCGTCGTCGTATATTTTTAGCTTCTACAAATGCCGGTGCTGTCGAATTTTAACAAATCTTCATTAATTATTATCACGTTTACTACAGCCCCTTTATCGTATGAAATAAGAAATTTACACTTCAATTAAAATGGTAACATTAATGATTATGCTTTAGCAAAAATGTTAATTTGATCGTTGAAGCACGATATTAATTATATAATACCGACAATTAGATTGATTGTAATTACCCTTAACGCCTAACTAACACGAATTGTTATTTCCTTCTAGAACCTATTAAAATTGGAAATGAGGAACAAACGGTTGGATCCATCGCTGGCGGCGGAAGATACGATAACCTCGTCGGCATGTTTGACTCAAAAAACAAACAGGTATTTTGGAATGTCGAATAAATATTTAAGCGGTAGGCAGCCGCCTGGCTCTACCCCTGGCATTGCTGGCGTAATTTCGTGGCATAAGATCTATGCAATCTAATTTACTACGTTTTGTTTATTTTGTCCACTCATCAAAAGTATTTGGAATGATTTTTTAATGGTTGCAAGAAACTGACGACTCTCAGTCAACATCATTCTCCTGCCCTTCTCCCAGTTACCTGGGGTCGGCGCAACATGTTTTCTCCTTCCATATTCTTCTATCATATACCATTTCTTCGCTCACTCCCTTCTTACCCATATCGTCTTTCACGCAATCCATCCATTTTTTCTTAGTACAGCTCTCAGTATGAATTGCAAAATAATTAAATAATTATGTATACAGGTGCCATGTGTAGGTGTGAGTATTGGCGTTGAGCGTATATTCTCGGTACTGGAAGCGAAACTCGCCGCCGGTGACATAACGGTTCGCACAAGCGACATTGACGTGTATGTAGCGTCAGCACAAAAGAACTTCCTAGAGGAGCGCATGAAAATATGCGCTGAACTGTGGGATGCTGGGATCAAGGTGACGTGATTTTTTTTATTGACACTTTAAAATTTTCATAAATTACGCAAATTTTAATAAGGCTCAGTGTGTTTTATCTAATTTAACATATGAAATAAATGAAGGTTTTTTTTTGTTGGTGATCTATGCATTCTCACATTTTGTATTCGATTGGTTTTGGTATAATATGTTGATAATTCAGGGAGGGTTTTTGTAATAGTACAACCAACTTACATGTGGTTGTATTTTACGAGTATACATTTTTTGCGATAGTTACAGCGACGCGTATCCGGGTTACACTAGCTATAATATAAACATAATTAATAATTTTGTAATTTCTATTCTAACGAGGTGTTTTAAGTTTTTTTTTCGTTACATTAATATCATGTATTTAAAACTTGCTTACTGATATGACAACTTAGTAAAATTGTGATTTGAAACTTGTTAAAAAAAAACGGCCCTAAAAAGAAAAGAAAAAAATTACATCCATATAATTTAGCATGCGTTTGACCCCTCGGAAGATATTTTCATTATACATATTTTTATTTAATTTCCTTTCGATTTTTTTTTTCTTTTCGAATAATTTACATTTTCACCGACGACAGATTTCGTGGCCACGTAAATACATTAATACTTACTTTTAGTATTTTAAAAATATTGCTGAAAACACTAAAGGGCGTCACACACGGCGAAGATACTATAATATTTTTTCTTAACAAACAATATCGCTCGCAATACGTTTTGTATGAACTAACAAATATATATTATTTTAACCATGTGTGGGATAGCTCATACAAAATGTACAGTGAGCGATATTGTATGTTAAGATAAAATATTATAGTATCTTCGCCGTGTGCGACGCCCTTTATTATCCAAATATCAATTGTACTGTTGTATTGTAGTTTCAAGAAAGCGTTAACTTATAACCAAATCCGCACTTACAGACCGAGCAGTCGTACAAGAAGAATCCCAAGATGCTGAACCAGCTTCAGCATTGTGAAGAAAACAAAATACCACTAGCGGTCGTGTTGGGCGATTCCGAACTTAAACGGGGCGTTGTCAAAATAAGAAACATTACGACTAGAGAAGAGGACGAAGTGCCCAGAAACGATCTGGTTCAAGAAATAAAGAAACGTATTGACAACTTGAATCTTAATCAATTGAATGGAGCAACATAATGAAGGAAGAATTCGGTAGGCAGCGGCTTGGCTCTGCCCCTGGCATTGCTGAAGTCCATGGGCGACGGTAACCACTCACCATCAGGTGGGCCGTATGCTCGTCTGCCTACAAGGTCAATAAAGAAAAATTTTTTTTTTTGCAATTTTAATTTCAATTTCTCTTAGTCTTCGAAGGCCTTTTTTTAAATTGTTACAATGTCAAAATTATTTGTTTTTGTATGTCTATTAGAAGATTTACTAAGTGATATTTGTACACGCTTTTTGATTGTCAACGCAAACCAAGTTGGCAAAACAAAATGTTTTTTTAACTAATATCTTTAAAAAGCTGGTTTAAGCGTTTTTTTTTAAATATTCTCTTTCTAATTTAAAACATATTTATAAGAGTTTCTGAATTTCGTTTTAATTGCTTAATGCAACTTTCAAATAAATTTATAGGTTAATTTAAGAAGGTCAAGTTACTATATTAATAATTAATATAAATATTAGTAAAAACAATTGTACGTTGGGTTTACTAATATTGGTAGTACATAATGCAGTATTTTCAGAAACTTAATATTTTATTTGTAAATTCGGTAATAAAAGAAATCTTAAATTGTTTTTTTTATTGTTACATTTAAAGGAAGATTGTTCCAGGTATAGAAAATACGTTTGACAAACCCTAAGTTTAATATAAACATCAAACTACAAATGGTTTCTGGAATGATAAATATCTTCCTCTATTATTACTATGAACGTGATATGATTTTTTTGGGCGTAATCAAGATTTCGACATTTCCTCAGGGAGCCTAAGGGGTTCCATTTTTATTGGCAATTACTTAACATATATAGCAGGAACATAGTATATTAATAATAAACACAGACACAAAGAGCAAACAAATCTGTTCATCACATGAATGTTTGCCCCATGTGGGAATCGAACCCGCGACCCTTAGCGCAATAGTCAGGGCCGCTAATAACTGCACCATCAGTTTGGGTATTCTAAAAACGCAATTTATACAGATATAGATAGAAAGACTTAGGTTCGCTTGCCACGAGACCTGGTTCATCTCGTAGTGACTATAACTAATAAATTGATAGCCGAATTTTTATCTATTTATTGCTTAAATGGTTGGATAAGCTCACATCCCACCTGGTGTTAATTGGTTACTGGAGCTCATAGACATCTACGACGTAAATGGGCCACCCAGCTTGAGATATAAGTTCTAAGGTCTCAGTATATTTACAACGGCTGCCCCACCCTTCAAAGCGAAACGCATTACTGTTTCACGGCAGAAATAGGCAGGGTGGTGGTACCTACCCGTGCGGACTCGCAAGAGGTCCTACCACCATTAATAATGACAATAGAAGAATGAGTATCTGATGTGCTTGTGGTATGCCTTCGCTTTCTGTAGCCCTTAATCTAATTGAAACTTAACACGGAGTTCCTGTGCCATATATTGTCTAAGTATAGGTTATGTATCTCGCAGAAGGAGGCGGCGGGGCGACTGAGGCAAAGCTCTCCTCACTACGCAGAAACCCGCCGCCGCCGAGCAGGGGGTCGGGACCGAGGTCCCGTCCGTAACCCGGCCCCCTAAGGGCTTCGGGCTCCACCCGCTTTGTGCGGGGAGCAACCTAGGCGTGGGGTGGCGTGGTAGGTCGCGTTCCCCCGACCGCTCCGGGGGAAGGTGTAGCGCGGCGCTATCAATCGGGCTCTTGGCCCGTCGACCGAGGGAACCGGCGGTCGTGTTGCTGGCGGCCGCCGGTCCGGCGTCTGGGGGACGGCGGGATGGATGTAATGTGCACTGCGTAAACCCTGTCCCGCCGTCTCAATAGCTCCGACTGGGTTCCCACCCGGTCCGGGGTAGGGCGCCGGCTGTGAGCGGCAGGAGTTTTTAGTGAGGTTCGACTCCCACATACCCCACCTGCTGTGCGGGTGGGGATCCGGCGATTTTCTCCTGTGGAAAAAAAAAAAAAAAAAAAAGTATAGGTTATGTAACCTAACACCCTAATAGTATCATTTTGTTCTAATGTTAATGAATTACTATCGATTTTTCTACTATCTAAAACGCACAGATAAGCTTGTTGTGAGATAAAATGCTTATCGAGTGCAGTGACAGTTTTTTCTCTCTCAGATAGATGGATGAGCTCACAACCCGCCTGGTGTTAAGTGGTTACCGAAGTCCATAGACATCTAAAACCTAATTTTGTGGGTTTCATTTTTATTACACGATGTTATTCCTTCACCTAGTTTTGTGGATCGTCTTCAACTGTAGCTGTAGCCTTTTGCTTTTAGTTTAGCCGATGTTCATAAGCCACGGTGTCTGCCTACTATCGCCACAAACGGTTCTAGTGCAGTTAAGCACAACTACGAATTCACGTTTTTGTGGTTCGTGGGCTGCGATAATCACTTACACACACCGTTTATCTAAACACTAGATGTGCAGTGCTAATCTAGTCATCTCTAGATTCTAGACCAATATAAATCATATTTCGAACTTTAGGACCATGGTTCTAACGGTAAGAAACATATATGTATGTGCAGGATTTAAATGAGTTATTTACCTTACGTGGATACAACGAATACAATTGTCGATTGTTGGGTCCTATGCATGTCTAACTTTTGTCGGTAATTGCATTTGTGAACCTCGAAGGAACCTCATTAGTAACTTAATCGAAAATAAAGTGTATGTTTACTTTGTGAATACGCGAATGTGTTTGAGAAGCCGACGAAAAAGACATTCTCGTATCGAGACATTTTTACGAAAAAAAAAGACATGAGAATTTTTTTATTTCAACATTTAATTGACCCAACTTCTCTATACTTTTATGAATGCCGGAAATAAATACACGAGACAGAAATAAAGAAGCACATCCATACCATACATATATTTTATGCTAAATATCATTACCAAAGATACTGATCGTAAATAATTCTTATCAGGAATCAAACCCGGATCAAAAATTTAATAAACCTAGGTTAATAGAGCTCTATAATTGTTGAGTAAAATATAAATAGAGTAATTGTATATTAGGTGCTATAAAATGAAACCAACATACAATTAGGCAGTGGCTAAGTACTGGCGATGTCCATGAGCGACGGTAAAGAATCCACATCAAATGGGTTATAGGAATGTCCGACTTCAAAGTAGTAAAATCGTACTATGATCCAATTAGCTTGCTTTATTTATTAAATAGGCCTCGAATACTGCAAATAGAAGTTCAAAATTTGAATGCCCTTCTGGTCTGTTACCTTGGTTGGATTTCATTGACCTCGATCTCGCATTCCACCATTTACTTCTAGTTCAATAATATCATGTCACGGACGCACCGTTGTCTGTTCGATTGTTCCCATAACTGTGATTCCTGTCTTTGTCCCCAAACTCGCCATGAAATCCAACACGATTCACGTCAATATAAAATTGTTCACACAACTTATCTCCCGCCTATTACCAGTCAAATCACCGCGCTGACAAGATCTCGTTAAATGAAAGGTTATTTCGAGTTATGAAATGAGTCCGCGTTGTAAGTTGTATTTATGGCTACTAATATGTATCACTTTAATTATTTCCGGTGGTAGTGCATCGGTTTTAAAAGAAGCTTTAGAGGAACATTTGAAAGATGTAGCGCACAATGAAGGAGCGGAGTCCATTAAACACGATAAGCAAAAGGGCGAAAAGGTGCATCAATTAGAAAGTCAAATTAACGACAGTCACAAAAATCACTATTCAAAAGCTAACGACGAAACAAAGTATTTGAAAAAGGAGCACGATACAAAATCGGCCACGGATAGTGACGCTTATAAAGGCCACAACAGCTCGCAGGATAAAGCGGAAGATAGTCATGCGACAGGATACAAAAGGGGGCACAAAAAAGGACACCATAAACAAGGATTTCAAAATTCTTATCACAAAGATGAATCGTCTAATAAGAGCACTTTCTTCGATGACTTAAATGACGAAGGCGATCAAGCAGCTTATAACAGCAGATTAAATAGTCACGATAATCAGGGTGGAAGGAGCTATCAGGGATCACATAATAATGGACAAGAGTACGTCCGCGATAATTACCGCGGCGGCGGGTACAACCGCTACGGAGATACGGGTAATAAGCAAAATCTTCGCCATGATTATGGAAAAAAATATATTCTCGATGACGCTTTGAATCATAATAAGTATCGCAATGATCATAATAGTTATGATAATGGAAAACTACGTGATTACCACGAGTACCGTGTCCCAGAGGTGCATCATCATCACCATGATCCAGGCTATAATTCGCAGAGGTGGGAAAATGAGAGAGGCTGGGATGAAGAACCTACGTGGAGGCGAGATCCAGGATGGCGCAATGAGCCTACATGGAAAAATGATGGCTGGCGAAACGAGCCTGGGTGGCAAGGTGACCCGGGATGGAATCGAGACTACAGCGGACCCGGCTATTACGATGATTACGGTGTGCGACATGACGGAGGATATGGTTACGGTCCAAATCATGGATATGGGTATGGTTACGGTGAAAGTCGAGCAGCACCGGTGGCGGAGATTCCTAAAAATGCTCCGGTAGTTGCTCATAGAAAACAAACCATAACTATTTATGAAGATCCAAGGTACGATGGAAAAGACAAAGGGCAGCTTCATCGAGAAGAAGGCGACTACTTACAATTGGAATTCAAGCCAAGCGACCAACGATACGCCACTGCTACTTATGATGACTCATATTACACACGAAATGTACCCACCAGAGACGGTGGTATGGAAGCTAGTAAAATCAATAGATTAGTTTATAATTATAGGCGACAATGATTCACAGAATTAGGAGCTTTGTATTTTTGTAGGTTATTTTTAATTTATAATTTTACTGTTCAGTAGCATATTTAATTTATCGTACAATATTTTATCACAAAATATCAACGAAGACAAACCTTTGGGATAGGTGTTGGGTAAAGATAAATAATTTATTTTTCAAACGCGAGAGTTGTAAGGTTTGATATGAATGTGAGAATGCAATAATTATTATGCAAATACTAAAAATGTTTTTCATTTTACCTATACAAAATATGAGCAGACAAGATATGTCAATATTAAAGATTTCTACATTGCGTATTTACGGATAGTCAGTGAAGCGTGAAAGTCAAATAGTGAGTGCTTTGAAGGGAAGATTCCTTCGGGCAGTTGCTACGTGACTGATACGACGGTCAGTCATCTGGCATATTTCAATTTGTTGCATATGGCACACGCAAACGGAATGTGTGATGGACCGTAACAGAATTGGGTCTATGTGAAATTGATAGAATATTAAGAAATCTTATATTCGAATTTTCAGAATTTGTATGGCATATAAATATGTATAACGTAATTTGAGAAATGTGATAATAAATCGCCTGGGTAATAAATAGGTTTTTCCCACCTCAACGATTTCACAATTCCTTCACAGCGACGTGAATTCATTCAAAATTAACAAACTCTCCGATGTCTTTGGCGGTAATTTTCAGAATGAATTTAAGTTTTTGAACAAAGTCACTTTATTACCCTTTCCGCTTTAATTAAAGACATCGTTATTGAGCCACTACCCACTCGTAGATATTTTTCAGTGCTTTTATTTGTAATTTAAATTTTGCAACCCTTCGTTGTGGTTCCGCTTTAGGGGGATAAACTAATTTAAACGTTAAGCCTCCGACAAAGTCTCTTTTTATAATATGTATGGCCTGGGCAACATTTTAAAATTGGATTAGACCGACATCCATTTAAAATAAAGAGCAAATTTATCTACGGGTTTCAGGCTTTGTTCCAAATGTGCATTTACCAGTGTATCGCAATTTCATTTTGATTCAAAACCCATATTTCATCAAAACTAATTATATAGTGGTTTTTGTTTGTATTAAAAATAGATTTCAATTCAGATGGAATCGATATAGTTTTTAAGTTTTAGCTTTTTAAATAAAATCAATAATAATTTTGGGCTTTTAAACTGAAAATTCGATAAATCGCAATATTATATATTTTTATGTAATACAATTACAAAATACTAAACATTTACGAAGTAAAATAATTCCTGATAATTTATAGTAGCTATCTATGTAGCGTACAATGCACCCAGAACTCTTTATGGCTCACGGAGATGACTATTAATTTTATTCAATGGGTTCTGATGAATAAACAAATTAATAGTCTTGTGAATACAAATCAAAGTTTGGTGACAGTGGAATATCGAAGCTAATTTGCAATTCGAGTAGAAATAAAAATTGAGACCCACTTTACGAATAAAGCGGCGAGTTGCAGATTTTATCTACATCCTTTATTTTATAGCAGTTAACTTGAATTTCATCACTGATGACGTAAATATCATGTAACATAATTATTATATACTGATGTTGTTACTTAAATATATTAAGGAGGTGTAGTAGTATTGTTCCATTTTTAAATGAATAATAATCGAACGATACTAACTTACACTAATCTTGCTACAAAACATAAATATTATTACTAGGAAAACATTTTTGTTTCGGTCGTTTTGATATAATATGTTTTTAACATGAACATTTTACTTGTAATAGCATGAAATATTTATTACTGCATTGTGCGTTGGTTTATACATGAACACGATATACTTAAATTTTTTTACAAGATAGTCGTCGGAGCACCGTAGTTTACGAGGGACGTGGATCTCTGCGACGATCTGGAGCTTGACTTCGTCAGTAAGTATTTTCAGTCGGCATCAGTGCGACATTTTGAGAAGGTGGCACGACACGAAAACCCTCTCGTTGTGGTCGCCGGTAACTACATATCCGATCATGCGGACTGAATGGTAAATAGCCGACTTCGCCCTAAATACGTCATTTCGGATCCTTTCGATTCACTAGCGGTGCTTTTAGGTACTTCAAGCAGTCACCGTTCTCGTCGAAGGGTTCGAAGAGTAAACCAACTCAAAGACACAGCCCACTGAGTTTCTTGCCGGATTTTCTCAGTGGGTCGCGTTTCCGATCTGGTGATAGATTCTGTGCAGCATTGCACTTGCTAGTGTTAGCAACGTCCACAGCTTAGAGCCCCGTGAGCTCACTTACTCGCTCGGTGAATCTGGTATGACCCCTCTAGAACACCAGAACAGGTAGGAAAAAAAAATCAAAAAAAAAAACTTTAAAAAAGGAATACATTTGAAAATATTGACTTTCATAAAAAAAAATTCTAATTTGTGTTGTGACTGACTAATCGATTGAAAAAGGAAATTCGCCTCTGCCAATCTTATGAATCACAAATTGTTTTAACATGTAGAGTCTGCAATACTCTCGACAAAGCCAGCTCAATCAAATGGATTATGGCCAGGACTAAACGCCGGATGACACGTTTTAATCTACTGATTACTTGAAAATTGTAATACTTTGATTATCTTTCTTAGTGAAATGTTCCTCAGTAATAAAATATTCTCGTCAATGTTTTTTCTTTCATCTCCCTTTTTACGTACTGCTCTTAAAGTTGTTTTCATATTGGTTAAATAATTAATTATCAATACATTTCATATTAGTCACACGTCCACAGTCTTAAATTAAAATACGTGACAATTTTCTGGGTACTATGTTCGTTTCGCTAGAAGCTTTCTTGCTTTCGGACAGGATTTTTCGCATTCTTTCCGTCACTGCTCTGATCATGTTTTTAGCACGAATGTGGACGGCCAGATTTAACTCTGACAAAATAATGGGACGTTGCATCACGCCTATCAATAGCCTAATACACAAACATTATAACGCAAGCGGGTGGAGAGTTTAAAAAATGGCATTTATCTGCATACATACTCCCTCACTTACTCCTCTTTAATTCCTCTTCTTTTCATTGTCACAAGAATACAACAAAGATTGGTGCGATAATAAGAAAACTTCATATATTTATATGAGCATGACAGGCTCCAAATTATAGTTCTTACATAAAAATGTAAACAATTTTGAAGATGTATTTTAAAATACAAAAACATCGATGAAAATCGAAAAGGAAATCGCGTTGATCACGCAGATTAATCACTATCCTCATTTTATTGTACTTGATAACGACTTGTCTTTACTACACTGAAGCAATTCCAAAATTGTACCGGAATAACATGCCAATAATCGTTAGCAGCGATTGGAAAACAAAACTGTGATTATAGGGTATTATCTGCTGCTGTCTATCTCTTTTGTTCCTCTAGATAAAGATATATTTGTCTCGTTTCTGTCTAGAGGGGCTGGACGAGATAGAGTGACATTACTTTAACGAACTTTCGATGGTTCAGTACGAGGGTTTGAAGACTAGTTTGCTTCGGATTTGTACTGATGGGGTACCGAATTAATGCGATCTAGATAACAAATAAACCGTTTTAGAGACAATTTATTGTTCCACTCATTTGTTTTCTTTGTGTGTTGTGTTGTGAAATTTATTACTACTGAATTAAATGAGCAATGGACTATTAAAATGACTATTAAATAAACAGTTGCTTCCATTCTTAATATAAGCGTTATTGAATTTGTATGAAATGATATTTAAAGTATATAATGTTTACGGCCCATGGTGGCCCAATCATATGTGGTTAATGTCGTTCATGGACAAAAATAAAGCTAGAGGGATAGTTATGTTCTTATCTTTCGCACAGGTCAATACTTAATTCAAACTGAAGCATTTTTCAAATATGTTATACCGCTTGGAGCATACAGTGATCGTAAATTAATTCGAATACCGAAGGACAAAAGTCATTCAAATCGATTAACGTCACTCCGGGATCTCTATTTTTGCCAATATTATTAGCCATCTCTCTCTGTACGGTAGAGGTTTTTTATTTATTAATTCTTTAGTTTAATACATATTTGTCAACAAGAGCCCAAAGAAACTTCTTCCGTCCGTGTCTTATTTTGTAAGTAGTCAGCGAAAGTATGATCTCTCTGTAACAATAGCAGTATTCGAGTCTCGGTTATCTCTCAGTGTTTATTGTCCGAAGTTTGTGGAGCGCTCGTTTTGTCGTCGATTCCCAACAACTCGTTTAAATGAGCAAGTTTGTGCTTTGCAGAACGCTTTAGTCTATACGATTTTCATATCAGGCTATTTTTTTCGGATCGGGTCTGTTTAATTATTTTATTTAACAGTAACCGAGTTATTTACAATTAATTTTAGTGTTGATCATATACCTTTTTTTTTTTTTTTTTTTAACGCTGGGGAATCCATTTACGGATACCCGGTCGAGAGGATTTTGATCATATACCTACCCTAAAATTTTGCGAATAATGTGAATCATAGCATAGACTTGATTATTTTATGGGACATTTTTGATAATATAAATTTTAAATGATTTAATAAATACATGCTTTAGAGAACGATTGAAAATTCTCATCGTATCGTGTCCTATAAATGTCCTCACGAAAGGGGTACTCATTCACTCGTGACGAATCCACTGCCTGTAGCTAACTAATTGCTATAAAATGAAGCGCTCCCGTGAGATTTCGCCCTGCTTTTGTTTTAATCGAAATTTTCTACACAAAGTGTCGTATTCGAGTTGAGTTGTCACAATTCGCAACATCCGATTAGAGGTAATGGTGTATTAAAAGTGATTTATGAGTTCAATGCACTTTGCCACAGCTCAAGTATTTTGTAAAAGTTTGATCCTTAGTAATGATAAATAGCCATTGGTAAGCGAACAATCATTACAAAAAGAACAGTTAACGACGAAATAAGTGATTGGACTAATCTTGGTCACAGGATTTGAAAAATTACTATCTAATTAATATTTTAAATGTTTGCTACCAACGCGCAAAACAGTAGGTCATTTTATTTAAAAAAAGACCTGTCATTTAAATTCTTCTAACGAAATTTAGTTATGAAGATATTCGACAGTATATGCATAGTAAATGTGAATAAAAACAATCAGTTTGAATAATATTACTGTACTTCTAAATTTACGTATATCAAGTAAGAAGTGATGTTTGGTTTTGGCGCTTCTGAATATGTTAAACAAACAGCCTTCAGGTAAGTACGGCTTGTGTGTAGTTTTGCTTATTAACGAGACCAACATGGCGGACGTTTGATAAGATTTCGGTTTGTCTTGGAATTCGTGCCTCGAGGCGGTCTCCGGGCATTTATAGCTGAGGCCACTGAAGACTGCTTGAAGTTATCTGGTGTGCTTAATGCTCTACTTACGATAAACTGGTTATAAACTGTGTTTGCTACTAAGAATAATATATATATTAATACGTGAAGCAAAAACTTTGTATCCCTTTTTACGAAAATTGCGCGGACGGATGAATATGAAATTTTCCACACTATAGAGAATATAGAGAAGAAGTGCACAATGCTAATATATTTTTTAAATTATGCTTTAATAATACAATAAATTAATAAAAAAAACATCACACACACTACCATGTATTTGACGCACACACGCATGCATACTATTTATTTATTGTTAAACTTTTGTTCTTGACGTCTGTGGTCTAATTGAGAATAGATTAAATATTGTTTGTCTTTATTAATTAATATTTTTCTATAGAGTAGTCTTGGCGAAATTTGTGATTATAGAAGTATAATAGTCTTTGAAAATAGAAACATAATATTGTACAAACTTACAATTCCAATTAATTATAGTCGAATTTCGACTACTGCGGGACTACTATTATTTATTAATAGATCAACCGCAGGTCGTATGTTTCTCAGCTTTTTTTTTTTAATTATTTCCCTACCTATTCGCTTGTAACCTAAGAGGCTATTCCAGCTACGCCTGGATGGTAGGTGAGCTCACGTGTTCAACCTGAGAGAATTTGCTAACACTAGTGATCAGTGCTTGAGAGGCCTAAAAGCACCGAGAGTGAATCCGGGGGATCCGATCCGACAAGACATTTTTTGGGCGACGGCGGCTTTTCATAACCCTGTCGCGATCGGATAAAATTCTCTCAGCCACCACAGCAAGAAACCATACGAATCTTTTACTGTATTCAAACAAGTGTCAGTTTAGGCTTTATCTAACGAACTTGAATGTCTAAAGGAATCATTCACGAACCAATACCGTAATCACTATTTTTTCAACGGAATTTATTCCCCACACAACGACACCCACGTCCAAAACTACTCATTACTTTTAATTATTATTCTCATAATCCACTCGCAGGTCTGCTGGAAGAGATTTCTTAAAGAAATAAGCAGTGCCTTTGATCATAATTTTCCTATTACTCTGTACTATGTCTTCTTTTTTGTGTGTACATAAACAAAAAAATAATTAATACAACCGCAAAGGCGGTTTATATCAGAGAGATTAATATCAATTAATCAGTTCTTTCTTTATGTTACTTATGACGACGCTTGCAGCTGAAAGTAAGTATTGTACTTTTTGACGAAGCATGTTGCTGATAACTTTATTTCTGTAATCTGACGAAGCATGTTGCGGATAATAACATGTACTTTTAGGTTAGGAATATTGTGTTCTTTTCTTTAATAATTTAATAAAATTTTATTTATATATTAATCAGTAATATTGTGTCTTAAACGTAGTCGTACGTGTGGGTAGGTACCAATCCCGCCTCTTTCTGTCGTGAAGCAGCCAGCCTTTGAACGATAGGGCGTCGGTTATAGAATACAACTGTGTACTTAGTGCAAGTTTTTTAACGTTCTCGATAACGTAAAAGTTAAATCAAATTTGTATGGATTTGGAACGTTTGCCTACGTTTGCCGCCAGGGGCGTTGTTCCAACTGCATACAAATTTGCGTTAACTTTTACACTACCGAAAACGTTAAAAAAGTCGCACTAAGCACACTGAACCTTATTAGTTGACATAAAGGCATAAAGGACATAAAAGAGCTCACACATTTTCATACTTAATATTCAATATGCCACCTCCAAACACTCATGATCAGATTTCCTATACAAATTTTGATTTTAACTGTGTGTATGTATTATGTTTTCTCAAATTATTTTTGGTAGAGCAACATATTCGTCGTTTCATGAAAGTATTTGGTTGCGCCGTGTAAGTCGTGCACACGGCGCATAACTATGAACAAGACACAAATCGGCGGCCTGCTTCAGATATTTGAGCAGTGATGACACATTATTATTCATAATTATATTCTACAAAATGTTGAGAAAACTGTTTTTTTTAGAACTATTAGAGAAACGCAATTTTAGAAACACACTGATAGCTGCTTTGATAAAATATAGAACTATGATGTTAAGCTTTTTTTTTATGATTGAGGGTTTACTAGTGGTCCGGAGGCCTTTCCAGTTTCATAAGGACAGGTGGTATATGTAAAGCTACAAACAAGATGTCTCAGGATGTGCTAGCTATTAAATAAAAAAGTTTTATAATATTGTATATAAAGTCTGATCCTATATACTAATATGGGTGAACTAGCTCACGGCTCACTTGCTGTTAAGTGGTCACCGGAGCCAATAGACATTGACCACGTCAATACTGACACTCACCTTGAGACATGAGAGTCTTAATTCTCAAATTTTCAATACAACGGCTGCCCCACCCTTCAACCCGAAACATGATGCCCTACGCAGTAAGTACGCTAATTATAATTATTGTATTAATTGTTGTTGTGATGCTATATCTTTACAATGGAAGTCATACGTGAAAATTTGTTAGGTACATACGTATTTCATTAGGAAAATTGCCGCCTGCCTGCGGGATTTGAACACCGGCACAGTTGCATCGCTTGATACGAATGCACCAGCCGTCTTATCCTTTAGACCACGGTGACGCCATGTTTTTATTGTGCATGACAATTTTACTATAAATTTTTAAAGCCATATAAATTAAATAAATAACTTTAATAATAAAATAATATAATTTTTAAAGCCATATTTAAATTGTCTATATATTGCAAAAGAAAGAGAAACTAAGAGGCTTCGCAACAATAAATGGCCTTTAAATGTCTGGTAAGAAACAATTCTCAATTAAAATTTGACGATACCGCGGTACGCCACAGTTAAAATAATTACATCATAATACCTACATCTGAAATTAAATTTCCAGCCCTTCGGAGATATCAAGTTGAACATCGAATAAATGCGGCCATTTCTCATTTTAACCGAAGCAAAACTTAATAACCCTACTGGAAACGCAATAATTACGAACGTTCAGTGCGAGATCCTGGAGAGAATAAATGAGAGCCATTAAGAGAGTCGCGTTAAGATATTTCATTCCCCTTGAAGAAGACGTTGGCGCTACGGTAGGGTCCGCGTGGGCTGTTCCCACGAGTTTTGGCAAAGAAAAAAATCAACCTTTTTTTGTTCATAATTCGAAGCCGACCAAAATTATTGGAGTTCAGCGCTTAGTAAAACTTTAGTATTTGAGTTCACACGACAAGAATATAAATTCAGGTAACGATATTTAGAAAAAAAAAACCGGGGCAATGAAATAAAAATACTGTTTTTTTTTATTGGTAAGGCGTGTTGTAAGCCGGCACAAGTAAGTACTACTTGTCTGCTAATTTTTACACCAAAGCAGTCATACCTTCTGGCTTGGAAGAAGGATGGGCAGGCGTACAACTATACAATAAAATTAAAACTTAGACTTGGCAAAATAAATGCCAAAGGCGTTGGAGCCAAGTTATTTAAAAAAAAAAACTTAGACCTTGTGTCTCAAGATGATGGTGGCCTCGTTTACATTGTCAAACCTATGAAGATAACCACTTAAAACCAGCTGGGCCGTAAGCTCGTTCATCATGTTTTAAAAATAAAAGTAATTTTAAATACCATTTTAATGAGCTTTTCTAACATTCATTAACTGAGAATAAAAAATCCGTGACCAAACCGTAAAAACTGTTCGAAACTTCGAAGAATATACTTTATTCATATTTAATTTGGTAAAAATCGATACTTGGAAAACAAATTTGCTACGTCGCGTCTATTCACATAAATACTCTATGAATCCTTCCCACCTGACAAATTATCGGTGTTCAGGAGAAATCCTCGCGTTTGTTTTTGTTGAAATGTGTTTTTCGGTGTGCGAGACTAATGTGCAATGTAATTACCTGCAGGTTAGATGTGGGAGATTGAACATAATATGCGTATTTATCTACGTTTAGCTTCTTCATACTTAGTATTGTTTACGTTTGTTATATCTAATATCTTTATAATAACCATGAAAGGATAGAAATATTGACGTTCGATAGTAGTTCTTGTTTTTAATGTTTCTTTTGTCGAACAATGTGAAACTCTCAAATAAAATCCTTGAAAAAAGACATATTTTTAAAAGCTTAAATAGTAGAGTGAACGTTCACTCGTTTAACAAGGACAAATTACAAAATATTATATATTAGTAGTAGGTATGTGCATATACGATTTTCATTATAATCAACATACATATACATACACACACATAAAAGCGGAAAAACGCAACTAAAACACAATACTTCAGTAGAAAATAATGACTGTTGTATTATGAAAACAATAAATACATTTTTATAGCTTAGAAGTCGATTAGAATAAATTGTTTTGAGATTTTTCCGGGTTATAGCGGTGCCGGTGTTATCGTCCCCATAATCAGCCCACAAACGGCCACTGCTGGACTTAAGCCTCATCCAAGGTTCGCCACAACGAATGCACCTGCACAACCTGCATCCAGCGATTTCCCGCGAACTTTATCAGGTTGTCGGTCTAGCTCGTGGGACGCCTACGCACGCTGCATTTTCTAATAACGTAATTTGAACACTCTCAATGTTTCCGTAAAATGTAACGATTCAAAATATATCTGGCTTATATTCCAATAATTATGAATGGGAGCTACTACGAACCAAGTGGTTTAATAAAACGAATTATGTTTTTTTGTTGTTGAATATCTATCGATTATTTCGTTCCATCGGGTCACAAAGAGAGCGAAAGGCACGCGTGATATCAGAAACGTGTTACGAACAGCATATAGAGCGGGAATTTTTCACAAAGCCCCTATCAAATCGACACCTACGCTTCACGGCTCCGGTCTATTTCCGCCCGACAAACATGAATACCAAACAGATACGTTTAAAACTATTTCAAAAAAGATATTCGATTCTGGAATCTATTTCATTTTACATAGGTAAAGCAGTAAAGTTAGGTAAGGTTTCAGGGTATCTATGTCCATCATGCCGTATGTACATATTTTAAGAAGTCATTTATTTGAAGTCATCGTGGCCTAAGGGATAAGGCCCGGTGCAACCGTATCCAGCGATGCATCGGTGTTCGAATCCCGCAGGCAGGTACCAATTTTTCTAAATACGTACCTAATAATTATTCACGATTGACTTCCACGATGATGGAATAACATCGCGTAATTACAGGTGGTAGGCGTCTTTTGAGTCCGCACGGGTAGGTACCGCCACCCCTTTTTCTGCCGTGAAGCAGTAATGCATTTCGGTTTGAAGGGTGGGTCAGCCGTTGTGAAAATTGAGACCTTAGAACTGGTGTCTCGAGGTAGGTGGCAGCATTTATATCATAGGTATCTATGGGCTACGGTAACCACTTAACACCAGTTGGGCCATGACCTCGTACATCCACGTAAGCAATAAAAATTGAATATAAAAATACATTGAGATTGATCAGTTTCGAAAAGTCATTGGTTTTTTTATCGATGAAGAAAGGAACTACCATTTTGTTAAGAATATGTGTTATCTTCTACCGTCATGTGAGCTCGCTCGATTGGGAACCACCACCCTGCCTATTTCTGCCGTGAAGCAATAACGCACGGTTTGAAGAGCGAGGCAACCGTTGTACTGTAAATGCTGAGATTTAGTACCCATGTCTCAAGATGGTTGGAGGCATTGACATGATTGATGACTATGAGTTCCGATAACCACTCAACACTAGGTGAGCCGTGAGCTCGTTCACACATCTTAACACTAATAAAAATAAGGATTTCCGAAAACTTTATCTTGTTAAAGTTTTCTCATTGAATACTTATAGAAATCTGACTTATATTAATAATCCGCGACCACCAAAATTGTTGTATTGTGTACTTGTATACTGAACAAAGTATTCGAAAGCTCGGAAATAATATAATGACAATAATAGAGGGGAAATTAAATTGTAAAAGTAGTTTTAATTATATCTGACCACTTATTTTCATTATAAACTACTAGATGTTTCCCGCGTCTTCGCTCAAGGCAAAAATGGAACAATGAAATTTTACACGGGAATGAGCTGTTTTTGCGGTGTAAAGGGTAGCGCTCTCAAAACTAAAACTATCATTTAAAAAAAAGTAGGTCAATCAAATAAACAAACACACTTTCACATTTATAATATTAATATGGATGTGCTGGTTACCGCTTTATCGTTTTTCATGCTAAGGATATAACTAGACGATGACCGAGCTCGGTTTTTTTTTGATAACGCCATCTTGGTTGCCCTCAATTAAGAAAAATAGTATTATTATTCGCCAATAGATGTCGGGAAGAGTTGGTTATTGAAAACACGAATAAAACAACATTTTCTGAAAATAAATCGTAGCTAGATCGATTTATCGACCCCGAAATCCCCTGTATACTAAATTTTATGAAAATCGTTGGAGCCGTTTCCGAGATTCAGATTATATATATTATTATATATACAAGAATTGCTCGTTTAAAGGTAGAAATCCCCTGTATACTAAATTTTATGAAAATCGTTGGAGCCGTTTCCGAGATTCAGATTATATATATTATTACTAGCTTTTACCCGCGACTTCGTCCGCATAAGTTTTTTTGTTTTCTCCCGGCTATAAGTCCCCCTGCAACAATGTCCCACTATCGTGTTCCAGTCCTCAACTTCACATCAAAATTTGTTCAAAAGCAACCTAAGCTACATAATGGATAGCTCCGAATGTTTCCTTAGTAAATATAAAAAGTAAATAATGTAAATCGGTTTAAAATACTACTAACTACCTACCTGCCAACCCCCGATGTTAGACAGTGTGACATCCGTAACATCGTCTGCGTAGGAAGTACTAACTTAATGTAAGTAGTATAATAATGTAGGAAGCTAAAAATAAGAGGCCTTATTACTGTAGTACATTTTTGTAAACTATGTTCTTTGTTTTTCCCTCTCTGGCCAACACATGGAGATTCTGTGGACTTGAAACACGTGAGCAAGCCACGTATAATTGTCCGTGAGAAAAACCACTCTTTTCTAAATTAATGCCGGCTACTTTTAATGTTTGCCCCTGAGCTTTATTTATCGTCATAGCGAATGCGATTTTCAGCGGAAACTGTAATCTCTTAAACTGGAATGGCAAATCTGTCGGAATTATGGGTATACGGGGGATTAAAACGTTCTCTCCTTTTGCCATTCCAGTCATAATGATTGCTTTTACAATATTGCGACCGAGGTGTGTCACTTGCAACCGTGTGCCATTACACAGTCTTGGTGCATCTAAATTCCGCATTAAAAGGACAGGAACGCCTACTTTCAGCCTCAGTTTGTGTGAAGGTACTCCCGACAGTTCTAAAGAATTAAGAAATTCTACAGGGTATGATGTTACTTGTTCAGTATCCATTACAGTGTCTACAGAGAGAAACTCAACAATATCACCTTCCACGCGTGACATAATTTGCTCGTTTATCTGTCCCACCATTTCATTCGTCGGCGCTAAAATTGCTCTTTCACATAACCAGTCTCTATTCCTCATATTAGTTAGCAGTTCGCTATAGACGAAGTTATTTAGATCATCTGGATTATGCACAACATTGCAGAATTCACGATCCAATGTAATCATGCCATTACCATCCTTTGCCATACGATCTTCTCCAATTTTAAGAAGAGCAGCAGCATATTGTCCAGATTGTACATCATTGTGTAGTTGCACTCTCATATTTGTAGACAGACTAAACGTTTTTACGTGCACCCATAACGTTGACGCTTTTAAACACGCATTTATTTCATCTGCAGGGGTGCCTTTAGTGATAACCGGCAAAGTCTGTCTAAAATCGCCCGCTAAAAGAAAACATCAAAATCATTTCAGTAGCTATGGCGTCATTCGCTTCTTGACACGATCACGCTAGATTTCCGCGGGAATGAGGTATTTTCCCGCCGTAAGAAGTAGCCTGTGTCCGTGCCTAGGATCCTATCTTTATATTAACCAAGTCTTATAAAAATCCGTTCAGACGTTAAGGCGTGAATGAGGTAAACTTTTAAACCAAACTATTAAAAATCACTAACTTAATTAGTTTTCTGCCTACTGCCTACGCCTTAAGTACGATAGCATGAATATTAATAGCCCATATCCTTTTCTAGGTTACTATCTATCACCTAACTAAATTTCATCAAAATCTCCCACCAAAAACCATAAAAAAATCACTAACTCAATTCAGTTTTCTGCCTACTTCCTACCCCCTAAGTACTATGACGTGATCATTTTGATCTTATATCCGTTTTTAGGTAACCATCTATTACCTTACTAAATTTCATCAAGATCTGTTCAGCCTTTTATACGTGAAAGAGCAAAAGTCCCAACAAAAACGACTAAAAATCACTAACTCAATTTAGTTATCTGCCTACTGCCTACCCCCTAAGAACGATGGCGTGATTATTTATAGCCTATGACCATTTCTAGGTTATCATCTATCACCATACCAAATTTCATCAAAATCCGTTCAGCCGTTTAGGCGTGAAAGAGGAACAGACAGACAGACAGACAGACAGAGTTACTTTCGCATTTATAATATTAGTATGGATATATATACAAGAATTGCTCGTTCAAAGGTATAAGATAATAGTTCTCAAATTATTTATTTAATATTTCTCATAATTAAAGCGACTTATACGATTTAATTTCCCGTTTATCGTTGTGAATGACGAAAAAATATGAATAGTTATCTTTTTGTACAGCGATTAATTAGAGATGTTTGCGTTACAAAAGCACGGAACATACTAGTAGAAGCCTTACACAACCGAAGAAGCTTCCCTTCGAGCACATTTAGCGAGCTTCATGGGCTTTCTTTTTCCGCACAAAAAGCTTGGGCCTATTTTGAATAATTCAGTCAGGCACGAAGTATTCGTAAATATCATGTAGGGGCCTCACATGTGTGAATTGCGTTTTATTGTGATCGAATCTTGACTTACTTACGAGGATCTCTATTTCTTACTTCCACGAATCAATTTAATTACGTTTCCATAAAAATGCCTTTATAATAATGTATTAACTTGTATTAGGGCATAATCGTGAGCCCGCAAGGGTACCTACCACCGCTCTATTTCTGCCGGGAATCAGTCATGGATTTAGTTAGAACGTGCGACAGCTTATTTGGAAGAAAAAATGCTCACGTAAATAATTTTTTATGGATTTCGAAAATTACTTACAATTTAAAACGCTATCAGCTTATTTGTACACATAGACAAAAAACTGAAAATTGGATTACGTCAATAAAATGTAGTACAAATCTGCAAGGTGGTAGGACCTTTTCTGAGTCCGCACGAGTAGGTACCACCGCCCCGTCTATTTCTGCCGTGAAGCAGTAATGCGTTTCGGTTTGAAGGGTGGGGCAGCCGTTGTAACTATACTGAGATCTTAGAACTTATATCTCAAGGTGTGTGGTGCATTTACGTTGTATATGTCTATGGGCTCCAGTAACCACTTAACACCAGGTGGGCTGTGAGCTCGTCCACACATCTAAGCAATAAAAAAAGAAGTAAATATTATAATCTCATGAATAAGGACACAATTTCATTTAAATACGAAACATGAAAATAAATAAGAAAAAAAACACAAAAACGAAATGGAGTAACGAAATACAACGAAATTATTATAAAACCTAGGCCAAAATCCATGGAATACTGCGATATGAACAGTGCGGAACAAAAGGGCCCTAACATTTTACAACGTCCAATCTTCAGTAGTAAACCTCGAGATCGTACTCCAACCAGCAATTAACAGGGAACAGATAAGCTTGCTCAGTTCTCGTACATTTTGCAGAAACGCATACCGTTGGTTTTGATAATCATTTTCCATTGTTGATGCTTCTATTGGACGATAACATAAATGTCTAATTCATTTAAATACGATTCCCATTGTTTCTACATATTGTATACGCTTTCTATAGTATGTGTATTTATAATACTTAAATATCCTCATGTAGATTTTAAATTTTGTCCAATAACTATGAACTTTTGAATATTTTAACGAAAGGTTAGTTTCGATTTTTTATTTTCTTATTATTTTAATAAGCGAATTAATTAATTAAACCAAGCTAATTTTAATTAACGACTATTTTATAGATAACTAGTGGACCCGGCGAACTTTGTTCCGCCACACGGTTTGTTTCAAACACATCAACCGGTCAACTTCAAAATTGTACTATAATTAACAATAAAATATATTACATTTAGCTGTTGCGTTTTGTTATTCCATATCAGTTGTGTTTTGTTATACCACGTTTTATGTCGCGTCCCACGGGAACGTGATAAAAAGTATCCTATGTCCTTCTCCTGGTTTAAAGCTACCTCCTCACCAATTTTCAGCCAAATCAGTTCAGCCGTTCCTGAGTTATAAATAGTGTAACTAGCACGACTTTCTTTTATATATACCTGTATAGATATAAAATTAATTTTAATAAACAGTTTTGTTTGCATATGAATTTCAATATAATAAAATAATTTGGTCGAATTCAGACCACGAATACTTGACCAGCATGGCGATCACATCTTTAAGTAAATGAGTATAGTTTGCTGTAATTTAAGTGGCCCAAATACCTCGTATTACCCTAATTGCACGTCATAACTTCTACAAACTTAACAAGCACAAGCCCGCGATTTTTTTATTAAAATCGACATATTTTATCACGTTAAAATTATATTAAAATCCTCCATTATCAATATTAAATCGAAAAGCTTTTAAAAATTAAAATATTTCATCAACACTCAAAACGTAATATCCAAAGTTAAACCGGTAACAAAGAAGACCATCAAATCAATTACCTCCAATAAATTGTAGAGACAATTTCCACGAGCGTCGACTAATAACGCTAATTCCGGTCGGCATTGTCCATTTAATAAAATTTTATCAAACATTCCCTGGACAGAGATTTCCCTTTTGATCTCGAACGCAAATTAGGGTGCTGATTTTGGTAACTGTATTGAAATATTAATATTGAACTTTCAATTGATGTTAACCACTTTTCCATTGTTGTTATTTGAATATTTTTTTAATTCGATTTTTTTATGATGTTTTAAATCGTTATTGCATTTTAAAACTATCTTGTTTTCTTTTAGGTGGCTTCTTTTAGGCCCATATGGCTTTATGTGGCTGCTTGACGGGGTTCATAAGTACCAGGATGTGAATGCAAAAGCTCACTTGGATATGTTTCATATCTCGTGTTTGTTTGTCCTACTATTTCTAATGGTTGTTATAATAAAATTAATTAGGAATAAATTTAGAAAGATAGAACGGTACTGATAGCACAAAATGCCGTGGGTCCTTTTTAATACAGGCAGACAACATTATGGCTTATTCGATCGTAGTTTGTCACTGCGGCCTCAAGGAAAACTTAACTGGAAGATATAAAACCTACTTCTACGTATTTAGTAAATTATTAACTTAATAACGATAAGTATAGTACATTGGTCAGGTTGCAGGGAGAAGATCACGCGGACGCTCACCTACCCGCTGGTCTGATCTGGTAAAGACGCTCACTGGCCTGCCAATAACCGAGGCTATAAAGACCGCCGAGTACAGGAAAACGTGGGGAAGCATTGTGCATCGAGTGGTCCACATTTGGAATTAGACACGACTTTAAGCAATGAAGAGACCGACTCAGAAGAAGAAGAGACAGTTCATTTTTCATAAGTATACTTATAGTTACAGTTCTCGTTCCACATTACTTCACCACGTTTACCCTTTAATAGATTAACAGGTAGGAAACAAGCAAAGCATTAAACATGGCTATCTTTGAAGCGGGTGTTTATTCAATCGAGAAATGTGTGACAATTACCGAGATACCTCGAGCGGTAAATCCTTTGGCGCACTTTCCTGGGAGTTTTCCTAATGAGTGCCTTCGGCCGTGTTCCGCTCGTGCACCACCGCATCGCTCAGGTCACATGAATTCACAGTAGATTGATTCCACTTGTGATAACAAATGCTTGAATGTAATAATATTTTCATTTTTGTAATTTAAATTGGCTATAGTTTATACGGCATATCTATACTAATAATATTATAAGGCTGAAGAGTTTGTTTGTTCGAACGCGCTAATCTCAGAAACTACTGGTCCGATTTGAAAAATTCTTTCGCTGTTAGACAGCCCATTTATTGAGGAAGGCTATATAGCCTATACTATACAACATCACGGTAAGACTAATACAAGTGGAGCCAATAAAGAATGTTTCAAAATAGGGGTTTATATAGAATGTTTCAAAATAGGGGTATATAACATTCTATAATTCAAAAATATTTTCACTTTCTACGTAAATGAAGTGGGGGTAAAATTTAGTGTTATCCCAAAGTAACTATTTCACGCGGACGAAGTCGCGGGCAAAAGCTAGTTATATCTATATGGCAGTGGGCAGGTCACATTTCTTGTAGAACGGATGGCCGTTGGGTCCGAAAACTTCTTGAGTGGCGACCGCATAGCAGAAAACGTAGCTTGGGTAGGTGTCTCACAAGATGGACCGACGACCTATTGAGGCTCGCGGAGATCCGCTGGATGCAAGCAGTGCAGGAGCGATCTTTGTGGCGAGGGTTAGGAGAGGCCTATGTCCAGCAGTAGACGTATGTGGGCTGATAGAATAGAATAGTTTATACTTTATACGTATCTAAGTCGTTGTGTATGTTCCCTGTGAACTCCGGAAATGGATGGATTTCGATAAAATTTTCAGGAAATCTTCCGTTTGGCCTGGCCGGTGAACCCCTGAAGTTTGGCAACAATGGCAGATTTACAAGAAGAAAATGGGTAAACTTTGTTCTCATGGTTGCTTTGCGTAGTTAACTATTGGTTCGCGGTACTTTTTTATTTAGGTAATGAGTACGAGTATTCTTAAAAAAATTCAGCAGAAATTAGTGAAAAGGTATGTATAGTCATTTTGCTATAAAATTATAGTGTAATAGTTCGCTTCAAAATTCGTCAGAAGACTCAAATCTCCATCCTTTCAAGTTTTTAAAGCAAATATAATTTTTAAATTGATTTTTGTGTGTTTTTTGTTTAAATTGCCTCGCGTCTTATGAGTAGAATTCACTCAGCGCTTTAGCGATAATTTGGGTTTTCTTAAATCTAACCGCGAAAAACTAGCACAGCTACCCAAAGTATATTTACTAACAGCCGACTTGTTTAACAGGTTATACTTGGAATATGTTCTTTAACTGTAACCGACAGCTGTATCCCCAAGGGATGTCCTTTGTAGCAGAGCACAGACTTTCAGACTGTTTTCATATTTAAATCTATTCATTTATAATTCCTACTTTGAGTCCATACAACCAATCATGCCCAGAGGCAGGTGGAGTCTGATACGAGCTTAACACTAGCCGTGCTTTGCGAATTAGTCAGCCAATTTACGCCAATATAAAACTCATATCTAAATTGTAAATCAATTGTATATTTTTTGTTCCTTTCAATTTTGAACATTCCATTGCAGAGAAGGCATTTAATACTGTAACCCTAAAAGAGTGGAACGCTTTTTGTGAAAAAAGTCTATCAAAATTTAATAGCATTCCCCACTAGCTGGCAGCACACCCAATGACTTTGATATTTTCGACGAGTATTAATTAAAAAATTATAAAGCTTCCCCCACCCTCTTCTACCCCCGCAGCTATTGTTCAACCCCACAAAGCATTTATACCGCGGAAAAAGATAAATATACGAGACGCAGGTAATTGCGTTCGCTTTTATTGAGCTGTTGTTTGATTTCAAAGGCTTTTTATTGTGTATTTTATTACGAGTTAGTTGTTTTGTGTATTCGTACTCGAGTTGTTTGTATTTAGGGTAACTCATACCAATTAGAAGTCGCCATGACTTAAAGGACAAAACGACCGGTCTACTCATATAAAGCGATGCGATCATGACGGTGCTCAAATCTCTGTATCAGCTACAAAATTTTCTAAGGAAAGTAAGCTGATTGAACATGTATTCGCGACCAACTTCAACAATAATGCAATAACATCATGCTCTTTTTTGGTCTGGAATAGTTGATGGTTGGAGTATTGGAAATTTGCATTATTATCCTATTTCTTACACAAAGGTCATATGTTCCGATTTGAACAAGGAAAGAGCGACACTTCGACTTAAGATGGGTTGGATATTAAGTTTATGATATTTATGACGAGCCTTGATAAAAAATTAAAAAAGAATCAGCAGATATTACATTAATATTTTAGGACTTTTAATGTGATATATTTTTGTTTCAATCAATAAATTAATGTTTTGCATTCCATAGCTCGAAGCTAACACTATCTGCTGTGGTATAAGAAAAATATAATAACACTCAGACACGAATTAGCAAATACATAATTAAGTTTCACAAAACGTTCGACCTCCTATACCGTGCAAGTTCCAATACGCAACAACGAGTAAGGTACGAAATTTAAAATGTATTTTTGTGTGAAGAATCCAAACAAGCGAATTTTAAGAGTGAATGTCTATTCAAATATAAACCTAATTCCACGGAAACCGTAAAGGTAAATATTTTTCGGTAACAACGAGCCGGTGAAAACGAAACGATGATTTTCCATAACAATGCTCCCTCAGGAAGGAGCTGGTAATTATGATTGAGCACAAAATGGGTAAAAATAAGTCTGAGTATTGTTTCACATGTAATTAGGGTTTGTGGTCCCGGTGGGCAGCGAAACGCAAGTCACCTTTACTCTTTTAAAATATATTTATCTTACGTTTTGGATGTTTTAATGTTTGGTTTAAAATCGTTTTTGTTTTTGTATTTTGTGTTTGTTAGTAAATATGTTGCAATTATACACGGCTATTTACAAATGATTGTAATCCCCTTAGTGCATTTTCGTATTCATCCGCATTTATTATCGTCAAGTAACTCTAAATATAATTATATCCAAAGGAATGTGTCATAATATATTAACATCTCCAGTTTCAAGTCGGCTGTTAGCATAGCGCGGTGAGGATCTCCGATTATGAATATTAATATGGCGTCGCTGCAGGTTAGCGGTTTAACGATAATGCCTTTAGACAAATCTTCCCCGACCTGCTGTATAATAATAACGAATATTCTGTTACTTCACGAACTCTCGACGTGTCATTGCTGATATGAAATTCTTGGGTGTTGCTTGGTATTCCTTACCGCCTTGATTAAATTCTTGAGTACAAAATATTTTGACAGATCTTTGTTTGGGAATCAAAGATTTTTTAATAAATACATAAAAAATTAATTAATGTTACACTTATAAACAGATAATCCATATTAAAAAAATGGTTTTTAAATAAATAAAAACCATTTTTTTACCATTAAAAACCATTAACCAACTACAGAAGTAAGTAACGAAGTACTTAATAATAAGTACTTACTAATAGTTAGTAATAATTAGTAATAAGTACTTTGTATCTTTCATTATGTAACAGAAAACAGTATGTTAAAAAAAGGTATTTGTTTTGTGATTTTCAAAATTGTAAAAAAGAATGTTTTTTTTTTAAATTTTCATTCGAAAACTTCGGCTGCTTCAAGCTTCGTATCATTCTTAACTCAAGTAGATTTAAATCCTCCGAGTTCGATCCTCATTGTTGTTAAGATAAAGCCATAATTAAGGCCTTCTCGATCGATTAAGTTAAGCTGAGTTTAAATAGACGTTAACTCCGAGAGAAAGGTTTACTCCAGCGTGAAATGGCATTAGGTTTTCTCGCGTTTTATGCGCCTTCAGACGAGACGAGTCGCTAAGAAAGGGGGATTTAATGGGAGATTGACTTAATTAGGCCCCGTCGTAAAATTAGCACAAGTATTTTTGAGTGATATGACTTAAATGGATTTGATCGACGTTTAAGAAATTTGTTGTAAGATTATGGTGTTTGACACACAGACCATACGAAAATAAGAGGAAAATATTTTGATATTATTTAATGTTAACAATTAACTCGGTGAATCTGTCCACGTTGTTATGAGTAAAGAACAGTGCGATTTGAAACACTTTAACTTTAAACAATTTAATTTTTTGAGGTCAGGGCAACGACAACACTAATGTATGCTTTTATTTACTTTCATTACATTCTAATTAATCGAATTTATTAAATGATTTTAAAGTATTTGGTAAATGTTCTTTTAATAATTAAAATTTTTGACAACTTCGACTTACGTGGTGACATCGTCGACAAGTTGGAAGAGAGTAAGGCTGAGATTGTATGGTCACGTAAAAAGGAGGACACCAGACTACGTCGGGAATTTGGCAGTGTAGCTCGACCTCCCCGGTCGGAGACCTAGAGTGAACCCCCATACAAGGTGAAATATGTAGTGCTAAAGGGCAAGAGGGAAAGCAATGTTACTGACGATGATGTCACATACGGAGTGAAATGGAGAAGAAAAATAAGGAAAGCTCACTCCACCGCCCTGTGGGATGAATTACGAGGAAGAGAGAGAGAGAGAGACAGAGAGAAAACCTCAGCTGCTGCTGAAGCAAATATATATTTATTTAACTATGGTTATTTTATTATATGTATATGATAGTCTCAATGTTCTTAATTTGTTTTGTTTTATTATAATATTGGTGCTGAATAAAGCGCAATTACTTACTTTACAGTCACATCTGAGGTTTACAACTCTCATTTCATTATTTGAAACGTTTCGAATACATTAGAATTTTTGTGAACACGAACGATTAAAGTAATAAATTTATAATAGTCTTCACGAGATAAACAAGGGAATTTTCTCTTGTTTCATTTAAACTTAGTTACGAAAGCATTGTTTGTTACACGATGATTCCGTTTTAATGCTAGTACCTATAGACAAATGTTGGAAGAATATTTCTATGATACACAGTCATCTATATATTAATACGTGAAGCAAAAACTTTGTATCCCTTTTTACGAAAATTGCGCGGACGGAGGAGTATGAAATTTTCCACACATAGAGAGAATATAGGGAAGAAGTGCACAATGCTAATATATTTTTTAAATAATGCATAAAAGATACATTAAATCAATAAAGAAAACATTACACACACTACATACCATGTATTTGACGCACACACGCATGCATACTATGCTTCGATCAATAGTACTATTATTGATCGAAGATACTATGTCAAACTTTTGTTCGTGACGTCTGTTGTCAAATTGAGAATAGATTAAATATTGTTTGTCTTTGTTAATATTTTTTATAGTGTAGTCTTGGCGAGATTTGTGATTATAGAAGTATAAAATACAATCATAATAGTGTACAAACTTCAATTCCAATTAATTATAGTCGAATTTCGACTACTGCGGGACCTCTAGTTTAATTTATTACATAACACAGTATGTCTGTATATTAAAATGTTGTGGACGTGTAAGCAAATTTTAAATTGTAATATATGCCTTCGATAGCTCAGTTGGTAGAGCGGTGGACTGTAGATGTAAGATAATTGGTATCCATAGGTCGCTGGTTCAAATCCGGCTCGAAGGAATATTTTTTTAGATTCCATTACGGAAATTCTCTAAAACGTTTCATAAAAGCTTGCGAATAGAAATTTATTACTCAATATAACTGATATACTGTGAAACGAAAAAAAAGATTTTTTGTTAATGTTTCACGATTAATTTCAAACGATGGCTAAGGAAAAATAAATTTTCAAAAGTAAAAAAAAATTAAGTTTATCCAGAATATTACTGTGGCTTCGAATCCAAAGACTACAGAGGCAGTTAGTAGTTTATAGTTCACAAGGTTCAACCCATGATATGTTTTCCGAATAAAAGTAATCTATGAGGCATCCATCAGGTCCACTCAGCAGGTCTATCAACGAAAAAAGAATCACTAACGAACAAACACATTTTTGCGTTTTCTAAAAAAACTTATTTATTAATTTATTTTATCTGTTTTTTGCTTACAATATGGTAGATAGTAATTGCTATAATATATTTTCCGAAAATTTCGACTTTATTAATAGTTAAACGCGACGTTGTTTTGTTTTCATGTAGTACACTCTATTTTTTTTAAATAATTGTTATCGATAAACAATGTCGTATCTCTAAATTTTTCATTGCGTGACGTCAGTTGCCTTACCTTATGAATTGTCGGCGGCGTAAATGCTATACAAAATGTCAGTTTGACCTTATGCTAAGTGTCGGACCGCCCCTGAATTATTTTACGAGCTCATGTTTGATCTTTGAGTGGTGCCCTTTAGTATGATAGCTGTCAAATTACCGAATTAATATTTTAGTACGAGGTAAGGCTTGCGTTTTAACGTATTTAACATTTCATCACTTAGACTAAGTAGTCGTGGTGATGTACCTACTAAATCAGAAATCGTACCACTATGAAGTACAAATTTCGGTGTATTGTTTTGGATGACGAGCTTTCAAGAGAGATATGGGATTTTAGGGTTTTTCATTAAAATAAAATAAAAAACTTACAAAAATCTTAATAATTTATCATTGCGCGGCATATTCTAGAGTTGAGAAACAGCTGACGATTAGTTTCAACGGTCTCAAGGGAAGTTAAAGTTTGGTATATGTTGCGCTTTCATGCAATATGTAGACAATACGATTACTTAAGTACTATATCTTTACCGTTTCGACTATATTATTATCAGCGCATTCCTTACATACTTTATAAAAAAAAACCCTTTAACAGCCGAACCAGCATAAGGTGAGCTCCCATTATTGGGAGTAGCTTAGGGTGTAAAGATGGTGCTACTGTTCTTCTTGTTTGTTTAAGGGTGCGATTTCGGTTAGTATCTATTTTTAATTAAATTACACTTAAAAACTTACAAAAGTAAAAGAACTTCAATACAAGTTTTCAAGTTTTAGCATAGATTAAAAATGATTGGCCTCCGTTAAATTTTGGTACTGTACGTATTTAAAAAAAAAATTTGCATGTTTGTTTTTTTATGTAATTTGTATACCTAATATATACTATATATATTATGTAATTATACTATATAAACTCCCACCAGATGAGTTCTACAAGAATAAATCAAACTTTTTTTATTTATTGCTTAGATGGGTGGACGAGCTCACAGCCCACCTTGTTGTTAAGTGGTTTCTGGAGCCCATAGACATCTACAACGTAAATGCGCCAGCCACCTTGAGATATAAGTTCTAAGGTCTCAATATAGTTACAGCGGCTGCCGCACCCTTCAAACCGAAACTCATTACTACTTCACGGCAGAAATAGACAGGGTGGTGGTACATAACCGTGCGGACTCACAAGAGGTCCTACCACCAAACTATTGCCAAGGCTTCGGAAAATGAACGATACCACACATTATGTACCTTCTGTACTGAAAAATAAATAATTACAAAAGGATTCTTATTGCCTTTGAAGACAAGCATACTGGCCACTTGAGTATCGTCACTCATAGATGATACATATCGCACAAGCATAGTTACCGTGTGCAGTCGAACTTGGAAAGACAAGTGTGTGTGATGCCATTAATAATGAAAAATTTAACTAAACATTTTTTACGAACAAATAGGTTATGCTACTCGGTTAAAATGGGATAATTCAGTTATAAAGACATTTGAAATTTTAAGTAACAACATAATAAAACCGTAGCTGTATTTCCGACATGTTTTATAACAACAAAAATATCTTTAGTGAACTTTTCACTGCACGCACACTGCTTCCGGAAACAATGGCGTGTCTTTTTGTGCTTAATTCTACTACAAAATGCTAATTTTGTTGTGAATCGAGTTCACAGTCCAAGAAAAACATAAAAACAATATCCATTGGTTTGTTACATCGCGGGAATAAAATTAAAACTCCTAGCGAGCTAGCAATGGTTACGTTTCAAAGCGTGGGCAAAGTAGTAATTAAATTTTAACGTGGTCTTGTGGTAGGTAATTTGAATAGAAACTGTCGCGTCGATCGGACGATAGTCGGAGCGTTTCCGACGCGTTGCGGTAACGGACAGCTTTCGTAACTTAACGAGTTTACAAACTTTTAAATATTAAGTGAAATTTCAATACTTTAAGTATTATAAGTATAGTATAAATTCTATTCGAATTGAAGAACAACGTGTTATTATATGCACAAAAGCCTTCCATGATGAGGAAATTAAGCCGCGTAAAATCGCATTTCGAAGTACGATCTCATGATCTTCGTGATGTAAAATGGTGTACTGGAGTCCATAGACATCACGTGCCGCCACTCACCATGAGATATGAGTATCGAGGCGAAGGTAGTATACCGATATAATAATAATAAATACTGTGGCTAGTGCTGCTACTGCCCATATTCCAGCGAATCTCTTAGTAACGCCATAATAATATTATAGTCGAATGAATTGATATCGCCTTCCTACATATATCTGCAAAATTATCATGTGCTTGAAGTATTATTGTAGACGCTATGCGAATGTTACTAAGACTTGAATACTTCTAATGTTTCGATGTGAATAGGAAAATTAAACTTATATTTTGTGCTGCTGTTGTTTCCTAAAACTCTTTTACACTAGATGAGTCGTGAAATCATCTGCAAATTTCCGCCTATAATAAAATTATTGCTCTTATAAAGTTGTTTCTACAATTAAAAATAAATCTTAAAACAAAAGCCAATTAAAACACGCGAACTAAAGATACCAAGAGACAACAATTCTTTTTTCAAACAAATGAGTGATATAGTAAGTGAAATAATCTAACTATACTAATATTATAAAGCTAAAGTGTTTATTTGGTTGAACGCGCTAATCTCAGGAACTACTGGTCTGGTTTGAAAAATTATTTCATTGTTAGATAGCCCATTTATTGAGGAAGGCTATAGGCTATATAACATAACGCTGAGACTAATACGAGCGGAGCTAATAAATATTGTTTCAAAATCGTTTTTTCCCCTTTTCATAGCTTTCGCTGTGTGCGCTGCGTGAGTGTGAGTTTCGCTAAAACAATGTATGACAGAATTACTCCCCTTTAAAAGTTTAAACGTCCGCGATATATCGATATTTTAAGGTTGGCTCACCATAAACTTTTTTATGCTAACCAAATTGTTTCTATAATAAAATAAAGCATTATTTGTGAAGGTGTTTTTATGAAGATGATATTAATCCCTAACCAAATAAATACGTTATTCATTACAATATTAACATCGCAGCAAAACAATGATCAAGCGCGTAATGATGATGTATAAGACGCCGGCTGGCCAGTGCGCGGCGGCACATAATAATGACAAGAATATATATATTTTTTTTTAAATGTGGTTGGGGTGTAGTGTGCAGCTCGCCTAACCTTATATTTGTAACTGCACACACTAAATTATGACAGTATTACACGAATTGTCGACTTGAACGGTTTCTCTTTTATTTTTGCCTACATCACTCCAATACAAGCAAGAATAACAAGACACACTCAAATCACTTCAAGATAGGCTTTGAAAATTGTAGATTTTTCTGGATATCTCTAGGATTCCATAATTAGCTCCTGATACTGATGATCACAGGACCATTCGGGAAGTCTACCCTTTCGAATAAAAAAAAAGAATGATCAGAATCGATTCAAGCATTCTCGAGAAATCGGTGAACATACCTAAATTAAAAAAAGTGGTCGAATTGATAGCCTCCTCTTTGAAGTCAGTTTAAAACCGTGATTTTGGTACCTTAAATAGCTCCTTAACATTCTATTATTCAAAATATTTTCACCTTCTACGTAAATGAAGTCGCGGGTAAAATTTAGGGTTATCACAAAGTAACTATTCCACGCGGACGAAGTCACGCAAAAGCTAGTATAATATAGTAACTTTATGTTAGTTATTAATTAAGTAAATAAATATCTACTATGCACTTGAAAATAAAACTTAATAAAACAGACAAGAAAGATACCGCAAAATACATCAAAAAGAATACTGGTGGTTTTTTGTTGAAATAATGTATTCTTTTGGATAAATGAATTTTAACTTCATTAGCAAATATTATTATGCAGCATGAAAAACGCATCACCGACATCTGCGCACTAATACAGGCTACTTGTTATTAAATTATTGGCGAATCCCGGCCAAGCTTTGTTGTGACTATCACTCGCTGTAAGGAATTATGTAGGTACACTAATTTATTTTAATCGATTTGCTCACCTAGTTCTATTTAACTTATTGTAATGGTATGTATAACACCTAGGTAAAACGCCTTTCTATTTGGAGGAAGACGGAAAAAGACAATGAAAAAAGAAAAAGAAGCATGTAAAACGACAGTGATAAACACAAAAGATAACCAAAAAAAACATACTAAATGCTAAATAGAATGTGTGTTTAATTAAAGAGTGAATTGTGTGAGCGTTGTGTGAGTGAATGAGTGAATTGTCTTTAGATAAACTCTCACAGGAATCTTCTTAAGTATCAGTAGTACAGTATGTTTATGTAATATATTCTACCACCAACCACTATCTATTTCTCTCAAGAGGTGGTTAATAAGTTACCGTTTGAGGTCCAAGACACCCGTCCTACTATACAATTAAGATTTAGACTTCACGTCTTGGGGGTAGGGGGGGGGGACTAAGTTGTGGTCTCTATGGACTCCGGTTAAATATTCGACATCAAGTGGACCCTTAGTTTGTTCAATCGTCAAAGTGAAAAAAATTGAGCCTAATTAAGCAAACTAGTACTAAAATTGGTAGAAAAATCGTACCCGTAATTCGAAGCGTTTGACGTTGACAGATAATACTTTTTTTTTTCTGGTCAGGAGTAAATCGCTGGACTTCCGCCCTCAACTGGGGATGGAGGGCGGGGCATGTTAGAGTCTAACTGACTAAAACCTCCTGTCGCTCAACAACCAACGTCCAAACCTCGCATGAGACAGAACTCATGAAAAGGCAAAGGGGGGAAAGTGAAGCGCTTAGTGCGGAGCACATCTCTCCCATCACCCTCCCCCTCGGGACGCCGGACCGGCGGTCGTCGGCGCCACGACCACCAGCCCTCTCGGTCGGCAGGCTATCCGAAGCCCGCCTAGATGGCGCCAGTTAGAGTGAGCGACAGATAATACTAAACATAAAACACATAATTAGTATTAATAGGCTACATTTTAATTACCTTAATATTAACAACGCATTGCAATCGATCAGTTTGTTTTTTAAACGTTTTAAAATGCAAAGTAAGTCTCTTTTAGTTTCAAGTCGATAAATTTCGTTATCAATTGTGAAATCTTTATCTGAGTCGACTATTATCAAAGCCGGCAATGTGACTTTTGGACAATTATTGGTAAATCAGAAAAACGAATTATTGACTTTGTATTCCATTGGCAGTCACAAAACTCTTCTGAACGACATCTTAGATAAATAACAGGTTAAGTATTAACCTTTATTTAATGCAGGTTTTGAACCGTATTCTTTGAAGGAGATCAATCTGTATTGACATATCAATAACATTTTTTTGTCCAAATGCACAGATTGCCACCTTTGATAATAGACGACTCATCTGTTTGATTCGCGTAATAGTATGTTTAAGATGTGAATTTTAATTTATTTTATTTTGGCTATCAATGTATAAGCAAATTTGGCATTATGTCGTGTACCTTCGATAGCTCAGTTGGTAGAGCGGTGGACTGTAGTTGTAAGATAATTGGTATCCATAGGTCGCTGGTTCAAATCCGGCTCGAAGGATTTCCTTTTGTTCATGATTTTGACAATTTTAACTATCGTAAAATAAAATAAAAACTGAGAAAACAACATTAAACTGCAACCAGAACTAAAAAAGTGACGAATATATTTTAGACTCCTCGTGATTAAGGTTAGGATATTAATGTATTGTGATCGGACTTTGATACGTATGCCAATTTTACGTTTGAAGCCGGTCCTTATTACGTTCTCCTCGTTGAACTATCCATAGACACAGCTCACTAAGTTTTTCGCCAGATCTTCTCAATGGATCGCGATTCGGATCCGGTGGTAAATTCTTCGAAGCACTGCTCTCGCTAGGAATGGCGTTAGCAAATTTTCGCAGGTTGTGCCCGTGAGCTTATTTGCCCGTCCGCGCGAAGCTGGAACAGTCCATTAGCCTGCCAGAAATTAGGTACGGAAAAAAGATTAAAGCTACCCTTAGTTATAGATATTCAAGCGAATAAAAGCATGTTAATAACCTCGTTCTGGCAGTTACATTATGTTCATGTATGCTCGAATAGATTTAGTAGAATTGCACAGAAATGTCGTGTTTATGGAATTATGCCCTTGTTCCATCCTATTCCTTTTTAATTAATTCGAAACATCATTATAATATTTACTCACCACTACTGCAGTATTACTATTACTATTCTTAGTTTTGAATATTGAACTTTCCAACGTAATTTATCTATTTAAGATATATCAATCATTTTGTGGGATTCATGGTAAACATCTACAGTCAAAACCGTTTACTGCGACATCGTTTAGAACAACATGCCGGTTATAATAACCTAGAACAAAGGTCCCGGCTGAATGCTATATGACCGCCTTATTAAAAACATTGCTTTATACGACATTGCTAATAACGACATACCTCATAAAACGACCACATTTAACTAATATTGCGGAGAATTAGATCTGTTAGAACGACCGGCTAAGCTGTATTGTAAACAATTTGAATAGGTATCCACATTTGTCTTCAATGGCTATTAAAATCACGAAAGAAAACAATAGGATTTAATTTAGTGTAGGGCTTTTCTAATTCTTAGAAACAAAACACGTGCATGCGGTAGAGTCAAAGCCCACTTCTTCATATCTCGTCAGTTAGTTTGTTACTTATACACAAGACGCACCAAAACTTTGTGGAGTTATTCGTGAAACTTTCAAAATGTCGCAAAGAAAAAGAAAACAAATTAATATTGAAGAAAAATCGCGTATTATGTAAATATATTTTTCCAATAATTCCCTATCGATTTGTTTGTACTTGCACGATACACATTAAACATCACCGGTTGTTATGACTATCGGTTTTTACGACTGAATATGAGCAGTCCCTTCGATGTCGTTATAACAGATTTTGACTGTATTTTTAAATAGTCAAAGGCTAAACCATTTTCTGTTCAACCTGTTTCATTTCTCTTCAATTATTAGTAGTCATTACGGTTTTAGTGAACAAAGGAAATTCTTGATTTGCAATGAAAAAAGAGAACAGCTGTTTTACAAACATTTCAAGTAAATATGTCAATAACAAAACAAAAGACGTAATTAATATTGCTTTTGCAATTTAATTTCGCGTTTTTTAATTTTCATTCTAAGGTTTCCGATGCTTCGATTATATGTATAGTAATCACGGTTAATAATAATTTTGATAAACATTTAGACTGTAGTTAGTTCAACATTCAAACAGCAACGGGCAAACAGACGAAGTTGTCGATGTCATCGACTCGGCAGAGTCGTTAATTTAAGTTTATTATTTGTAAATATCTTTTGCGTCTGAATAAAGGCTTTTATTATTATTATTATAGTTCAACATTCAAATCTTGAGATTAAACCATAAAACTAGCTTTACATTCGAATATCGACCACCCTGTGAGCACTGGTACAAAGTAATGATTGCAATTTTTCGGTTGAATTACTAGATAAATGCAGAGAAATCGGTCAAAATGTATGTGATTCAAACGACGTCGTCAGCCTTCATAGGTCCGTCTGTTGTGTGTCGTCGTGTGGTCGCAATTCGGATTGTCTATGCCTTTTTTATTGCCTTGGTAGGCAGACGAGCATACGGCCCACCTGATGGTGAGTGGTTACCATCGCCCATGGACGTCAGCAATGCTAGGGGCACAGCCAAGCTGCTGCGTACCGTTAACTGTCGTGTCCTTTCAATACTAGGCCATTAATAATAATAATGTACCGTTTATTCCAAAAAAATGAGCATTTCATCTCATCATATCTTTAAACCTGCTGCAACTCTTATTAATACGTTTTTATTAGCTTCAGACGTATGTATGTATGTTTGTAACGGAATCTTTGAGCATGATTTTGTCCCCCTTCAATACGTCGGATTAACTCGAAATTTGGTATACTTATTATGGACCGATGACAATAAAATATTAAAAAAAAATTGAAATACGCTTTTATAGAAAATCCTACTATAAAATAGCACTAAGAAAATGTTAGTTTTTTTAAACTATTATTTATTTTCATGGATTTTATTAAGATTTTCTATTTGATTCATTGACTTAGTTTCATTGATTCATTGATTCAAGTTTTGTTACATAAAATATCGATGATTGAGTTATGAGAGAAAAATCCTAAAAGTTGTTGTTTTAAAACGTAAAAAGTTCCTTCGAGCCGGATTTGAACCAGCGACCTATGGATACCAATTCACATATTACGACTACAGTCCACCGCTCTACCAACTGAGCTATCGAAGGACCACGTAATAAATTGATTTTAATGTTTTACATTCAACTATTTTACACAATCTTATTATATATGTATATAAAATAAAATTGGGTTTGTTCGAACACTTATAACTCGAGAACAGGTAGACCAATTATCACGGTATTTGCTATGTTGTATTTGTCTCCGTCCCGAATAGTAGAATAACTATTAAAAATATTGGAAAATTTTACGAAAATAATTAAAGAAAAGAATAAACATTTTCCAATACAAAATGTTCATGGGTTTCGTTACACATATAATGTTCATCCCGTTGACACGGTAAAATCTCCCCTCAATTCAAATAATAGTTTTCGACAAGATATATCTACGATATTAGGATAATAGCGAATTCTAAATTAAAAAAATTCAGTAATAAAATAGGATTGACTTAATAGGTTGGGGAAAAAGTCTTTTCGCATTATAGTATGTATGAACTTGTAACAAAATCTCTTTGGCTATACTATTTGTAACGGGGCCAGGGACGCGGATTTCGCCCAAGTCCTGGCCCTCTAAGTGTTTCGGGTCTCCCTCACATGTCGGCCTGGGGACCGGCGAAGGGGACCTAAGAAGACGACGTGCAAGCTGCTCTGCACGCGTTTTATGCTAGAGCATCCGGGTGATGGAAGGCCGGCTATCCTCAACCCACGCTGGTTCTGACCCAGCGGAGTATTCCGAGGGTAGACCATTCTAACCGGCGCCATCTAGGCGGGCTTCGGATAGCCTGCTGACCGAGAGGGCTGGTGGTCGTGGCGCCGACGACCGCCAGTCCGGCGTCCCGAGGGGGAGGGTGATGGGAGAGATGTGCTCCGCACTAAACGCTTCACTTTCCCCCTTTGCCTTTTCATGAGTTCTGCCTCATGCGAGGTTTGGATGCTGGTTGTTGAGCGACAGGAGGTTTTAGTCGGTTCAACTCCGATATGCCCCGCCCTCCATCCCCAGTGGAGGGCGGAAGTCCGGTGATTTCCTCCTGACAAAAAAAAAACTATTTGTAAATACAAATATTATAGCTAAATGGCTAGTATTGGTAACATTAAAAGCTTAATTTTTAAAGAAGATAATTTCAAATTCACATTAGGAAAATGTGTGATTTTTATTTATTTTTCGTATTGTCAAGATGAGTGAATCTAATGAAGAAATTTGATACATTTTAAAATTTTACTACAAAAAAGGTAAAAATGCAAAGCCGCGAAAAAAATTTGCGATGTTTATGGACCTAGTGCGATGTTTGTGAGAGTAGCACAAATTTGGTTTAAGCGTTTTCAATCCGGAAATTTTGATGTCAAAGATGCACGTCGCTCTGGTCGCCCGCCCTATTACTGATAAAATGGATGCCATTTTTGAAAAAGTGGAGCAAGATCGGCATATTAATATTTATGACGTAGCTGAAGAACTGGGAATTGACTACAAAATAGTTTTGACGCATTGAAAAAAAATGGGCACACAAAAAAGCTCGATATTTGGGTGCCTCAGGAGCTCACTGAAAGAAACCTAAAGAACCGTGTACCGTTTTTTATTATTTATTACAACGTAATGAAACCGAACCATTTTTGAAGGAGCTGATAACAGGTGATGAAAAGTGGATCACGTCTGACAAGACCGTGTGAAAAAGGTCGTGGTCAAAGGCCGGTCTGGCTTCGCAGACTGTGGCGAAACCCGGGTTAACTCGCAACAAGGTGATGCTGTGTGTGTGGTGGGATTGGAAGGGCACTGCTAACAACTGATGAGATTAAAGCAAGAAGTTGAGAGAAAGCGGCCGGAATTAATCAACAGAAGGGGTGTGGTTTTTCATCATGATAACACTAGACCTCACACATCTTTAGCCACTTAGCAAAAATTAAGAGAGCTTCGCTGGGAGGTGTTAATGCATCCGCCGTATAGTCCTGACCTTGCACCTTCAGATTTCCACCTGTTTCGGTTTCTTCAGAATTCTTTAGGCAGTGTTAGGTTAACATCACGAGAGGACTGCCAAAAACGATTGTCGCGGTATTTTGATCAGAAGCCCCAAAATTTCTATAGCAATGGGATCATGTCCCTACCTACAAGATGGCATACAGCTATCGAACAAAATGGTACCTACATACTTTAGTTAAATGTAAATAAACTTTATTAAAAAATGTTGTGAATTTTTCCCCAACCTTATATAAAATGTGAGTTTAAAAAATACTCCTTCGAGCCGGATTTGAACCAGCGACCTATGGATACCAATTATCTTACATCTACAGTCCACCGCTCTACCAACTGAGCTATCGAAGGTGTAGTGAATGTTTTAAAATATAACTTGTGATTAAAACAAATGAAAACTTCAACTTCAAAACAGATTTAATTAAAAAAATAAGTATCTTATTTGCTGCTCTATGAATGGTTTTATTTTTTGAAATTATTCTTTATTAATAAGCCACATAAAACGTAGCTCATTGTTACAGCTCTTCTAAATACGATTGAGGGCATTTCTAACTTTCTAAATATATTAACCAAAAATTACAGTTAGAATGGGAACAAATTGTGCTCTCCAAAGGTAAAAAGCAGAATTAAATTTAAAAGAAATAAATTATTTGGTCTTTGCATGCTCCATTGCAGTATTTATTTAACTGGCTGAATTACGAAATTGTAGAGGTTCGAAGGTATAGGGTGCTATGTTATGTTATATTATTTTTGATCATACAAATATATTTAATGTTTGTTATAATAACTTAGTGGCATGACTTGTGAAAAATAGAAGATTCTTTTTTCTCTCTTCTCAAGTCTCATGTATGAAAAGAATTAAAAAAAATTGTTTTTGTAAACTTCTAAAGGAAAGACAAGTTTGAATTATAAATTTATTTTTATTTAATACTTAATTACCGATTGTCAGGAAAACTCGATGTCTCAGGTTATCATGATTGTAATTATACAGTATTATAATTAAATAGAAAAAAGAGTTAAACAAAAGATACAATTTCATCTTTTTCTTCTTTACTTATTCGGATCTAGCCTAAAGGGCTATTCCAGCTTCTCGCGGACAGGTAGATGAGCACACGGGCTCAACCTGAGAGAATTTGCTTACAATAGCTTTGGCAAGAGTAGTGCTTCGGAAAATCTATCACCTGATCGGAATTGCAACCTACTCAGAGGATCTGGCGCCAAACTCGGTGGTTTATTTTCATCAATGTAGTTGAGGTCAATTGAATTTTCGTTATAAAGAATAACTCAGAAACTACTGGTTGGAATCTTGATAAAATTTCAATAGAACCACTTGAGAAGTACCAGATTTCAAATAAACAAAGAATCATCAAAACCGATACACCTAGAAACACGTTCTGAGGTATATAACACATAAAAATTACCGTCGAATTGAGAACCTCCTCCCTTTTTGAAGTCGATCAAAAAAGAGATTCCTTCGAGCCGGATTTGAACCAGCGACCTATGGATATCAATTTATTTACAACTACAGTCCACCGCTCTACCAACTGAGCTATCGAAGGTATGTTCTAGATTGCAAAACTTGCGTATTACTTCGACGCACATTCTACTCTAAGCGACTAAAAACTGATTTGTAACCGTACTGCAGTTACACAAGAACGTGCTCTGATCTACTTTCCAAAACATGCTCATTAATTATTTATTCAAAACTTATGTATGTAATATGTTATTTAAATTTAAAAAAACAAGTTTGGATAAATTAATCAAAAATAAATTTATTCATGTTGATATTCGTAAATTTGTTAAGGCTTTAGTTGTATTCTATCAATAGACTAGCTGACCCGGCTGACTTCGTAATGCCTCAATCGATAAATAAAAGACCTAAATTTTTGTATAAAATAAATTTAAAACAAACAAAAGGAATCCGTCCGATGGGGGGGACATCAAAGGAAAAACAAAATTGTAATTTTTATTTAATTCCGAGAGTTTTCATATTTATCTATACTTTTAAACCTTCTTTGGACTTCCACAAATAATTCAAGATCAAAATTAGCCAAATCGGTCCAGCCGATCTCGAGTTTTAGCGAGACTAACAAACAGCAATTCATTTTTATATATATAGATAGATATTCGATTCGGGTGTGAAACAGAACTTACGAGTATGCGACTCTTCTGCTTCTCGGCTTCTTCAAGCTGCTACTGTTTTCAGCCTTGCATAATTCAGCCTTACGTCCTCGGATAGCTTTATTTCCTAGCTTCCCTAATTCTTATATTGAGTACTGGTAGAACTTGTCGTACGCTTACGTATTGGTACTTACCATCTTTCTGTCCGTTTCCAAGCAAAGCAAGCATATGTTGTTATATATTATAAATATTAGGAGACTCGTAATTGCAATTGTATTTGTCACTCAGATCCAGTGATCGGGCTATATCCCCGTTGCGATGTCTGTTGACTCTAGAACTTCTTTCACTACGAGCGGAACGCTTATTTTAATATTATATTATTTTAAAAATATTTTTACAACATATGCATTGTCGAATCCATATTCAACTAGAACCCGTTTTACACTTACATACATGTGTAGCTTATTACACATTTATGGAATAAACGCTGATATATCATTTAAATGAATATTCTGTAAAACACTGCTCGGAATGAGACAGGACTCTTGCACCCGGTTGCACTATTGTCCAATCCTCCATATCGTTAACATATTAATTGAGATTCTCGGTATAAGGAACGTCTAGCTGGTTCTGTGGTGTGCTAAATCCGATTTATGTTCCAGAAACTCGATTTATGAATACACGAACTCAGAATAACAAGGCTTTATATCCTGATGACGATGAGCGATCACATATAATTTTTTACGTGTTTATTTAATAATCGGTCGATATAGTATGCATTGGAATTAGAATTGCATGTTTTCCTTCATACATTTAATAGTTGATCGATATAGAATGCTTCAGCATTAGAATTGCCTATTTTTACTCATGTATTTACAGTTTATATTTATAAAATTGTAAATGTACTTATAAGAGAAATAAAATCTAAAATAATAATTTAAATATTATTCTTAGACCAGACCTAAGTCTGTGACGTTTTTTTGAAAGACGACGGTAGAAAAAAAAAAAAAAACATTCAACACGTATGTTTTAAAGATGTTTAACTTGAAATAAATGTTCATCATTAATAAAAAAAGACCAGATAATTTGTAAAATCAAGATTTGCTACCGGTTATATAATCAAGATACCGGTTCTGTGACCTACATTTGAAGCATTAAAATGTATAAGGCTTTCAGCTTATCCTAATTAAAATGTTAAATGATATTATGACAGCAGTTGGGAATGGTCAAACAATCTAACAATAATAATTTTGCCTTACTTCCGCATATTTACAACAACCACAATGTACTATAGCATCACAATGAATTCATTAATTGATTTCAGTTTTCTTCTGCTGAGCAAATATCACCTTAGTTTAGTACTTAAATTGAACAATAGCACACTGATTACTCCAAACGTTCATTAAAAATAAGACGACAAACAATGTTGATAATGATCTTGACCTTCGGCATAATACGATAGTCAAGTTGCACATATTTACTATAATGAACCAAAATTAATTGGATGTTCTGAGACTGATAAAAAAACGTGTCAGAATTTTATTTATTTGGGAAATTAACGGTGCAATACATTTGCATAATTTATTAAAGATAGGTAAACTAAGATTAGATAGGTAACTATTACAATACTATTGTCAAGAGTAAAACCGCACGGTATATTTTGGAATACGCTTACTACTAGTTTACTGAAAGTACTTCTAAAAACTAAAAAGAAAAGTGAAAACTTATTGTATTTTAATTTACAGATAATAATGGAACTGCTGATCGCTGGCAAGGCGTCTTGTGAGCCCATAGCGGCATCAACACTCTGCCTATTTCTGCTGCAAAGCCAAACTGTGTTCCGGATTGAAGGGTAGGGCAGCTGTCGTATTATACAACTGAGACTTAGAACTCAAGTCTCAAATTAGGTGACGGAATTGATGTTGTTGATGTTTATTGGCTCCGGTAACCACTTAATACCAGGTCGCGAGCTCCTTAAACCGTCTGATTAATGAAAAAAATTAATTGAATTCTCTTTTTTTTTATTGCTTAGATGGGTGGACGAGCTCACAGCCCACCTGGTGTTAAGTGGTTGCTGGAGCCCATAGACATCTACAACGTAAATGCGCCACCCACCTCGAGATATAAGTTCTAAGGTCTCAGTATAGTTACAACGGCTGTCCCACCCTTCGAACCGAAACGCATTACTGCTTCACGGCGGAAATAGGCGGGGTGGTGGTACCTACCCGTGCGGACTCCCAAGAGGTCCTACCACTAGTAATTACACAAATTATAATTTTGCGGGTTTGATTTTTATTACACGATGTTATTCCTTCACCGTGGAAGTCAATCGTGAACATTAAAATTTGTTGAGTACGTATTTGAAAATTGGTACCCACCTGCGGGATTCGAACACCGGTGCATCGCTACATACGAATGCACCGGACGTCTTATCCTTTAGGCCACGACGACTTCACTCAATCGAATTGCTATGTTTTTGTACATTTGATAACAGGAATTTAAGAATTTTGTTTCTTTTCCGAAATAACAACGTTAGTTATTGGCTTTAGCAATTTTTCTTAAAACTTATAACGAGCCGGCACGCCTACGTATTCATCACTATCATGCTTTTGCCGCAATTTTATTTTTTCCTATCTATTTGCTGGTAGCCTAAGAGGCTATTCCAGCTACGCCCGGACGGGTAGGTGAGTTCACGGGCTCAACCTGAGAGATTTTGCCAACACTAGTCCTAGCAAGATTAGCGCTTCGCAGAATCTACAACCGGATCGGAATCGCGACCAACTGAGAAGATCTTGCGACAAACTCAGTGGGCTGTGTCTGTGGGTTAGTTCGTTCATCGTTCGTCAAACTCTTCATCGTAATCGAGGAGTTCGAAGAGGACGGTGACCGGTGCTTGAAAGGCCTAAAAGCACCGAGAGTGAATCCAGGGGATTGGACAAGACATGTTTCGGGCAACGGCGGCTTTGGGTTGCCCCGTCGCGGTTGGATAAGTCTTGCCGCGAAGTAATTTTGTTTTACGGCTTCAATATCTTGTCTTTTTTTTGACTGTTCCATGAGGAATACTTTGTGAATCTTTTTAAGATGATCCTCATCCCCGCTCATCCACACTCAGTCCACACAGGTCCAGAGACCTTTTTTCGACGCGCGATCAAGATTTGGAATGAATTTCCCTTCCACGGTGTTTCCTGAGCGCTTTTCAAATTTATAAATTATGCGTATATATAGGTAAAGTTGTTTTATTTCAAAATTATATTAAAATAAATAAAAATCTTATTCTTTCTTATGAGGTAACAGTCGATAACCCCCACTCAAAAATCGGAAATATCAGGTTTATTTGAATCCCAAGTGTACACAAGTTTCACATAATATTTGATGATCCCGAAAAACAAAACGTTAAAACAGAATATAAATAATATTAAGAAAATCTATTTAGACGTCACGAGGAATACATTAATGACTTAAAGACAATATCAAACATTAGATTGAAAGTGTCTGCCAAGTTAACTATTGTGTCAGCAATATAGAGACGAACATACAACTTATGCGACAGTTTGTGAACAATAATGGAAGCGGGAAGAAACTATTCAGTCAAGTTGGTATCGTCAACACAGGGCGCCAACTCGACGGAATAATTCATTTAGGGGGAACCCAAGCCACGAATGCTTTTCGATTCTCAAGAGTTTTGACGATTGCTATGTCGAATTGTTCATGTAAATTTTAAAAGAAGACCGAATTTACGCCATCTTGAGTCTTTGATGTCTGTTTCAGTTGCAGATGATAATTAACAAATAAAATGGTCAGATTTTAAATTCATGTACATTTGTATAATGTATAATGTTGTACATTTTGTAATAAACAAATTTACATTACACATTTCTAACTGTTTTAATTGAGAATAGATATACATTAACTAGCGCAAGTAACGACAAGGGCAATGATTCCACAGAGCTTTTTTTTTTTATTGCTTAGATGTGTGGACGAGCTCACAGCCCACCTGGTATTAAGTGGTTACTGGAGCCCATAGAAATCTACAACGTAAATGTTCCACCCACCTTGAGATATAAGTTCTAAGGCCTCAAGTATAATTACAACGGATGCCCCACACTTTAAACCGCAACGCATTAGTGCTTCACGGCAGAAATAGGCAGGGTGGTGGTACCTACCCGCGCGGACTCACAAGAGGTCCTACCACCAGTAATTACGCAAATAAATAGTAAATAATAGTATTTATAATATGTATCAGTCTAATTTTTAAAATCGCTTTAGTACTTTTCTGATAGTATATATACCGATAAAATAAAGACTACTAATGAACCTATCTTAACCTTATAAATACAGTCATTATTATAATTCGAATAATAAAGAAATTTGTGTTGTTAGATATTTACGGGTGTTTCGTGTTGTTTAATGTACTGTAAACACAAAGAAAACAATTAAAGCAGACCTTACATCTATAATAACCGTCGAACAATTTAATTAAAATACTTCATCGCAATTATTATGCTTTTCAGGGTAATAATTACCGATTCGTAGATTAAAAACAATTTTAATGCGTTTTTCCGAAATAATGTCGACAGCTATGTCTCACGCACTTGTTCGAGGTATGTCATAATTAGACCTAAGTTAGGGGTGTCACAGCTTACAGATTTGTCGACATTTGTATGTCAATAGCTCGAACCATGCATCACCTTCGTCTAAAAATGTTTATGAAAATATGTTTTAGAAAATTCCTCATTCCATTTGAGGGCTTTCCTTAAGGATCAGTATACAATACGTGGGGTAGCAAGGGGGCGTGTAAATAGCCCTCCTGCGGCGGGAGCATATAAAGCGGGGTTGTAGAAAGGCGTGTAAATAGCCGTCCTAAGCGGTATGTGACAAATGTTTGTCACTTATAATTAGCGGAGCGGTAAAACTATATAGCGGTAAACAAAAGCTAGTAATCAAACTAAAGATATAAATTAAATACACATAAGCGAGCGGGCGGGCGAATGATTACACGGAAGCAGCAATAAAATGGCAATAAATTAAAAGAACTTGCACTCACCTGTAGACCTTGCCAGTGACTGTCGTGCGGGCGTCGGCGATGGAAGCACGCGGGCGGCGGGAGGGGGTGACGAAGCTCACGTAGCTTTTCGTAAGCTCAAGCACCACACAATATACAAGTGCCGCCATCTAGGCAGCTAGCGGTAAAGCGTGATCGATCGGGTAGAACCACGCTTTGGATAGTCGCGGTAATTAGTTACTGACAAACTCCAAAGGTGGCGCCATCCCAATAATTCATTAGCATCCCATTACTAAATCCGCGTGACCATCCTGCCCGCCTTGAAAGTTCGCAGGACTTTCAACAAATATATAAAGATACTAAGATAGGAAGCATAAAGCTTAAATAGCGGGAAGTTATTTGAAAAGAAACAAATTTTAATTAATAATAAGCCATCATGAATGTTTACGAGTAGAGTTGAAGCGGTTGATGACATGCGGTACTCTAATTTATTCTAGCGGTAGCGGATATAATTTTACAACTGGACGTTTAAGAAATCCAGATTTCGTTTTTACCAAAGCAACGCGTATAATGTTATCGGCACCTGGATACACCTCTTGTATAACTCCAAGTGGCCAGCGGAGCGGTGGAATGTCATCTTGATGAATAAGAACTACTGTCCCAACCTTCACGGGGTTATCTGATGTACACCACTTCTGTCTGACTTGCAACGTATGCAGGTACTCTAATCTCCATTTCCTCCAATAGGAATTAACCAAACCATCTAACAACGCTTTGCGATTAGTTAGACTCATCTGATTTGCGGACAATTCAGACGCGGGTAAATACTGCAAAGGAGTGGACATCAAAAAATGTGCGGGTGTGAGAATTTCGGGGTTGGGATCTGCGGATAAAAGACATAAAGGTCTGGAATTCATAAGACATTCTACTTGATTCAACACAGTTAACATCTCTTCGTAAGTGAGAATTTGTGCGCCTATTACTCTATTTAAATGAGTTTTAACGGATTTAATGTTTGATTCCCATAAACCTCCAAAATGTGGAGCCCGAGGCGGGATCATCTTCCAAATGATTCGGTATTTAGTTAATTCATCATTCCATGCGGATATAAAATTATTTGAAACTAGAAGTTTATACATTTCATCTAACTGAGCCTTTGCGCCAACAAAATTAGTGCCATTATCTGAATACATGAAAGAAACTGGACCTCGACGAGATATAAAACGTTTGAAAGCGGCAAGAAATGAGTCCGTTGACAAATCCGAGGCTAACTCAATATGTATAGCCTTTGTCGTTAAGCATACGAACAGGCAAATGTAAGCCTTTTGTGAATGATGACCACGTTTGCGTACAAGCGTTATCTTAAATGGGCCCGCGTAATCTACTCCCGTGTGACAGAAAGCTTTGGCCTCCATTACACGGCTTGACGGAAGGTCAGCCATCATGGGAGTTGGGTGTGAAGGTGATACTCGAAAACATGATTTACACATATGCACTCTTTTTCTTATAACGTTTCTAGCGGACAATATCCAAAAGCGTTGACGAATAATGGACATCAAAAGGTCCGGACCAGTGTGCAAGTTTGTATTATGAAAATAATCAACAATAATATTTATTATGTGATCGTGTTTTGGCAATAAAGCGGGGTGTTGCGTTTCAAACGGTAAATCAGAGCTCGAAAGTCTACCCTGAATACGTAAAATTCCATCTTCGTCAATAAATGGACTAAGTTTACGAATATTTTTCGAAGGTAAATCTAATTTTCTAATGCTGGCAATATCATGACCAAAATATTTAGCTTGAAGAGCTCGAATAATAGCTTTCTCAGCAGTATTTAAATCGAATGCGGTTACAAACTTGTTTCGCGGTAATTTTCTTATAAATCGAAGTACATAAACAACACAGCGAAGAAGTTTTGACCATGACGAAATTCTCAACCCAAGTTGATATATTGGGGAATCTTCGACAACAGTTAAAGCGGTAAGTGTTACAGATTTTTTCATTTCAGGTATGTCACTTCCAGATTTACAAGGTACAAAAGGTTCAATAGGCCATTGTGAAATAGGATAGCAGGCCCAAGAAGGACCCTGCCACCAAAGCGAGTTATTAATAATTTGTGACGGTAAAAGACCTCGTGACACACAATCGCTAGGATTTTCCTTACCATTAATATGAAAAAAGCGGTCAGGTGATAAATTCTCCTGAATTTGAGCGATGCGGTTTCCTACAAATATTGACCATCTATGCGGGGAAGATTTAATCCAAGAAAGAGCAATTGTAGAATCTGAGAAAGCGTATATAGCGGTGATAGGATGTAAAGAATTATAAGCGTTATAAATAAGTTTAACTAATTTTGACAAAAGAAGAGCGGCACAAAGCTCAAGGCGAGCTAATGTAGTTATCTTAACCGGAGAAACCTTTGATTTTGAGCACAATAATCTTAAAGTAATATCTCCTGTGGGATCTGTAATGTGTAAATAAACAACGCAACCGTAAGCGTTCAAGCTTGCATCACAAAATGCAACAATATTTACTTCACAGTCTTTAAAAACTCCAATATGGCGCGGTATTGCGATAGTTGAAAGCAATGGAAGCTCTTTCACAAGTGAAGAGTAGCGGTAAATAATTGTATCTGGAGGTGTATCATCCCAGTCTATTTTAGAATTCCAGAGTTCCTTAATAAGCAATTTAGCGAACAGTATAACTGGAGCAACCAAACCAAGCACGTCGAACAAGCGTGCGACTAAAGATAATATTGTTCTTTTAGTGCACTTTTCATTAGTGTTTGAGCTCGTCATAAAAAATGAGTCATTAGCGGGAAGCCATGCAAGGCCTAAAACTTTCATGGTATTATTAGCATCATCAGAGAAGCTTACAGAAGAGCGGTGCGTTTCTGGAAGGCTATTAAGAAAGGCAGTGGAGTTACTTGCCCATTTTGTTAAATTAAAACCTCCTGATTTAAAGAGTGAAATTAGTTGTTTCGATAGTTTGATAGCTGAAATATCTTCGTGTAGGGATGTGACGAGATCATCTATATATAATTGAGACTCAGCTACACTAGCGGCTTCTGGATAACGATAACATTCTTCTGATGCTAATTGACGTATAGTACGCATTGCTAAATAAGGTGATGACTTTAAACCAAAGGGCAGACAGTTAAAAGCGAAAATGCGAAGTTTATCATTTTTAAAGCGGTACAATATTTTTAAATATTTATGGTGGTCTGTGGTCACCCTAATGCGTAAGTACATTTGTTCCACATCAGCGCACAATGCCACAGGGAACAAACGAAAGCGGAGTAAAAGCAAAAATAAGTCTGCCTGTAAATTTGGACCAGTATGCAAGACGTCATTAAGTGACAGTCCACTAGATGTTTTAGCACTAGCATCAAGAACTACACGTAGTTTAGTGGTAGTCTTGCTTGGGCGGATAACTGCATGGTGCGGTATATAATAACCGTTATCGGTTTCCTTAGCGGTGTCGTTAATTTCAGTTAAATAACCTTTACTAATGTAATCCTGTATAACGATATCGTAATCATCGCGGAGTGAGGGTAATTGAACAAACTTACGTTCGAGCGAAAGAAAACGGCGGTGAGCAACAGTATAAGACTTGCCAAGGTCAGCGGGATTTCTACTAAATGGTAACTCAACCGTATATCGGCCATCATTATCGCGGGTAATTGTAGAAATATATTTGTTTTCACACTCGGCTTCCTCAGGGCTAAGATGACGCTCATGAGGAATCTCCTCTAATTCCCAAAATTTATGTAAAAATGACTCAAGGTCTTTATGCGTTATAGATGAGAAAGTTTTATTTAAAGTGAATGCAGAATGAATTTTAGTATTTTCGAAAGCGGGTGGATTATCAATATAAACTGTACTAGATAGTCACAAAGAGGTATTATTATCATTTATAACAGAAAAATTATCATGTTGCGGTTTCATAATGCCGGTGTAACTCACTTCAGGTACGTCACCCATAAGAACATAACCGAAGGTTGTTTCTACGGCAGGTGGCGCTAGTGAGCCAGTATCTATACGATTACCTAAGTATATATATGGAAATAACTGAGCACCTAACACCATATCAATCACACCTGGAACGTTCCAGTTTGAATCGGCAAGCGGTAAATTACGTATATGATTCATATTTGAGGAATTTATAAAATAAGCGGGTAATTTATCTGTAATACAGTCTACTACTAAAGCGTGAATATAATATTTATTAGGAGAAAATCTAGATTCAATATTTAAATAAACATATCCGTGAATCGGGCGAGCGGTTAATCCAATACCTCTAATATAAGAATTATTTAAAGGTATAATCGGTAATTTAAGTAATTTACAACAATTGACAGTTATTAAATTATTTTGGGAACCATTATCTATTAAACATCTAACTATTTTACGTTCCCCTTTATTCGAGTGAGCGTATATTTGAGCGGTTGATAATAAAATATTACTATTCGATTTTATTTCCGAACTGTGAGTCAACGTGGTAGCGGTCGTATTATTTTGTTGTTGTATCGTTCTGTTAGAGTGTAAACAAGTATTCGAAGCGGCATCATGATGATCGTAACTCTGAACAACAGGTTGTGATTGAACCTGGGACCGACCGTAATCGGGCCGCGCGGCATCACTCGGAATTCCATGTACCTGCGACCGACTGACCTGCCTGTCCATATCAGCGTAGTCATTCGATGGACTGGGTACGCTTTTACTTTTTTGATTCGCCCGTTTATTACCAAAACACAACAAAGTATGATGATATTTCTTACAATTATTGCATGTTAACTTTGATTGACATGCTTTTAATGTATGCGATAAGCTTAAACAATTGATGCAACCCTTGTGCGATTTAATAAAATCATAACGTTCTTGCGGTGAAATAATATTTTTAAATTCATTACAACGATATAACTGCGTGTGGTGCGAGCTCGAGCAAAGATCGCACGTAGATAACGAAACCGGTTTGTTAACCCTTTCAGTGCGGACTGGGTCATTATAACTACTGGAAATAAACGATTTGTGATTTTTAGATTTCTCTATGTTACACTTCGGTGCAGAGCGTTCTAATATTTTTATCTGATCCTGTATGAATTTAATAAACATTTCAGTTGTGGGTATTTCAATACCACGAACCGATGCTTCAAACGAATGTAACGTTTGAGGATCCAACCTTCTCAGTGAGCATTGTAATAAAATAAAATCAGTCAAATCAAGTAAATTTAATTGTTTCAAAGCGGCAATCGAAGATGAAATTTTTTCAATATACATATTTAAACTATTTGCGGTAGGTGAACCATTTTTTAAATCTAATATATTATTCAGATAATGACATCCTAAAGCTCGTTTATCCTGATATTTACTAATTAGATTCGACCAAATAATATTATAAGTTTCACCTGTGGGTATTATACCAGCGGTTAACTTTAATGCACTATGTGTTAATTTGCCCATTAAATATCTACTGCACACGTTGCGCATCAGACAGTTGCGGGTTATCGTGGATGTTAGCTTTAAAAGCCTGGTAAAATGTTTCCCATCCTTCAAGAGAGCGTCCGTCAAAGGAAGGAAGTGAAATTGTTGGCAATGTTACATTTATGGCGGCGGTAGTTCTCATTACATTTGACGAATTACCAATTGTAATTTTGTTACGAGCGCGTCTTACGTAATTATATAACGTGTCAAAAGACGATAAAGCTGCGTATTCAGGCTCAACTTCGGGGTTTTGCTTTAAATTTAAATCATTGATATCATCCAAATTGCTTTCAAATCTAACACGCATGTCATCAATCGATTCTGATTCGGCAAGAAAAGTTTCAATTAATTCCGAATCAAACTCCGAAATATTTTTTGATTTATTATATAAATCATTAATTTGTGCAAATACTAAATTATTCTTCGCGATAAGTTTCTTTAGTTGTCTATTTTCCATAATGAAGTTATGAAATAACTGACTAAAAAATAACACTAAATGAACTACGTTAATAAATATAATTCAATATGCGGTTACGAGTTATTATTACTAATAGCGATGAATGTAATTAATTTTTACATACAATACAATACTGTAACAAAATGGCGAATGGGGGTAATCATAAATTAATTCTAATTTTAATTAAAATTTAAGCTGGATCTAATCCAGGCTCGCAGGACCAAACTATGGGGTAGCAAGGGGGCGTGTAAATAGCCCTCCTGCGGCGGGAGCATATAAAGCGGGGTTGTAGAAAGGCGTGTAAATAGCCGTCCTAAGCGGTATGTGACAAATGTTTGTCACTTATAATTAGCGGAGCGGTAAAACTATATAGCGGTAAACAAAAGCTAGTAATCAAACTAAAGATATAAATTAAATACACATAAGCGAGCGGGCGGGCGAATGATTACACGGAAGCAGCAATAAAATGGCAATAAATTAAAAGAACTTGCACTCACCTGTAGACCTTGCCAGTGACTGTCGTGCGGGCGTCGGCGATGGAAGCACGCGGGCGGCGGGAGGGGGTGACGAAGCTCACGTAGCTTTTCGTAAGCTCAAGCACCACACAATATACAAGTGCCGCCATCTAGGCAGCTAGCGGTAAAGCGTGATCGATCGGGTAGAACCACGCTTTGGATAGTCGCGGTAATTAGTTACTGACAAACTCCAAAGGTGGCGCCATCCCAATAATTCATTAGCATCCCATTACTAAATCCGCGTGACCAATACGTCATCAGCATATGTCGGATGTACTCTATAGTTCACTATGGATGTTCAGTTGCTGTGTGATGCTTAGTTAAATTTACTGATATAAAATACGAAATTTAGAATCTTAATAATATATAGGATGAATACGCAATGAGGAATATCTAATTGTGCTCCCTTATAATCGGGGTGTTAAAAAACGTAGAATAACAGACAATATATAAAAAAATGTTCAAAAATTCATGTTGAAAAACATTGCGAATCCAATTTGAATTTATCGGACCTTGAAATGGATGGGTTTGTGGGTGTTAACAATTATTGGGTATTAATAGATACGGGCTACCACACAAAATATCCGGATTTACAATGTTTTAGTATAATATTTTAGTGTTTTATTTAACAATATATTAGTTCTATTTATATTTTAGTTTACTATCTTGGTTTAGCTGATTCAATTCTATTTAGTGCAATCCGGGTGTTATTCACTATAACATATCGCGAGACATTTAAAATACATTTTTTTTTTAATTAAACGTGCGCCATTTGTTTATCCCCATGTGTTTATCACCAGAAACATCATTTCTGGTGATAAACACATGTTTTCAAGCAACAACAATTGTTGAAAAAAACGTTCATTAGATAAATGTGGAGTGTAAGTAATATAGATAAATATAGGTATTAAAAAATGCAACCCTGGATAACCCTAGTTACGTCATAATCGCGTTTCAGTATGGCGGCGGCAGGTCGCGCGGCATTTCTGTAAGCCCGCCCTGACATTCACTTAATTACATAGATTACAAGTTGACATTTTCGTTTGCCACCATGATTTAAATTTGAGTGATATGGATTAGCCATATCCATTGCGCTGGATTTATTGTTCAAGGAATTAGAGTTTTATTATAAGGGTTATCATAAAACATTGATTTATGTATACGTAATTTACTAAAACCTTTAGGTACAGTAAAATTATGAGCACGGAATCGGTAACAATGAAATCTGAAGTTGATAACGTTTGAATGTGAAAAAGTAATTTAATAGGTAATTTAAAAAAATCAGTATACATAGTTTGATTAATGAGAATTGTTTTCAATTTTAAATTCCCCACGTTCATGAAAACATGTTTTCGAGAGCCCTTTTCAAAACTAACAATGTAAAATTGTCTTTCAGTCACACCTCTTGAGCCGTCAAGTCAAATATTAATCAAAGTCGGAACAGACAGCACACGTAGATGCACGGGAGCATTTTAATTATACTGAAACGTAATGATCATTTTTCATTCTTAATTGCCGTTTTCATCCATTTCACCTAATCATCGTTATATAGGTGTCTCTTTTGTTTTATGCTAGTAAAGGGACTAAGTCAATTTAAATTCAGCATTTGTCTGGTCTAACGTGAAACAATTGTATTAATGCAAACGCGGATAGTTTACAAACAACAATAAAATAATTGTCGTTTCAGGTTGATTTCCCACAGATTAATATTCCGGTGCTTCGAATTCACGGCTTGTGTGTGATATCTAAACAGCGAGAGTGCAATAAAACTAAGCAAACGAGAATCCAACGAGTCATAAAAGTTGGTCTCGTGCGATGTTGGAGGGATTTCGTCGGTGGAAGAGTTGTGCTGTGACGTCACTTCACTTTCACATCACGAGCCTAAAGCCGTTGTGTCGTACAAGTAGAACGAGCTGCGTCTCGACGCCAATTTTGTTTTACTAGTGATGTGGCTGTTGTAGTTTTTAATTTGCTTCTTATTGCTATATTTTTAACGCTAATTAATTTTTTACTCTAGTGAAAATGTACATTGTTTTTTTGTTTTTGAAGTTATACTTCTTTAGGTGCGTTATGAAAAATTGATGAGTGACATTTTAAGATACGCGCGCACCGTGACACAAAATTAACAGAATGAAGTTGCCCACTAAATCGCTCATTTCAATACGACCGACGTAACTTGGCGAGTCTGAATATAGCCGCAGGTGAACTTTCCGAACCGTACCGAGAATTACCGAATTTATACGATGTCAAGAAAATGGATGTCCAATATGCGTGTTTGAGGATGTTGTTTAATTGATTTTTTTCAAATTGAATTAAATTTAAATAAAAAAAAAGAATTAAATTTCATAAAAATAAAGTATAACTTCTTACGCGCGTACATAAGTACACGCACCCTTTTTTTATTAGCAGATATAGACTGAATGAATAGCAATAGCTTAATTTCCTTGGTTCGTTTTGTTTATATTTTGTCAAATCTATAAATTTATTCTATTACGAACCAGTCACGCGGTCCGGTTTCAAAGGTATCAATATCGTTTAACGTAAAATATACATTATTATGTATTTTAAAACTATTACTTTATAACTACATTTAATTGTTATTTTTTATAAATCCATCGACATCACACCCAGCTCTAACTGTTATCGTGTATGTATAGTCTTTATAAAAGAAAGACACGGCACCTGACACCATTATGCTATTATAATATTTTGTTACTCAGCGCACTGATGCCTTCTTGACGACGCAGTGAATACGAAATTCTCAGTGCGTCCCTCCCCAGAGGCAGCTTTTGATTTCGTACACCGAATTTATTGACGATTGTATTTGTATTTGATATCAGCAGATTTTGAAATTTCCTCGTAAAACTTAGTTTATGATCTGAATCTGTTCTGCTTGTGGTGTGCGATACGGTTGTGAAACGTATAAAATATTTGAAAAGCAACTTTGAAAGTAATATATTGCTATAGTTTCACTTTAGGTGCGCCAGATATAATTTCATAGAATTGTCAATTCTAATTATTATTACTCAATAAAGATTACTTAAGAACACATATTATTCTCGTTCGGCATTCGTATATTAATCTAAAATATGATAGAAATGTCTGTAGTTAATAATAAGGTAAATGGTATTAAGTAAAGTACACAATATATTAAACATACATTTCACATCTAAATATTTAGGCGTGCGATAACCACACACGACCTCATTGTGTAATTGCTGATGTCCATGAGCGATGGTACACGTCAGACAGGCCGTATGATCGACTAGCTACACGATAATAATAAAAACGGCTTTATAATAATTTCCGGAAAAAAATTTGCTAATCACGTAATCTAGATATCAAAATATTAATGTACCAACTATCTCATAATTTTCATTTTGTAAAATATATTACAGTTTCACTTTGTACCTTATACTCGAATAGTTTCAAAATCGAAATTTTCCGAATAGAATGTCAGGTGAATGTTATTCCGTTTGCCTTTTCTTTTTTATTGTATTTTTTATTGTGAGGGTTCGGTCGCATCCGTATGTCGGATTTTTGTTTAAAATTGCATTTTTATATTTGGAACGCGATCCGCGACCGACATGGCGGCTGACAAATACGCGTATCGCCGCCATGAATGACAATTGAAGAGATGTTTTCATAAAGACGAGAGACTCGATTTTTATTTTTATGAGAAAGAAATTGCGTCCATAAAAACGGCGATGAAATGATGACTGTCATATTTCACTGTCGTCGGAATGGGCCAATTGTGTCTAAATGACAAAAGGTGGATTTTTAAAAAGCGTTTACGTTCCGATATAAATGGCGAGATTGTAGGGGAGGTGGAAGTTAGGTTGTGGCGTTGAGTAGTATTGAGTACTGAGGCCGCGCTATGCGAGGAATGCGCTCACACGATGCAGGTAATAATCCTTTAATCATCGAGCACGAAAGTTGATGTGTCTATATTTATTCATAATCATAATCATAATTCAATAATAATAGCTTGAGGTTTTTCTTATAATTGCCTAAATTTTTTCTCAGGACTATTGTTGACTGAAAACTTAGTAAGTTTATATTATGTATTATCATTTTGAATTTAAAAATAATATCAATTTCAAATTGTCTTTGTAGCGAAATCGTTATTTAAAATTAATTATATTGTTATTACGAATAAGTTTTTTGTATATATAAATAAAATAATTCTGTTATAGCATCTCTGTGCTCGACTGTACGTTTTGCATATTCCTAAACCCCAGTGGATACATTTGATTAACCCGACTAGACAGGCTTCATTGATTTACAGTTTGGCATCTACTTTAATCCTAATCCGATATTACTTACGCCAACAGGCGTCTCTCGAAAATTCTAGTATATTTTAAAGGTTTTCGATAATATAGCCTTCATACATTCGATATGGTGGCATATCGATAATTTAAGCCGCGCCTCATCTCAATGTGGGCGACCAAATTTATGTCGTGATGTATGGGTTCCTATAATTGTCCATCTCCAAGTAGAACGTAAGGTTTTTTACCTTAAGCAAAAAAAAAACTTCTAATAGATTTGTGAAAGTCATGACCCAAAGTGAAGACTTAGTATTCAGATTGTGCGTATTGACTTAAGGAATCACCTAACGCTATACGGAATGCTTTTCCCATCTGCACTTGTAAAAGACTTGACACTTGAGCCCAGTGCAATAATGAAAAGTAAATATAGATACTTTTAAATATTTTATCGCTGATTCGTATTCGATATTCAAAATTACATAGCATTAAACGTTATAATATATAGTTATATAGCATTCATAATGATATAACATCTGATGTAAAAGACATCTCATGAAGAGTTCGATTTTACTTTTATTAATTGAATCATTTTGTATCGTTTATCGATTGCTTACATTTTTATCGTGCTTCGGTTTATCGCACGTGAGCCGAGCCAAACTGCCGATCGTCCGACACTGGACATTAATCGCCCGTTAGCGACACATTATTCACGGGCACGCGTTGCAACCAAGCCGCCACCCTGTATCACCCCGTACACAACAGTCGCGCACTTTAACATACACGCATAAAACGTGCGCATCATTCGCACCTGTATTTCTAAAACCATAAAGATCTTTCTTGAATGACACAACAAAGTAGTTAAATCGTATTGACGCGTTCCAAATCGTTTAACTAATCCAAGCCAATATATTCTCTATTTCCCAATGAATAAAATTAATTCGTTTTTCAAAATCCTCTCGTACTATCGTACGAAACTGGCCGCTATAGTTTCAAATTATTTAAGCATTGTTATATTGCCCATAAAGTTGTATTTTCTTTGTTGTTGATTCAATGGTTTTCGAATGATGTAAGCATTTATTGATGTGGATGGAATGCATAAAAGCATCTATTATGCCGCTATCAACAAGCACAGTGGTCTGGACAATTAATTATTTGCAAACAGCATTGGAGATTTTACGTACTTATAAAAGATTTTATTTTGGTATGCATGCTATGTTGATTTCATTCATAAAGTAAATTAATCTATAAACTGTAGGATATCGCAACTAGTAACTAGAATTAAAAGTCATATTGACGGTTCATTTTATGCATTTTATAATTTTATCACTTTTAATAGTTACTAGTATTTAATCATCACAGCTACATATTTTAGCTGGTATTTTTATTGATTTCTTACATTTGCTACATTGTATAACAAATATATATTTTTATTATGAAATTAGAGTACATCAGTTTATCTGTTACCTACTATTGCAATACGCTTTGGAATCTTATCACACAGATCTATTAATCGTATAGAATCGGATGGCACGTTATCCCAGCGCAGTATAGTGAGGTAGCGAGCCGCACTATCGCGGTATCTTCGCGCTCAGTCGAGCAGAAGCGTTCTGCTCCATCAGCCAGATGTGTTTACGTGCCCCGCGTCATTTACATACTTTTCAAAACTTTTATGCCTCGAACGAAAAAAAATATGAAAACGGGTGTATAATTTTTCCAACCTAAGTGTCGTAGGCCAAACATTTTATAAGAATTCTATTGAATGGTATATCTCAGACTTGTAGGGCAGATCAGTGTGGTTAGGCCGATTTAGTGTTTATTTATTAATTATTATTTTAATTTATATTGGTGGAGCTTTGCCATGGTCACCGCTAATTCAATGAATGGCCGCCTATCTTAGTTTGAAGGTATACGCGATAATCGACGACTGACCTATCAAGGCGCCCAGGGGCTGCCACCAGTGCTCCGGAATCTCTAATTGGACCAGAATCAGTCTGCTGGGTCAGAACGAGATACACTGCTAACTGGTTGCTCTTCAAAACTGGCGTATCGTGCTACAGTGCTGGTATCCTGCCATGCCTCTTTGGACGCCCCACGATCTACACCGGAGTACTATTTAATTCTGCACGATGATACATTTTTTAAGTGGCTTACTATTAATATTCTAACACGTCGAGCACGCTCAAGTTAATGATTATAAGTGGAAGTTCACATGCATGTATTTATATTATTAACGCAAAATGTAAAATATGTTACTCTGTTTATTAAACAGCCACGGCTAAAGTTGAGAATTACGAGCTCAACTGGCGACTTCAAAATTAGGCTTATCCACCTTTTGTTTCATCACATCTGTCGCACAAACAAAACGTAACTCGAAAACGGCCCTCGAATTGAATACAGAAAATGAATATTTATAACGGCGTCAACTGTTAATCCTGTATTGTTAGAATTTTCGCTTCTCGTGACTGATGACGTCAAGAAAATACGGGCTCTTACGATGCTTGTACACTGCACGCTGTTTCAATAAATCAATATCATAAATTTATTTAACATAAAAACTTTGAAACGCTTTATAGATTCAGCTTACTTTGTGCTATTATAATTTTGCGATTAATTTTAACAAATTTAAAATATGATTAATTGTCGTTTCGGTGCGCTAAATTTAGGTAAGACGTTCGAGGTCATAATAGCCTTGTTCTATCCTAGCGGGTATAACTTTCTAGATAAATATAAACTAAATATGCTTTTACGTATTGTTTTTATAATAAATTATATAATAAAGACAGGACTATCGGGGCTTATAAAAGAATTGTCTTATTAAGGAATAAAATATGTCTTTATGTATGTTTGTCCTCTACCCTTCTTCAACATGCGGCTAATTGTGATGACACTTATTTATTAGTAGTACTTCTAATCGTCAGGTTATACCAGTAATTCATTCATTTTTGGATGATCAAATTGAGTTTATTATTGATGCAGTTATTGTTGGCACTTTAGGAAATGTTTCGGTTCATATTTATTTATTGCTTTATGGGTAAACGAGGTTAAGATCCATCCAGTGCTAAGTGATTAATGTTGCTGACCGAATTCGTCTTAGCAATTGATGCAGATGCTACCCACATACGGCTGCTTTGGAATCTTCCACGATTTCCACCCCCACTAACTTATTTAGGTCCCCGTTAAATGCCGGTTTGAGGACCGATAAGGAAGACTTTTTATTATTTATTTTTTATTGCTTAGATGAGTGGACGAGCTCACAGCCCACCTGGTGTTAAGTGGTTACTGGAGCCCATAGACATCTACAACGTAAATGCGCCACCCACCTTGAGATATAAGTTCTAAGATCTCAGTATAGTTACAACGGCTGCCCTACCCTTCAAACCGAAACGCATTACTACTTCAAGGCAGAAAATGGGCAGGGTGGTGGTACCTCCCCACCGAATGTAGTTCCGCCTTGTCGTGGCGGTGGGGCTTAAGCGTGCGTCCCTAAAATCGCGTGCAGAGGAATCTGTGTGGGACGCCGCGACTAAGAGAACTGCGCCCAGCTCTCCTCGGCCGCCTTCGCATTCTGCGGGGGATGCCTTGAGAGGGAGCGAGGGACCTTCTCCCCACGCCCTTTGCACTGACAAAGAGTTCCATTCTGGGGATGAGGGGTTGGTTCTCGGGAGCCTGGTGAGCCAGCGGCACTTTGGTGTCTTCCGGCTGCGGGTTGCCATGTCCCCGGCTTCGGCTACAGGGGAAGGCCTTCCAGATATGGGAGGTACCGGTTCGCCGGCGTGGCTCCGCACCGCGTTGTGGGCGATGGACAGGCTTCGGCCACCGTCGGCCAAACCGTAAACCCCAGTCATGGGGAACGGGGGCTTCTGCCTTTACTGGTCGAAGCCGAGAGGATGCAAACCTCTTCAAAAATGCCCTAATCCCAAGCTCGACACCCGGCGATGGGATGTATGGCTGGAGGGTTTCCAGTCCCGAGGGTGTCATAGATCCCAGGGGACCAAACCCCTGGTTAATAAAAAGGCAATATATGATGGCACATTGTAAAAAGTTTGTACCCCAGGAGGGTACCGCCCGCGAGTCGGGCGGAGAATCCCTCCGTGCTTCCACCTCAGTGGAAGCACGCTGCCCCACGTACTCTGGGGGGGGCAACAATTGTCAGGATGAAGGGGGCTGTGCGACGGGCAGCGGAATTCCCGTCGAACCGAGGTGTTCCCCGATCGCCGGCTCGATGCGCTCTGCGCTCGCCAGCGACTCGGGTATAATCAGTCCCACCAAACCATCGGCGGGGAAAAAGAGGGGGAGAAGAAAGACGGCATTACCAATTTCCGATGACAGCTGCGCGTCATCCTCTGGCACTGAGGTGCCGGAAAAGACGATGGCCATCGAGGAGGTGACTCCGGTGGTTCCGGGGCCTGCTACGTCGGAAGACGCGATGCCCGCTCCCCAGTGGGTACCAGTGAGGAGGAGGGGCGCTGTGTCACCAGCGACGTCCGTGGAGTCGATGTCGACGTCGGCCGCGTCCCTGGCTAGCGGGGACGAGACGTTCCGGGACCTCGACCTTGCACTGGTCAATTTGGGCAAGCTGCTGTCGACTGTGGCTGCCAAGGGCGCCGAGCCAGGCAGCAGCTACCGGAAACGGCTCCGGGAGGCAGCCGCTATGGTGAGAACAAGGCTGATCCCCACCATGTCCAAGCTTTATGACTTGGTAGAGAGCCGAGAGGTGGAGAGCAAAGATCTTGTCGCTCATTGTGACTCCAGAGAGAGTCGCATCTCGGGAGATACCCCGGCCTTGCGGGGAGGGACTCCCCTGTTGCCGAGGCCGCCGCTGGCACGCTCTGGCCTCCCCGCGGGGGCGATGGATATTGACGTGCACTTGCGGTCCGCTGTGAGTGTGACGGCGCAAATGCCAGAGCCCAATCCTGTGGCCCCTGTCCCGCTAGCGCCTAGCCCCGCGCTCCCTCGCCCTCCACGTAGGGTCGAGTTAAGGCCTGCGCCGCCTCCGCGGATATCGGCCGCCCCTGCGTCTACACGGAGAGGAAGGCTAAGCCCTGCGCCAGCGCGGGCTGAAGACATCCGTTCGCCACTGGCGAGGATGGTGGATGAGTGGCCGGCGCTACCGCCGCCTCTTTCGCCCTCGCGTGCTGCGGGGTTGCAGGCTCGCGGGCCACACAACACGGCTGCTGGGATGGTAGAGGTGGACTCCCTCCCAAGCAGAGAGGAAATGGTGGCCTGTATCTCGCGGGCGGTGGCGGTTGAGGTCGGCAAGCACTTTGCCGGCCTCGAGGAGATGCTCCGTTCCTCGATTGGTTCCGGAGACTGCATCCCGGCGCCAACAGCCGCAGCCACCCCGCGGAGCCAGGCCGCCCGGCCGACCTCTATCCCCACTCCATCCGCGAGGTTGGCACGGCGTAGAGGCCGGGACCAAAACAACAAGGGTACGGGTGCCCAGAATCCTGCCCCAAAATCCCAACCCCGTCCCCTTCCTGCTCCCCCGTCAAGCATGGACGAGGGCTGGACGGAAGTGGTGAAGCGGGGCAAGAAAGCAAGGCAGCAGACAGCGGCTCTGGCAGCTCCCAGAGGGGGTCGAGCGCCGACCGCTGCAGCACGAAGCACAGAGCTGGCGGCCGTAGCTGCTCCTCGTGAGAATCGAGCACTGGCAGCCAGGAAGAAGAATGGCAAAAAGAAGAGGCCGCGCGCAGCGCGGTCGGCTGCCGTCGTAGTGACGTTGCTGCCGGCCGCCGCCGAAAAGGGCCTCACCTATAATGAGGTGATGGCCCGGGCGCGCGCGGCCGTAAGTTTGGATGAAATCGGGGCAGAGGAGGGCCTCCGCTTCCGGCACACAGCCAATGGAGCGAAGCTGCTGGAGTGTCCCGGTGCCGATAGTTCTGGCATCGCGGACAAACTAGTGGCGACGCTCCGCGTGGCACTGCCGGAGGATGAGGTGCGCGTGCACAGGCCGGTGAGGATGGCCGAGATTAGAATCACCGGCCTGGACGACTGTGCTACCAAGGAGGAGGTGGCAGCCGCGATAGCCGCCCAAGGTGGATGTGCCCTGGAGAGCGTGACCGTGGGCGAACTTCGCTCAGGGTACTCTGGAGCCAGGTCGGTGTGGGCGCGCTGCCCTGTGGAGGCAGCCACTTCCTTGGCCACTCCTCCGCCGGGAAGATCGACGGGGGATCCGGGGAGACTGCGCGTGGGCTGGATAGCGGCCCACGTGCGTCTCCAAGAACCACGTGCCTGGCGATGTCTCCGATGTTTTAGCACCGGGCACGGCCTCGCTAGGTGCACTAGCTCGGTTGACCGCAGCGGTCTGTGTTTCCGCTGCGGCCAGCCGGGCCATAAAGCGGCGTCCTGCACAGCCGCCCCGCACTGCGCTCTGTGCGCTGCGGCCGGGCGCAGAGCAAACCACCGGGCGGGAGGCAAGGCGTGCTTCCCGTCCGGTGATAATACCGAACGCAACCGGCGCCGAAAATCAAAGCGCCGACAAAAGAGAAGGTTGGCCAGAGGAGCACTGGCCAACGCTGTAATCCCCGATGCGGCGCCGGTGCCGGAGGGCGGGGGCAGCGGTGAAGGGGAGGGGGCGATGGATGTGGTCCAACAGTAATGGACCGCACCTATCGCTTCCTCCAAGGAAATCTAAACCACTCCGCCAGAGCTCAGGACATGCTGTCTCAGAGCATGGCGGAGTGGTCCATAGATATGGCTGTGGTCGCCGAGCCGTACTTCGTTCCCCCAGCAAATGATTGCTGGTTTGGGGACGACGGCGGCCTGGCGGCCATAGTCATAAGAAGAGACGCGGCGATCCCCCCCCTGGCGATGGTGACCAGGGGTCAAGGGTTCGTCGCGGTGCAGCTGGAAGGGACCGTCGTGATCGGGGCGTACTTCTCTCCGAATAGGCCTACCGTCGAGTTCGGGCATTTCCTGGGCGGGATCGGGGCGATTGCTCGCCGCCTCGCTCCTCGTCCAGTGATTCTCGCGGGGGACCTCAATGCGAAGTCTGTCGCATGGGGCTCCCCCCGCTCGGACGCTCGTGGTAGGCTACTGGAGAGGTGGGCGCACGCGGCCGGCCTCTGTTTGTTGAATAGAGGTTCGGTTGCGACGTGCGTGCGGTGGCAGGGCGAGTCTATTGTGGACGTTACGTTCGCAAGCCCGGCCATCGCACGCCGTATCCGCGACTGGAGAGTTTTGGAGGGAGCGGAGACGCTGTCAGATCACCGATATATTCGGTTTGATCTCTCCGCCCGCTCCGCAGTCGCGGACGTCCACGGGGACCACCCCCGTGGTGCATCCCGGTCATTCCCCAAGTGGGCACTGAAGCGCCTGAATAAGGCGCTCCTGATGGAAGCCTCTACGGTGGCGGCGTGGGCGCCCATGCGTCCACACCCGGTCGAGGTCGAGGGAGAGGCGGGGTGGTTCCGGGACACGATGCGTCGCATCTGTGATGCGTCGATGCCCCGGATCGGCCCTAGACTCCCTAATCGCCAGGCGTACTGGTGGTCGCCCGAAATTGCGCAACTCCGCGTGGAGTGCGTTCGGGCGAGGCGCGAGTGCGCCAGGCATCGCCGCCGCCGCCTGCCGCGGCGCAACGATCCGGTTGCGTTCGCGGCGGCAGAGGCCCGGCTGCACGGCGCATTTCGCGTCGCGCAGAGGGCATTGCAGCTGGCCATCAGAAGAGCCAAGAACCAACACATGGAGGGTCTCTTGGAGACGCTGGATGAGGATCCGTGGGGGCGGCCCTATCATATGGTGCGCAATAAAATGCGCCCATGGGCCCCCCCGATCACGGAGCGTCTCCAGCCTCAGCAGCTGCGGGACATCGTCTCGGCGCTGTTCCCGCAGGAGCGGGAGGGATTTTTCGCTCCCGCTATGGACGCGCCGCCGGAATACGACGGCGAAGTCCCTGCTGAGGTGCCCCGCATAACGGGGGCGGAGCTCCGTGTGGCCGTGCGCAAAATGTGCGCGAAAGACACCGCACCCGGCCCGGACGGCGTGCATGGCCGGGTTTGGGCGTTGGCTCTTGGTGCCCTAGGGGACCGACTCTTGAGGCTTTACAACTCCTGCCTCGAGTCGGGACGGTTTCCTTCATCGTGGAGGACGGGCAGACTCGTGCTGTTGAGAAAGGAGGGGCACCCGGCGGATACTGCCGCCGGGTACCGTCCCATCGTGTTGCTGGATGAGGTGGGCAAGCTGCTGGAACGCATTCTGGCGGCCCGCATCATCCAGCATCTGGTCAGGGTGGGACCCGATCTGTCGGCGGAGCAGTATGGCTTCCGAGAGGGCCGCTCAACGGTAGACGCGATCCTTCGCGTGCGGGCCCTCTCGGAGGAGGCCGTCTCCAGGGGTGGGGTGGCTTTGGCGGTGTCTCTCGACATCGCCAATGCGTTTAACACCCTGCCCTGGTCCGTGATAGGGGGGGCGCTGGAACGGCACGGAGTGCCCCCCTACCTTCGCCGGCTGGTGGGTTCCTACTTGGAGGACAGATCGGTCACGTGTACCGGACACGGTGGGATCGTGCACCGGTTCCCGGTCGTGCGCGGTGTTCCACAGGGGTCGGTGCTCGGCCCCCTTTTGTGGAATATCGGGTATGACTGGGTACTGAGGGGTGCCCTCCTCCCGGGCCTAAGCGTAATCTGTTACGCAGACGACACGTTGATCGTGGCCCGGGGGGGGAGTTTTGCTGAGTCTGCCCGTCTTGCTACCGCTGGGGTGGCGCATGTCGTCGGCAAAATCAGGAGATTGGGCCTCGACGTGGCACTCAGTAAATCCGAGGCCATGTGGTTCCACAGGCCCCGGAGAGTGCCACCTGTCGATGCCCATATCGTGGTTGGAGGCGTCCGGATTGGGGTCGGGGTGCAGTTGAAGTACCTCGGCCTCATTCTGGACAGTCGTTGGACCTTCCGTGCTCACTTTCAGCACCTGGTCCCTCGTTTGTTGGGGGTGGCCGGCGCGTTAAGCCGGCTTCTGCCCAACGTCGGGGGGCCTGACCAGGTGACGCGCCGTCTCTATACGGGGGTGGTGCGATCAATGGCCCTATACGGGGCGCCTGTGTGGGGCCAGTCCCTGGCCGCGGGGGTGGCGAAGCTGCTGCAACGGCCGCAACGCACCATCGCGGTCAGGGTCATCCGTGGTTATCGCACCATCTCCTTTGAGGCGGCGTGTGTACTGGCTGGGACGCCGCCTTGGGCTCTGGAAGCGGAGGCGCTCGCCGCTGACTATCAGTGGCGGGCTGACCTTCGCGCCCGGGGCGTGGCGCGTCCCAGCCACAGTGTGGTCAGAGCGCGGAGGGCCCAATCTCGGCGGTCCGTGCTGGAGTCATGGTCCAGACGGCTGGCTGATCCTTCGGCCGGTCGTAGGACCGTCGAGGCGATTCGCCCGATCCTTGTGGATTGGGTGAATCGTGACAGAGGACGCCTCACTTTCCGGCTCACGCAGGTGCTCACTGGGCATGGTTGCTTCGGTGAGTTCCTGCACCGGATCAGAGCCGAGCCGACGGAAGAGTGCCACCATTGTGATTGCGACTTGGACACGGCAGAGCATACGCTCGTCGCCTGCCCCGCATGGGAGGGGTGGCGCCGTGTCCTCGTCGCAAAAGTAGGAAACGACTTGTCGTTGCCGAGTGTTGTGGCATCGATGCTCGGCGACGACGAGTCGTGGAAGGCGATGCTCGACTTCTGCGAGTGCACCATCTCGCAGAAGGAGGCGGCGGGGCGCGTGAGAGACGCACAATCCCGCCGCCGTCGAGCGGGGGCCAGGGAGGCGGATCTCGCCCAAGCCCTGGCCCTCTAAGTGTTTCGGGTCCCCCCTCACATGTCGGTCTGGGGACCGGCGAGGGGGGCCTAAGAAGACGACGTGCAAGCTGCTCTGCACGCGTTTTACGCAAGAGCATCCGGGTGATGGAAGGCCGGCTATCCTCGACCCACGCTGGTTCTGGTCCAGCGGGGTATTCCGTAGGATAGCTCACTCTAACCGGCGCCATCTAGGCGGGCTTCGGATAGCCTGCCGACCGAGAGGGCTGGTGGTCGTGGCGCCGACGACCGCCGGTCCGGCGTCCCGAGGGGGAGGGTGATGGGAGAGATGTGCTCCGCACTAAACGCTTCACTTTCCCCCCTTTGCCTCTTCATGAGTTCTGTCTCATGCGAGGTTTGGACGTTGGTTGTTGAGCGACAGGAGGTTTTAGTCAGTTAGACTCTGACATGCTCCGCCCTCTATCCCCAGTGGAGGGCGGAAGTCCGGCGATTTCCTCCTGACCAAAAAAAAAAAAAAAAGTGTGGTGGTACCTACCCGCGCAGACTCACAAGAGGTCCTACCACCAGTAAGCCCAGTAAGACTCAAGAAGATAGCCTGTAAGCTGCTTTATCTTCCTAAAGAGAAAGCGTGTGACCACATTCCCCAATTCAAACTGGTTGTGATCTACCTAGGTTCCCGGGGATAGGAGTTGACTATCTAATAGCCTGTCATACAACATATCTAACTGAATTAAATAATATAATTATAAAATTGATTTAGTTTCGGTCTTTATCACAAAATATATTAAATATGAGCTATGTGTACGCTCACTAACAAAGCACAGTTCATCTTAGGAATTAACGAACAAAAGGCTTAGTTCCGACGCTTCTCGTCGTTCGAACGATTCAACATTATTATATAAAATACACCGGCTTAACTCGCTCTCGTTTCCAGAAATCTCTTTACTGTATGCGTTAGGATTTGAATTGTTTGAAGTTTGTTAATATAGGGGATCTATTAATAAGCATGGTGTGACCTAGTGATAGTTACACCGTTTATTTTTAGCGAAACAAGTCTATCATATGGTCCATGGACACAACCAAGCTGCAGTCTGTACCTGAGGACTCTCTTCAAATATTTTAAAGAATATTTACTCAGAAAACACCACGAAGAGGAGTTTATACAAGCTATTTGTTATTGGCCCAGATTAGCACCAGTCCATCTCTATCCCGGTTTTGTAAAAGGCGACTAAGGATAGATCGCAATTTTAGTATATCGATCATCAACCTGTTTCTGCCTCTCATAGCTACAGCTATCCGTTCGGGTTTTAAGGCCAGGTCAGGCCTTTGAAAAACCCACTTGAAACTTTGACTTCCTACTTCTGGATGGATAACGGCGTACACGTTGTGACGACATGACTAGTATTTTATATGTAATTTGAAAAGTAAAAATTCGCACTTTACGTCGAAAATCTCGTTGACACTTAAAATGCACTAAAACAAAGCGCCATATTGTGTTTATGGTACAACAAAGAACACAAACGTGCAGTGAAGCGGTAATGAATGGAGTACGTAAATCAGAGCAACACTTGCAACTAAGGAGATATGGCCCATTCCGGCTACATCTTAATTACGCAGTCATAAATATCGTGGGTAATCCACTCGTTTGTTTGTGGCACAGTTAAAGACATGTTTTATCCGAAGCAGACATGTGTACTTGTAGTAGCTGTTTGCTTTATAACGATGAAAGCCAATTTTATTCTTACAAGTGATTAGATACTATTTTTCTTGCTTTGGATCCATGAGCTCAAGGCCTATCAGTCTTCAAATTTGATTACTTACGTTTAAAGCCAGAAGTAAAATATTTAATTTGTTTTTCATTGCACGTTCTTAATAAAGAGCGAAAATCGAAATTAGTAGCGCCGAGCTGAATGCTGAATTAATTGATGTTATTTACAAAATAAATAATTACTTTGAAAAAAATTTTAACTTTTTAAAAAAATAAAGAAAACATTAAAAAATATAAATTACTTTATAGATGAAAATTGCATCATATTAATGTACTAAGACTATGTGCAATAACATTACAGTTTCTATGTTGTAATGCTATCGTAACTTGTAAACAAGAAATATTTAAAATAGAGTTCTTAATCATAATTTGTTTTTTCTGATATTGAATAGTTATGCTACACAGAGTTCGACTTTTCGGCGTGATCTCAATTGTGTTTGTGTAGGATCAGTATAGGGCCATATCCTTAACCACTACTGTAACTAAAACTATATCAGAATTATTAAGATCTCAATATACAGTTTCAATATGACAAAGCAAAATGTTTGTTTATAAAATTTTCGTAACATGGCTATAAATCATGATGCGCTACATAACGAGTTTCATGACGAGAAACTACAAAATATCACTTCTAAGGGGAGTCACATCTGGGAGACTCTTGACTCAAGACCGTTGTCAGAAAGTGCGGTTGACTGAGATCGATGCGTCCACCATGGTGTTGAGACCGATGGGGCTCGACACTGCCGCACTAAGTGACTGATAGCGCTTGATAATAAAGACAATCGTATTCTCAATTTTCCGCTGTATCTCAAGAGACAACATCAACAGGAGAGGATCAAAAACGCACGCTGTCTGTATTTGTTTGACTTTTAACTTCCATTTTTTTCAATTAACAGGAAACCTTTGAGTTTCATTGTCATTATCTTCAGTAGTAAAATTGCAATCCGAGTAAGGCGATAAAGCCATGACCGTTTTAAAATACCCGTAAAAAGATATACTTGAATAATAGCATTATAATTTTGTGAGCTAAGCCCAAGTCTGGAATATATCTAAACTATATCAATCAGCAATCCGGGACCCATCCGAGGCAGGTGACGGCAGACATCGCTGAGCCCAAGTGCCGTAAATAATTGATAAATTGCCACTGCGCTCCCCGGAGTGACCCGGGCGAGCCGAAACTTCAAATTTACGACCATTTAATTGTAGCTTAATTCACAAACTAGTCTTAACTTACGTGAAATATTGTTGTTTGTTTGTGATTTATTTGTGCATCTAATTCTTTGTGTATGTCTTAATGAAATTACATATCCACTACGTTAATAGACAATAATTCGATTGCTTCAGTAACGCTCGACTTCCTTTCAGTTACGGCGTTCAATTGTATGTTCGCTAAAATGTTTCTGAAATGTTTGTCAATATTCCCCGACTGCAAAGGCCGTGGGCAGATCTGAAGCCGATATTAACTTTGTAAATTGACCGATCACGTTCACCCTGGGGCGTTTAACAAACTGTCGAGGTACATTTTTTCTGTCTCTCTCTCTCTCTCTTTTTTGTCTCTTACATTACACGTACCTACCTATACGTCAACACAATTCATCAGAACATTTTTAATAATGATGTACCTACTAGTGACGAAATGTTCTATGACCTGTTTTGTTAGGCGTAGATGTGTTCGAACGAATCACTGTCTTGCGGTAGATGACATAAGATATTAGTTAAATTAATTTATACTAGAGGTCCCGCAGTAGTCGAAATTCGACTATAATTAATTGGAATTGTAAGTATGTACACTATTATGATTGTATTTTATATTTCTATAATCACAAATTTCGCCAAGGCTACACTATAAAAAAATATTAATAAAGACAAACAATATTTAATCTATTCTCAATTTGACAACAGACGTCAAGAACAAAAGTTTGACAATAAATAGTATGCATGCGTGTGTGCGTCAAATACATGGTATGTAGTGTGTGTAATGTTTTCTTTATTGATTTAAAGTATCTTTTATGCATTATTTTAAAAAAAAAATTGCATTGTGCACTTCTTCTCTATGTTCTTTCTCTATTTGTGTGGAAAATTTCATACTCCTCAGTCCGCGCAATTTTCGTAAAAAGGGATACAAAGTTTTTTCTTCACGTATTAATATATATATATAATTATGATTTTGAACAATGACGCGGCTTAAACAATTCTTACTGTTAGTACAAATCGGTGTTAGGTTAGAAATGTAAGTTTAAGTCGTTTATCTATAAAGATACCATATCTTTATTCGCTGTTAACTTTAACTAGAATTACACCCATGTCACTTTCGTGTTAAATAAACAGCAAAGTTGTAAGAGAACAACTACTAATTATATTAGCCATATTAATTATTTCCCGGGGCGTTGTTGCCGAATGAAAATGTATTGAGAAACTCCACTAGCTTCAATTAGGAAGTTCAACAGAAACTAATACTGAATGGGATTCTGTTTTGTGAATATTTATTATTGAACGTGGTCTATGAAGTTGGTTTCTGCAGTACTAAGCGAAATGAAATGTTGATGTTTAAGAGGTCCTTATGGACACACATAACTTACATGCTTGTAAATAGCCACCATCACTCAGGAATATTAGCGAAACGTAGTCAGGCCTATAAATATATATAATTTATTTAACTTTAAATTCAATTTTATAAATATCAAAAGAAGAAAACGCAAAAAACACATGTCAATTAAATGTCTTCAAGCCATGTATGTATGTATATTTGTTGCGCTTTCTGTTTTTTTGTTCTTATTTTTGATAAATTTATAAGATTAATAAAATAAAAAATAGATTTGGAATAGAATTTGATTACAAAATTGAATTTTAATGTTTATAAAATTGAAATTTGAAGTTAAAAACCTTTTTTTTTACAGCTCCTTCAGCTTCTACAAGTATATTAGTTTGAAAATCCAAGAATTCATTCTAAGTTGACATAATGGATTGATAGTTAGTAAAACTGCAAGTACAATAAAATTACGTTGCAAAGTGCGCAATCCTTGTTGCGTCGACTGTACTCATTAGATGTTCAATTCAGAAAAAGAACTTGCAATAATTTATCTGAAAAGCATGCCTATTTAAAAATTATATTTGTCAAGTAAGAACATGAATATTAAATGACAAGTCAACTTCATTTCATAACAGTTTTCATATTAAAAAAGTTTTCATTAAAATTAAAACAACACTTGGCCTAAAGGTCTTAGTTACCAGGTCATAAAATCCCTTTAAAATAAACAAATACGCGAGTAAGATATAATAAAAGGTTGTCTGATTTTGTCGTATGTTAAGCATGCTTATGACCTTTATTGTAAAATAATATAATACCTAAAAATATTCTAGGATCTGTTTACAGCGAAAAAAAGCATCAAAATTATTACATTCATGAATGCGATGCCAACTATAAAACGTAGCTGAGGTTTGGTTCCGATGTAAATTGGACATGACAGTCTGCGGTTTAATAACTTCAACTATCCAATGCACAAACGGACTGTTTAATTGTAATTTAATTATGATCTCTGACTAGCCGGGTATTCAATCGATGGTGCTTGTAAAATTAGGGACGTAAGAGATATCCGGCTAATTTTGATTAACAATTTGACTGTTTTTTATATTGGATTCTTTACGCATATTATAGGCCCACCAACCGTACTCTACTGTGACGTTTAGATGGTGAAAATTCAGTACTACTTTGCTCAACACTTAGCGATTAGTTTTCATTTTTTTATTGCTTGCACAAGAGGTCCTACCACCAGTCCTACCATCATGTACTATTTGTACTATTTGTACCCCTTTTTACGAAAATTGCGCGGACGGAGAAGTATGAAGTTTCCCACACTTATAGAAAATATATTATATATTTATCTTTGTTTATTGTCAAACTTTTGCTTTATGTCTATGGTCAAATTGAGAATAGGTTAATATTGTTTATCTGTAATATTATTTGTCTAAAGTGTAGTCTTGGCGAAATCTGTGATTATAGAAGTATAATAAATAGTCTGACAATAGAACCATAATAATGTTCAAATTTATAATTTCAATTATAGTCGAATTTCGACTACTACGGGACCACTAGTAAAATCAAATTTGTCTAAAATAAAAGGATTTAAAATTTTGAAACGATTACGGACGCGAGCGACAGATGCGGTTGTACAGTCGAGCGCGAAATCGTTCGGCGCTGCGTGACGCCAACTGAACAGCCATTTAGAATGCATAAAATAAAGTATGATTTTGGATATGGTATTTTTATAGTTTAAGTTTACTGTTTCGATTATTTACCTAATTACATTGAGGCATGTTACGTTACTTATGTAATTATGTGAGATATTTCATTACAATAAAACATTGTTTTTTTTATTATTATTACGAAATAAACAAAATAATTGTATTTCATTACTATTTGGACATAACAACAAAACTTTTATAATTGATAGATACATTTTAGTATTTTTAATGATAGTATTATACTTATACTAGCCGTATCCATCCGCTTCGCTGGCCATTTAAAACTAACATTATTATTTCTCATCTCCACAAAGATTCTCATCATTAACGACCCCGCAACTAGCTTAGGGAATCCAACACTCATATAAATATTAACCTATCCATTAAGTACATTTATTTTTTCTACATGGATACCAAGTTTCAAGTCAATCTGATGCGTGGTTCAGTAGTTATAACGGAACATCCGTAAAAAACCACTGTAGATTTATATATTAGTGTATAGATTCACTTAATTACATTATACTATTCAAGCCAAAAGATTTAATATAACAAAACTGCTACCGACGTAAAGTCTAAACTACGTTATCATTAGTTTCCACTTCAATACCGAAATTAAATCAGCCCCTACCGTTTGCCCCTCCGTGTTTGTATTGTTAAATTAAGTTGAAAATTTATTCCATATCTGTATGAAATTTCGGGAGGACTCTTGTGTAAGTAGAAATTAATAATTTGAGGACAAAACTAATATTTTGATAGATCCTAACTACTTTTTGATGACAAAGTTTTAATAGGAGATGATCACTTTCAGGCAGTTAATGTGGTAGTAATGAAATTGCTTTAAATTGTATTTCGTATAACGACACGTCGATGTTGTACATCAATTTAGTAAAATTTGATGTTTTGTGTAAACTATTCGGTTTCGCATATTTTGTAATAAGCTTTAGCTTAAAATTTCAAATATTTATGGGTACTAATTTTTTTGTGAATTGCGTAAATACCTTGTCCACAAATTTTCGTTAATATGCTTTAACCATATAAACTTTAGTTTTCATCGAAATTTAGCGCTATGTTTTATTTTTCGCGATGTTCCATTATTTTCAAATAGTATTTTTATTTCTTCAGTAACAATCAAAGTTTTGTTATGCATTTATATTTTCCAGGTTTGTATATCATAAAGTGGAAAAGAGAGCGATCTGTTATCTAATGTGATTTTTGTTGGTATCAGTACACGTGATATCTAAATTAGGCAATATTTTTTTTACGAACTTTTCTGAATTAACGGTTTCATCTGAACGTTGTATATATTCCGCAGATTTGAAAATGAGATTCGTATGTATATCATGGAAGTAAAATATGCTGAAGAGTTTTCCTTATATTAATTACCCTGTTAGGTTCATCATCAATGTCGCCAGTAATCCCGCCTCCGGATATGGTAAGAATAAGTACAAGTTTGAGATAACCATTTTTTTCTGATGTGTCACTGAATACATTTTGAAATACATTCTTAAGATATTGTGTGGACACTGTTGGAGAGTACAGTGGGACAATAGACGAAAACAATATCTCTATTTCGAAAAGAAAATTGAAATAGCTGACAAAACACAGACTATAGAAGAATGTCAAATTTGTGTAAATAAAGATGGAAAATACAGCATATACTACTCGAAATAAATGAGTATACTGAATATTAGACATACACAAATCAAAACAATATATCGATTTCGAAAAGAAAAATGAAATAACTGACAAAACACAGACTGAAGAAGAATGTCAAATTGTGTAAATAAAGACGGAAAATACAGTGTATACTCGAAGTAAATGAGTATACTGAATATTAGACATACATAAATCCGAATCAAACATTAGCTGATTCGTAAGTAACCGGGGGATACCGACCATTTTCCGTGCAATTAGCATTCGTGGAGTGCAAGTGATGTTTGCGTTGGATGTGGCGCCGAATTAATATTCGTAGCGTTCCGGGAGGAGTGTCACGGGCAGGATGGACGCTGTTCACGCATGCCTTGACTTCAGCCAGAATAAACGGTATTTTAATTGCTAATTTCAGTTCCTTGTATTACGTAGGTATCGGCTACGCTTTTTTTTTATTGCTTAGATGGGTGGACGAGCTTACAGCCCACCTGGTGTTAAGTGGTTACTGGAGCCCATAGACATCTACAACGTAAATGCGCCACCCACCTTGAGGTATAAGTTCTAAGGTCTCAAGTATAGTTACAACGGCTGCCCCACCCTTTAAACCGAAACGCATTACTGCTTCACGGCAGAAATAGGCAGCGTGGTGGTACTTACCCGCGCGGACTCACAAGAGGTCTTACCACCAGTGCGCAAGAGATCGTGCCACCAGTAAAGCTATGCTCTGAGCCTTTTGTGCGAGTGGCACAATAGATAAATTTCCGTAGAAGTTTGTAGCTAGATTTTAGATATGAAATCGATATGAGATGTAAAAATTATATTTTGTGTAACTACTGGTGGTAAAGCGTTTCATGAGCTCTCACGGGTAGGTAGGTATCACAAACTTTTTTTTTACCGATGCAGCCTTAAAATAAATACCACTTACAGTCAGTAATTACGACAATGTCTAATGAAGAATTGACTTTGATTACACATTCCTACGTCGTGGACGTCTATTGTAAACACGTTAGTGCCTTTTGCCTTAGGAATTACGAAAATACCGGTATATGCATATCGTTTGATATAGGTACACCAACGCTATATTCTCTAGTCTGTAGTTTTTAATATTAAAAGCTTAAGATTTAATCAACTTTTATAACATAGATAGCATAGCTTAGACTAGCATAGCATAGACTTTACAAGCATAGCTCTTATACGAATTTGTTTTTAATCTCTAATTTATTTCGTATGTCGAACTCGGGAGTATACTTTTTAGAATACAAATAAAAAAAAATACTATATAAGTTAAAATGTGCTTTTAACTCAATTTTTTTTGCTTAAATTGAACTCAGGTATACAATACGTACCATCATAGCCAGTGATAACAGATTTTGAGGTTGTGAATCAAATTTTTCTTTTAGAGCTACTTTTAAAGTTTAATCCCGCGTTTTTTATTATAGTTATATTCTTTCTGTAGGTTCGAATATTTTATATTTTTATACTACGAAGACACTATAAATGTATATGCTTTATGTAAATTGAAAAATGAATGGAATATATGTAAAGTATTCGAAATATCAGAAAAACCGTAAAATTAGTTTTAATGTCTACGACTTGCGAATACGGGAGAAAACACTAAATCTTGTTTTTCATGTATCACTCCGCTAATTAGGATTACTAGAAATTATATTTATATCATGTTAAACTATATACCAAGACAATAGCGTAGAGTTCAGTGACCCGTTGATTGGTTGACAAAACAAGAAAACGATAAAAAATGATTGATCAAAACAAGAACGTTTCAATACGATCCAACGTATAATGACCATTATAATTCGTAACTGTTTAAACAAAATACCTGGAGTTGGTTCTTTCCCATCAATTGTCAGAACGACGACATAAATTTAACAGCCCTCGGCTCGGGGCCACCCTGAGATTAATGTTAGTATTAAACAAGTGACCGCTATCAAGTGTATTCGTTGTGTTCCAATGAAGTATTACTTATTTGAACCGTTTTTGTTGCAAATACATTTGAATATGCAATTTCGAAAAGGGCACATCTCTGAAAATGTAAAATGTTCATGAAATGAAAAAAAAAACTGATTATTTTCTAAAGCAGTCTAAAATTTAAAATATTAACTTTTGAGGTATATTTTAATGTTAATTAGCAATTGAAAATTACTGGAATTATTATAAAATGGGTGTAGGTAAGCCTCAAAACTACATGTATATGAAAAAACGTATTTGTCAAAATATGCGATATGTGCCCTTTTCGAAATTGCATATTCATTTATAGTTTGTATTTTTTTTTAATGTAATAATGAAACCTCGGTTTTTTGTTTTATTTTTAATGTTATGTTCAGTGCCACTGTATTTTTAAGATATTAAAATGAGGAATTTAATATTCACACACATGAGCCCATTCATCGTTTTTTGTATATATAACATTCCTTTATCGCGCATAAAGCTGTTTATTGTTTCTCTCATTAGGTACGTAGTAAATTAACCATTCTTAAACTTTTTTCGTATGCCTGTCGATTACTTTAAATCTTTTGAATTAGTTGAATCACTCATATGAAAATTAATCATATCAAAATGATGAGAAACTTAGTCACAAGTGGAAGTGAGCATATAGGTGACCGCCAATTAAACTAGTTAGTGGTCTATGTCAGACAGCTTCTGTAAGTAACGATTGTGTCTTCCGAACCAGACTAAATTCGATAACTTCCGAAACCATTGTCTCTTATTAAAAAAATCTGTATTAAATTTAATCCAAAGCGAAACCGTATACTTTTTTTTTTTTAAATTCAATTTACCAATTCACTGGTGGTAGGACCTATTGTGAGTCCGCACGGGTAGGTACCACCGCCCTGCCTATTTCTGCCGTGAAGCAGCAATGCGTTTCGGTTTGAAGGGTGGCGTAGCCGTTGTAACTATACTGAGACCTTAGAACTTATATCTCAAGGTGGGTGGCGCATTTACGTTGTAGATGTCTATGGGCTCCAGTAACCACTTAACACCAGGTGGGCTGTGAGCTCGTCCACCCATCTAAGCAAAAAAAAAAAAAATACCAATTCTCCGTTTTTGAATATAAATATTAAATTATAAGACATTAAAAACTCATATTTATTTAAATTAATTATGAATTCGTTTTTAATTCCAGCACAAGCTTAGGTTTTGTTGTAGCTACAGGTTGGGGAAGACGGTATCGATTTAAATAAGAACACAACATTTATTTATTCTTATTAAAATTACAAAAAAGAAATCTGTCAAATATACAATAAAAAATACTATTGATATAGTAAATAAGGGAAGATTTTATCAAAATTAGAGATAACGTTTGTAAATTATTATGGCTTAATAACAAGAACTCGGAACCAATAGCTTATACCTACTTTTTGAGAAGTCTTACGACGTATCTAATCTAACGGGTAAGCAGGGAAACTTAATTTCTCGGTGACAGCACACCAACAATGACACTTAATGTAATTTAATTTCCGGAAACCCTATTTTATCGCGGGATTATTTGATCAAAGGGCTAATCGAGTCCACATACATACGGTTCGAAGATAAACTTGCGACATACGGGCGGCTGTGCGTATTTATCTAATGACCCAACTATAGGGGCCTGTGGGATGCACAAACACATACACTAATAGCTCAAATTAATAATTCATCAGTCTAGTTTTCCAACTAATTAAGATTTATAAGGAACCGCACAAAAGGTTATGTTTCGCGGAATAAAAAAATACACCGAACGAAAGATTTTTTTTCCTACCTAGGCTGATAGCTTTATGAGGCTATTTCAGCGTAACCTTAACTAGTAGGTTTCACGGGGCTCAAACCGGAGTGATGCTAACACTAGCTCTAGCAAGAGCAGCGCTTTGTAGAATCTACCATCGGATCGGAAACGCGACCCAGTGAGAAGATCCGGCGAGAAACTCAGTGGGCCAAAAGAACAATAACGATATAGTAAATTTGATTGAAAATAAACGAATTAAAATATATTTTCAAAATACATCATGCACAGTGAATTGCGTAATACGGACACGTCCATCGAGGGGGTGCAGGGGTGCGGTGGAGCGGGGGTCCGGCGATATCATTAGCTACAGATGCCGCTGCCCGCTGCCCGGTGCCCGGTATAAATACATTAACTGTACCGTCAAACTGTTAAACCTCGCTTCGAAGCGTAGTTTCAAACAGATTACCCGACCGACGTTGATACCGGTACTCGGCAGTTTGAATTTTGAACGTGGAAGATATTTCGTGTTTCCTATGAAAGCACATGTAAGAGAAATTACTGTTGTATTTAATAAAAGGATGGGAATATTTTCAAGCATAATTTATGTTGGTAATCAAAAACAAAAATGTTTAACTGGGACCTTAAAAGCTGGCAATCTCTTCCTTTAAAAATATGTTTTGATGTCGTAATTTTTACCATTGCTTTGTTACGTATGTACCTACTCAGATATAATAAAAGTAGTTAGCTTATAAAAGTAGTATTTGCTTAGGAAATAAAAGTAGTATTAGAAATAAAAGTAGTTAATAAAAGTAGTATTTGCTTAGGAAAATGTCAATAAATATATTTAACCCGCTGCACGATGCTTAAACATATTGCACGGATGTGATAATCTGAAAGGTGACAATAAAAATCGATCTAATTTACAATGCTTCCCACACTGTCCCTTCCGATAGTTGAATGGTTGGATCGTTCGCATCAAAATCAATAGACAATGAAAAACAGCGGCCACTGCCTAGGATATGGGCGTCATAAAATTCTATAAACCCAATAAAAATCGTGCTCCGCGTCGGAACGTCCGCATAAAATCTCATAGTACATAAACATATCATAAGAGGGGATGTAGAACGAGTTATCCTCACAAAGAGAACTTTTTCTGAGGGATAAACTGCGGTTTACGTAGATGGTTATTTTATACAGTTGAGTCTACAGTTAACGGTTCGGATTTTTAGCGTAGAGCGTGTGGATTCGTAGCGGGCTCTACGCATTTATTCTACGTAATGTCTCTGGTTTTATAGTTCAAATGTTTGACTAAAAAACAGTTTGAATATAGATAGCTAAGTACTGTTTGTTTTTAATAGCGTTGTTCGGTTTGTTTTGGTCTTGCAATGTTTGCAGTAGTTAAAATGAGGTATAGAAAAAAAAAATGTGTGCGTGTACTAGTGTACACACGTAAGAAGTGAAACTTGTTTATGGCCTTATTTTTCGAAAAATGATCTACATGCAACTTTCTAGAAATTGGTTAAATAAAGTTAAATTAGATAAAGTTTAAACAAAAGGATTTTATTATCATAGACATGAATACAAAAAAGTTAAATTAGATAAAGTTTAAACAAAAGGATTTTATTATCATAGACATGAATACAAAACAGATGGCGCGTAACGGAAAAAAGTGACGCGTAACCGAAAAATGTGACGGTAAATTTTTTTCCAACGCCGATAAGGAAGTTTCACTTCAAAAATTAACAAAATAAAAACTGTCGGTTCACCTGGTAATTAATAAAATTATGTTTTAAAATTCATTGAAATAGTCATAATTAAAAGCAAGGTAAAAATTAGTTAAAGTAGGACAGGGCTTCATTGGATATTTGTTTATTTAAAGTCTATGTACTTAAAATTTCAACTCGAAAGTTATTGCAAGCATCAAAGTTCATTTCGACCTTATGACCATCACATAAAATTATTTACATTAAACATTCCTCATTGATCACAGTTGCAAATAAAAAATTTAAACACCGTTATATCTAAATATATTATAATACAAATTGTAATGGTGTCCAATAAAACAAGCAGTGTTTTTAAATTCTACCTTAACAAAAAAGAAAAATTTCCGATGTTGCAGAAACGAGGTGAAAACTTCGTTTCCATTTTATTTAGATCTATGATACCTTCACGTTTATTGCGATATAAATCGGAGACTAGAAATGATTTATCAGCTCATCATTTCTGGTTAGCCGTGAGTAATGTTGCAGCGTTATACCAAACATTATAAACGTCACTATACACACGTAATAATGCCGCGTTCATCATTCAGAAATTGCTTTTTGGTTTCTATCTTTTGTTGTTTTATCGCTGTTTTTTTTCTTTATTCTTACATCTTTCGTAGCCGGAATGCCTTTTTTGTATAATGTTTATTTACTACTCTCTTTAGTTAATTATTTAAATTACTGTGCGTAGTCATCAAACTTTTGTTATATAAAACAGAGTTGATGAATAATTTGTTTGTCTTTTTATCTAATCTAAACCTAATTTCATGAACAAACTCTTTATGCTCACTTTAAGAACAGTCCGCTAGCTATGCTTTTCAGTTTTAGCGACAGTGCAGCCAGCATCAAGAGTGGCTTTCATTTCCATCACTGATGGCAAATAGACTTTAGTCTATAGGCTTAGGTACTACAGAAAAAAGACTTAATATTTAAAGAAGAGGTAGATCATCTTTAAGTTAAGAAAAATATTTTTACACCCTTTGACTGCCATGTAGGTCACCGGTGTCCTACGTGGCGCACTGAAGTAATTATGTCAATTATTCTTTTCGATCTTCGTACTAAGGCGCCGGAATATTTAGTAGACTCCGGGAACGAGGAATCCGAAGATACTGAGAATGAATCTATTACTTAGAGACCTAAAATACTAAAACATACATTAACAGACAAGATAATTCAAAGTTAGATAATTCAGGCGCCTTAGTAACAAAAATCTACATGATTACTTGTCTGCGCCGCGTAGGGCACCGGTGACCCGCGTGGCAGTCAAAGGTTAAGAAAATTTAAGAGCTATTGGAGGAAAAATTACTACTATTACAAGTTTATTAGTCGTCCAAAAACAACAGTGACCGAATGTTCCTATAAGGCATATTAGCATACACATGGGACGTTCACCCTTTGTGAGGAGACAACGGGCTATTGAAATTGAAATGGATCGGATTCGAGAGGCCATCGATCACGGTGTTTGGCCTACATCTAATGGTTTTTTAATAATTCCACTTCGGACGAGTCGGTCGGTCGGTCTGTTAGACGGATTGACTTTCAACGAATGCATTGAAAGAATTACTGACACTTTATGATGATATCAAACATTTGTAGACGTTAGAAACGTTAGAAATATAAAAAAAAATGTATTTTAATTATCCAAACTAGGGACAATTGAATATTTTGAGCAAATATAAAGTGAGCAAATTCTTTGAATGTAATGATTTCTTCACGCATCTGTTTTTTTGTCTACTTATTCTAGTAGCCTATTAGTAGTAGTAGTATTCTAGTAGTAGTAGGGTTATACTAGATCCACCGAATTAGTCCTAGCAAGAGCAGTACTTCGCAGAATCTACCATCGAATCGGAAACGTGACCCACTGAGACGATCCGGCGAGAATTTCGGTAGGCCGTGTCTGAGGGTTGAATTTATTGTAACACCAAAAAAAAAAACAATGTTATAAACGTTTTTGATTCAAGTCAATCTGACTACGATGTTATCTGTGGAACGTTTCATTGTACGGAAAATGACAGCCAATTGACAGTTTTCCATTATAATTGAAAAATAAAGGTGGAGATTGAATTGAAAATCAAAAATTACGTACAGAATAATGACAAACATGGACAAAATATGTTTAATGTAAACAAACGATGAGTTTTTTCTAGATTTATATAAAATATATTAAAAACAATTAGGATACAATGAAATAACCTACAAGTCGGTATTAATTGGTTTAAAAATTGTCTTAATGAAATTGTTGGAAAGATACGAGGAGTACCTAGTTTAATATAAAAAAATACGTGTTAAGTTTTAACAACGAGTTTTCATGAACACCCTGCTTTCTACTAATGGCTACAGTGTTGAATAAGTTTCAAAACGTCAAAGCTAAAAGTTTCTCTAAATCAATAGACAGAAATAGTAAATTCTTTAAATTACCTATTAAATCAACATCTAAATAAACAGTTAACACTTAAGGTTTAACCAAACACCCAAGTATAGAGTATTATGATACGTATTATATTGTTTAACATAATATTTTATGCACCAGACAACATAGCAATATATTTAAATTAAAATGTTTCAGTCTTTGTATAATAAATAAATTATTCCGTTGTCGTGAACGGGAAGTAAGACAATAAAGGAACGAAGACAGGAATGCGAAACAGGGGAACAGACAAACCAAGCCCGCTGACCGCTATAAACAACAACTATGCGCGGTCACCTTTATATTTCATGCAAATCGCTCGGTAACAGTAAGTAAACTGTTTTCGACCATAATCGTATTTTAAGGTATAATATGGGAGCACATTTCGCAAAACATATTTTTTTTATATTTTTAGGCTTATGTTTATTTTTTGGTCGTAAAAAAATTCCAAAAGAAAGGGGAAAAACCGCCTGTGACAGCATAAAATAATCTCATTAGAAAAAATTCACTTACGCGCACAATAATGACCTCGACTCCGGCATCAAAAGACTTATCTCGAAATGTATCGCCGCGTCTATTCCCGCCATAAATGTTACAAATAACCGCGAAATGACGCATCATTAAATAATACGGCCGAGATAAGAGCAGATTAATGTGGTTTTTATATCGATACGGAACGAAACGACCCCTTGACGCATTAAAAACCGCGAGAGGAGCCGATCTACTCGATTTCAAATATCTATATTCTGACGTTATCGGTTCCAAAAATCGAATGTTAAATTTCAACGGAAATTTATTTACCATATAAATTATTCACCGCCTAATGTTCCTGCGAAGGTTTAGTTAGAAATTACACTTAGTTATTTAATATAATTTATGAGCACTCTAAATAATCCCTCACACAGTTTTCTATTCAGAATTTTTATGAGATGTTCATATTTCAAATCGACGAAACTTTGCCCTACCTAATATTGAAAGGGCAAGCATCTGTGCAGAAATCACCCGGTCACTAGAATATTGTTTTCACTATATTAGAAACGTGATCGCAATTTTTAAGAGCGAAAAAATTCTATTTGTACTCGCGTGTCTGATGTGCGCCATATTTGATTGTAGTACGAGTGTGTATACGGCTCAACAGTGTTATAAAGCGGACCGATATTGAAAAATTTTACGACGCCGATTTATTTTCGATACTGAAATTTATTCTAGATTAATGTTGGAGGATGTTTTTTGTCTTAGACATTCATATCTAAACGTTTTCCGCATTAAAGATAACTTAATACATAATACTAAAAATTTCAATAATTAAATTTTTTTTTTTTTTTTGTTGCTTTCGTGGATGGACGAACTCACAGCCCACCTGGTGTTAGGTGGTTACTGGAGCCCATAGACATCTACAACGTAAATGCGCCACCCACCTCGAGATATAAGTTTTAAGATCTCAGTATAGTTACAACGGCTACCCCACCCTTCGAACCGAAACGCATTACTGCTTCATAGCGGAAATAGGCGGGGTGGTGGTACCTACCCGTGCGGAATCCCAAGAGGTCTTACCACCAGTGAAGATGTATTATGAGTATTATTTATATATTTAGAGCTATGATAATTTTTTCATTGTTATTTATTAACAGACGAGCGCATGGCAAATATGTAGGGTGAACTCAAAAATTTTATTATATTAAGCTAGCTTGTTATCAACCTCAAATATACAACAGTGTCAATACAAACATAATTTCAATTTCTATACAGTCTGAACAATGTGAACTGAACTGAACATGTTAATATTCGTGTTAATAACTACTGAAGACGTTTATTGAATTTGCTTTGCAGGAAATTAATGTGTCGTCTTCTTAGGTTAACATGGCTGTCAATCAAAATTGTACATTTACAGAAAGGCTTATGTGTCTTCAATTAATCGAATTCGTAATTCAATATGATTTTTGGGATCTGGGTATGTCCTGGAAATGTTTAAGTGCATGCGACTATCCTTTTATAGGATAGATTTATTAGTTTTATTTATTACTTGAAATTTATTAGCGTGCCAAATCTAATAGTTACTACTTAGTGTCTGCTATTAATGATGTATTTGAGTATTCAAATACAACCTACATAATTTTGTTGCATGATTTCATAAAAAATATTGTAGTTACATTTTTATAATTGTTATAAAATTTACCTATTGCTAAATACCGGATTTAAACGAATCTAAGCAGCTTGTTTAAGTAAACGGGGAAAGGTGTAAGCTTCGTTTTTTTTAGCAATTTGTCCAAGTAAGAAACTAACTTTGATTTAACCTGTTACATTACCGCACGGGTAGGTACCACCACCCCGTCTATTTCCGCCGTGAAGCAGTAATGCGTTTCGGTACGAAGGGTGGGGAAGCCGTTGTAACTATACTGAGACCTTAGAACTTATATCTCGAGGTGGGTGGCGCACTTACGTTGTAGATGTCTATGGGCTCCAGTAACCACTTAACATCAGGTGGGCTGTGAGCTCATCCACACATCTAAGCAATAAAAAAAAATTTTTTGTTTTCAAATTTCTTTAGTAACAAAAGATAGCTTTTAATATTTAATTCACAAGGCAGCTTACGTTTCTATAGTCAGTTAAGGGATATTATATTTACTTGTAGCGAAATATTTGTGTTTCAGCTATAAATTAAGCTTGTCCGAACTTTAGACAAATTACGGTTGATTACATTGTTAGTTGAACTGATACCGAGGCCGGCTTGTTTATCGACTAGAACTTTGGTTTATTTTGTTTAGTTGGATGGATACTAGTGTATCAGATAAAAATCAATATCGTCTCATGGAGATTTAATTAAATTTTTATTGCTACCGCTTCTGACCCAAGTGATTTCACTGTTCGTTTGGTGTAAAGTTGCTACCAGAAACTGTAGACATCCTAATGGAAATGTCGCCATCCACCTTGAGACATTTTGCAAGCCATGCATATGACTGCATCGCAGCAGAAAGAAATAAGCAGGGTAATGGTGTATTATATAGAAATTCATATGGAAGCGAACAACAAACATCTATACCTAATTTAAAATTAAAACACACTCTCAATTAATTTATTGAAACTAAACCAAGAAGAGACACGGCATTTGAATTTTATAGGTTCACATTCGAAATACGCGATTTGCACGTAAGCTTTTTTCTTTAAATTGATAAAAGATGTGTATGTGTCGTGGGACACGGGATAGGAAAGAAGTTCCTTATTATAAAAATATTAATTTTAAGTTCCATTCGAGGTATAAAGAAAATAAAACTGGAGGTTTCGCAACAACCCACGGTCATTTGGTAACGTGCGAACTTATTGTGGTAAACTTCATTCACGGTTGTTTGCATAAGAGTTAGTGTATTGCGCAAACGAACGCTCTGAGATCGTTGTCAATGAATGATAAAAAAATATGTTATTTTTTGTACGTTATTACAAAGTTAAGTTGTACACTGTGTGCATTACTAATTGGTACGTTATTACAAAGTTAAGTCGTACACTGTGTGCATTACTAATAAAAATCTTACGTTACGGACGTTTTTTCCCGGTTGGGGTACCCCTCCGCATCGTCCCATAAGGAAATTCGTTCCAACAATTAAATTTTTCTTTCGGTGAAGCTACAGAGAACAGAATTTTATTGCAATACGAAATCGCGAGTTCGGTTTGCTTGAACGCAGCCAGAGAGACGTCTAAAGGAAGTCGTTGCCAGTTCCGTTCCCTCTTGTTTCCCGCTCGCAGGAAATTCCCGACTCGTAACTTCGACTCCGATGAAAGAAATACTTCGGAAAGAGTTGCCCGCTTTCTTTATTAGCCTTCGCGTTTGTTGTAATCCGTTCGTTGCGGAAATAAAATTAGTTTCCTGCTTTTAAATTGTTATTATTTTACAGTAGAAGTAGAGACAGAGTATTCTTTATTGTACACCAAAAAACAAATAAACAGTGCGATACATTAAATACGAAAAAGTACAATTGGCGGTCTTATCGCTAAGAGCGATCTCTTCCAGACAACCACAGGTGGACAAGAATCATTTGGAAACGCATTACGCGCGGTGTACCAATCCAGTGAAATATATATATGTACACATACATATACACATGCATACACAAACACACATACATACAATTAAACATAGGTGCATACATATATCCGTAAATATATATACAATTAATACACAGCTGCATATTTTTAAACATAGAACGAAGTTTTAAAATATTCAGGATTTGAGCAAGGATGTCACGGAGTGATGTGAAAATGCAGTTTTAAAAAGTTTTAATTTAATTTTTATTAAGCCCTTTCTTATTTAAATAAATAAAAATGAATTACTAAGTTTATGTTTCTATGATCAGCGATACTCTGAATAGGTCATGACCGGGTCTTAGTCTTAGAAGTCTTAGTCTAAAATCATTGGCAACACAAGAACAACGAGGCTATAGATTTAGTTACAATATATTGAGTTTTGTTTCTAAGCTTCGAATTTCACAACCAATGCTATTTCAGACGCAGACCTTGTACAGACTAAGCTTGAATCCTGAAGGCTTAGTTCGGAATCAGCCGTTATTTAATTTAAAGCCTCTCTCGCCGCCATTTACGTTTAACCCCTTAATAAATCTGCTACTTAACCGACGTCCGGAGTTCGATTCCCGGGAGTCGATCCCGAATTAACTTGTGTACTCGAAGCTGACTGACCAACGAGAATTCGGTTTAAATTATGAGTGAAAGCAATTCTGCTCCTTAATTTTATCGTAAATAATATTTTATTATTATTACCGGTGATAGAACCTCTTGTGAGTCCGCACGGGTACCTTACCACCACCCCGCCTATATCTGCCGTGAAGCAGGAATGCGTTTCGGTTTGAAGGGTGGGGCAGCCGTTGTAACTATACTGAGACCTTAGACCTTATATCTCAAGGCGGTTGGTGCATTTATATTGTAGATGTTTATGGGCTCCAGTAACCACTTAACATCAGGTGGGCTGTGAGCTCGTTCACGCATCTAGGCAATAAAATAATAATAATAATAAATTAATATTTGAAGCACATTGATCATTGATTTTTTGTTTAAATGTTGGTTCTTGTTCGATTGCAGTTCAAAAAAAGAGCATTTTTATTGACTATATGGATGTCCTTTCTGATGTTAGGTAATATAATCGTTGAAGCGTTAACGTCACCTTCTACCTGGCGACATAAGATCAAATTATTGATAGTATTGTATTATGCTTGTCACCCTCCATAAGCCAGAACACATGAATATTTCGCGCCTCAAATAGACAGAATAGTGAGTTAACAGTAATCTATATATTAATACGTGAAGGAAAAACTTTGTACCCCTTTTTACGAAAACTGCGCGGACGGAGGATTATGAAATTTCCCACACTTATAGAGAATATAGAGAAGGAGTGCAGAATGTTAATATTTTTTTAAATTATGCCTAAAAAATAAATTAAAGCAATAAAAAAAATTTACTATTAACTTAACATTACACACACTAAGTATCATGTATTTGACGCACACACGCATGCATACTATATAGTTATTGTCAAAGTTTGTTCTTGACGTCTGTGGTCAAATTGAGAATAGATTAAATATTGTTTGTCTTTATTAATATTTTTCTTTAGTGTAGTCTTGGCAAAATTTGTTATTATAGAAGTATAATAGTCTTTGAAAATAGAATCATAATAGTGTACAAACTTACAATTTCAATTAATTATAATTATAGTCGAATTTCGACTACTACGGGACCACTAGTTGATGTAATTACAAGATGTTATTCGTTAATCGTGGAAGTTGTTCGTGAACATCTAAGCACTACGCAATTCATTAGAAAAATTAGTACTTGTCTGCGAGATTTGAACATCGAAGTAGTCTTATTACGAGTGCGCTGGGTGTCTTATACTTTAGAACACGACAACTTAAACAAACATAAATTAAATTTGTTTTTGTTTATATTTGTAATTTAATTGAGTCATTTGATCAATTTTCGAACACTCATCCAAGAAATTCGAATTTCATATTTGCATAACTCTAAAATTGATATTGGAATTACGTAAAACAGTCGCGCCCAGGTCGTCAAAGACAGAACTAATCAAGAACTATGATTAATTGAATTCGAAAGTGGCTCGTGCATCGCCGGTGGGGCACCGCTCAAATCCGTTACTTAAGTAAACGTCTGCGATACAGGTTCGCTCGTCGGAATCCTACAACTTTGAACTAAAGTTTGAGATCTCAACGGAACGGATTTGACGTGGATATATTTAGAAGTTGCATTGTGAATTATGGATCTATCTACCTATCGAATTACTATTGTATTTGTTTCGATTTATATCAATCTATACTATCCATAATAATATTAATGTAGGATTGTGGAAAAAGTGTGGAACGGAGCGTTAAGATGTGAGTAAGAGAAAACGAAAAGAAAGGGAAAAGAGAATGACAGAGAAAAGGAAGATGGCGAAGACGGTTAAAAAATGGACAAGGCGTACATAATAAAAGTGTTAATTAATTTTAAATTATTATTATAACAGAAGATTTTGCAACAGTGGAAGTTTTATTTTATGCGCTGCGATCCCTATTCTACATTCATTAATGTGAACGTTTGAGAGAATTGTCTCGATCACGTAAAAATGGCTCAATGTATTTGGTTGAAATTGCGTACAGAGATAGCAAACTTAGATTAGTACATAATAATATAATACTTTGATCATGGTAAATTACATAGTCCGAGCGACTACTATAGCTAGCACTATACATAGACTATTAGGTATATACTATCGAGTCCACTATTGCTTCGACAGAAAGTGATACACGCAACTCTTTATGTCGGGATAATGCATCATGTTGTTCCTTATTTGTATATTTGTATGTTGTTTTATGTGTATTATAAATTGAATATTGGCGCGCTAAAACATGTATTATTAAAATGGATGAATACAATAATCTCTAGAGATAGCACGTCGGAATCTCAATTACCTTGAATAGACGACAATGACATGCTCCTTATTTCATTTGTATAGTAGAGAAAGCCGTTAGAGTAATTTATTAACCACTGAATCTATAGGGACTATTACCGATACTCATGATAGGAACTAAAAAGATATAGAAGAAGCTATATAGGATTGCAGGGTGATGAAAATATGGATGAATGATGAAGAAGTAGCTTGAGGAGACCTAAGCCAGAAATCATGTTTTCTGATTAATAGCAACAGCAGCATGATCCTCAATTCATAATAATCAGTATGACTATTTATCATGAGATAGACATGACCCTAGTTTTTTATAACTACTATGGCCAAAATTCCTTAACTTAGCCTTAATCATCATTATCCTGCCCTTCTCCCAGTCACCTGGGGTCGGCGCAACATGTTTTCTCCGTCCATACTCTTCTATCATATACCATTTCTTCGCTCACTCCCCTCTTACCCATATCGTCTTTCACGCAATCCATCCATTTCTTCTTAGGTCTACCTCTTTCTCTATATCCTTCCACATTCATAGTTAACACTGTCTTACCAACCTCATTTTCATTTCGTCTCATCACATGTCCACACCATCCCAAACGCGCACTTCTCAGCTTCTCTGTCACAGGTGCCACTTTCAGACTTCCTCTAACATATTCATTCCGTATTCTATCCATTCTCGTTATTCCACACATCCATCGCAAATTAACTTAGCCTGAATATATTCTCCTTAATTACCACCCCTAACACCATATTTAATAAATTTCTTTGTTGATAGGAGAAGTCAGTCCGTAGGTATCGTCCTGTCTATTTCTACTTCCAAGCAGTTGTGTGTTATACTAGGTATGCGGCAATTATATATTCCGGTGGGAATGATGGAACAGTTATTACGAAATATAACTATGACAATTACAACACCAAACCAAGTAGACCGTGAATTCATATGATTCAAAGAAAATAATCTAAAATCTTTCGTGTGATCAGTCAATTAAAAACAGTTTTACAAATTCGAAATATAAAATGAATCGATATTAACAATTCAAATAATAAATATGATGTACGTCAGAGTGGTAAATATAATTAATGGATAATAGATGTTTGCACAAACATAAGTCACGTGGGGCGCAGTTGGTAGGTTTCAAACGAGGGTCGGCCACAAGTGGGACCTCGCCTTAAGTTTTTGATAGTTTGAACGGCTTCAGTATTTACTGGTTAAGTTTGGGGTCAGTCGGGAAGTTAGGTGTCTCAAGGGATAGAGTGGCGTGGACAACCTAGTCTAGTAGGAGTTCATTGTGAACAGAAATTTGAGACTTTTAGTTTGGTCAATAATGAATATTCACCGTAGAGATAGCATCGATGTTATTTAAGTTACCTTTTACAAAAACTGAAACAAATTACTGCGTGACTCAAATATACAGGGTGGTGATTTTTCCTTTCTACCCAATTTACTAATAAAATATAATTTAATTTAGCACAAATTATTTTTTCGCCTATAAAAGATCGTCTAGAGTTCTCCATAACCACTTCGCAACATTTTTTATATAATTCTTCTTTAGATAATTTTTTGCATATTATTTGAATCACAAACATTTGTTATTCTTTATAATTTTTTCCAAAGTTTTTATTACCTTGTCTTATATTACTTCTATTTTTTCCATTACTATGTAGTTTTTAACAATGCTTGCTTATAAAATTTGAATTATAAGAAGACTTTTGAAATTATAATGCAATTAACAAATCCCATAGCTCTGGCACGTTTTGGTGCAATATCCAATTTTATACATATGTAAGCTTGAGGGTAGATATTATCTTGTTGAACACCAAGTAAAACGATGTCACTTTTTGATTCCTGATTTAATCAACAATATGTTATCTTAACAATTCACTTTAACACTTGTCCAACTTTAACCAGTACGTACAACAGTCACTGAATCACACAACGTAACAAGGATATAGTAAGTGCACCAGGCAAGCGCAGTCCAACGAATGTTCATTTCAAGGCACGTTCCGCCTTTTTATACTAGCCGGCGCAGCTGGCTTATGAGTCACTTCTGTTGCAGCTGTTGTTTACGAGTGGAACGACACGGCCGGCGCGCCTGGCTTGTGTGAGTCACTCCTATTGCACGTGCTATATAACATAAATATCGTTAACGCCGTCACGGCCATACTGACGTGCGCTCGTCCTCGTGCGCGCATTCTTATGGTATGTCTGTGAACAACAAACGTGTTCGTTCATCCTGGATGCAACTTAAAACGTGGTCTATGATATTAACAATCTAGTACGGTTCGGTTCGCATAATTCTTCAGAAAATCCTATACTGGCTATAAATAACCTTCAGACTGCTTACATACCTGGGCCAGTTCATTTAAAACTCTTCAGGTATGTAAGTATGTCCCTTTTAACTTAGACCGGAATTGTTATCCCTTCAGTTTTTCGAACTGGACCGGATAATGCTAGACCGAATCGCAATCCCTGTAGCTAATTGTTGTGGCTAATCTGGATGAAAATCCCTATAGCCAAGCCATTGGACCGGACAGACCCTTCAATGACTTCACACTTTCTTTTTTTTTTTCCTCTTTTTTTTTTGCTAGTCCGGATTAACATCTCTAGCCACATACAATTCTCTTTTTTTTTTCTTTTTTTTTTTTTAATCTGCGTGTACGGTAGCGTTTGTTAAAACATTTCTTAAACCAGAACATTTATACGGAATTTCTTCAGAAATAGTGCGAGACCGACCATCGTTTTCTACATTTCCAACACCTGCACCTGAGGTGCCTGAGCTTACAGACATTGTATCACTACCCACAGACTATGTTTGCTGTATCGCTATTTGCGGACAAAAATGTCGCTTCTATTGTCAGTGTTACGGCCTGGCCACGGGGATCGGCGGTGCGAACAGCGAAGCGGTGGGCGAGGCGACCATTCGCGCAGCACCGTTTGCAGGCCACGGGTACTCACGTTCGCCGCCGCGACTAGTAAGGAAGTCCGACAGCGAAATGTCTATATCGAAATTATCTCGATATTGCTTACAAATTAATAGTTTTTTGGTTCAGGACCTATTATTTGGAAAAGATTGTGAAGTACATGATTTGAATAAGAATCGGAGTATACCTATAGATGGAGAATTCCACAAGAAGTACGAGAAATACTTTGGGTGGCTAGACTTCCAAATAGCTGGTCTAGCTAGTATTTCAGCTATTTTATTTTTTTATTGCTTAGATGGGTGGACGAGCTCACAGCCCACCTTGTGTTAAGTGGTTACTGGAGCCCATAGACATCCACAACGTAAATGCGCCACCCACCTTGAGATATAAGTTCTAAGGTCTCAAGTATAGTTATAATGGCTGCCTCACCCTTCAAACCGAAACGCATTACTACTTCACGGCAGAAATAGGCAGGGTGGTAGTACCCACCCGTGTAGACTCACAAGAGGTCCTACCACCAGTAATTACGCAAATTATTATTTTGAAGATTTCATTTTTATCACACGATGTTATTCCTTCACCGTGGAAATCAATCGTGAACGTTGAGTGTTGTTGAGTAAGTATTTCATTACAAAAATTGGTACCCGCCTGATATTCGAACACCGGTGCATCGCTCAACACGATTGCACCGGACGTCCGTTAGGCCACGACGACTTTAAAAATATAAAATAAAAAATAAATAAAAAATATAAAAATTTCGGCGTTAATTTTTCGCGGCGAAAACAACTAAACTCATTTAATCACTGTACTATTCGCCGCGACTACCGCTCGACTCCGTGGCTCGCGCCGTCTGTATTCATGCATTTGTTTTGCTCGCCCGCCGCATCGCGCGATTCGCTCGGTACATTTCGCCGGTCGCTTCGCCGGTCGCCGGTGCGCGTGGCTTGTTAGGTACATTTCTATGCGCTTGTTTTAGTCGCTAGACGCTTCGCCGTTCGCACCGCGCGAATATTCGCATCGGCGAATGTCCCGTGGCCAGGCTGATAGAGTCGTCATCATTAAGATCAGTTTCATGAACAAGATTAATTAACCCATCTGTGTACGCCGTCACGTCATCGTCTCTATAATTTTTTAGAAATTTCTAGTAGGCCTGACGGGCCTCGAGGCACTTCGCGTAAGTTTTCATGGGGAATTTTGTACACTAGAACCATTTACATGTCTCAACTTATACCTATCGTTTTCCAAAACTGCAGATGATTGAAAGATTACTGGTGGCCCGGAGGCCTTTCCCGCTTCACCAGGACGGGTGGGCGAGCAAAGGCTCAGCCAAGAGGGGTGGGATTTGCTAACAACTGCCCGAGCGCCTCCGCAGGAGACCTAACAACTCAAGAGCAATTGCTTCGCGAATGAATCTACTACCGGATCGGAATCGCGACCCACTGAGAAGATCCGGCGAGAAACTCAGTGGGCTGATGCATGGGTTAGGTTGCACGTCGACCTCTTTGTCGAGTTCGACGAGTACGATTACTGGGGTTCCTCAGCCTACTCCTAGTGTTAGAGCTGAAGGTATCTAATGCAAGAGTTATTGGATCTGATGGATCCGTAAGGACGTGTCTAGGGTGACTACGGTGACTTGTTCATGAAACCGCTTACCATTGAATAAATTACTATGGCTTTGTTTTATAAGACTACATTCTGACCCTGAATGGAACATAAAGGGGGAGCCAAAACCACTTATCTGTAACACACTGAAGCTCTGGAACACACGTTGACGTCTCTGGTTGGACCTGCCACAGCACCTGGAGCAGTGTCGTTTTTCTTCTTGTAGCGCATGGAGCACCCAGAAGCTACATGGCTCGCATCACCGCACACGTAACAGCCGATTTGCAGGCGAGAGCCGGGCGCCCACGGATGAGGAGGTTGTTCAGGTTTTGCAGGCTGTATTTTTGTGAGGCAAGTAGCAGCTCGAGCCTTAAGCGAATGTGTGAGAGTCAAAATTAAATCGACACCATCCAATACTTCAACTACTTTAAACGGCCCTTTAAACTTCGTTCTAATTTCGTTTGATTATGCTCTTCGTATTAATGTGTGGACGAGCTCACAGCCCACCTTGTGTTAAGTGGTTACTGGAACCCATAGACATCCACAGCGTAAACGCACCACACACCTTGAGATAGAAGTTCTAAGGTCTCAGTATAGTTACAACCGCTGCCCCACCCTTCAAACCGAAATACACCACTGCTTCATGGCAGAAATAGGCAGGGTGATGGTACCCGTGCAGTCGATGGCACTATACGGAGCACCCGTCTGGTGCCACGTCCTTACCCACGAGAACGTCGCCGCGCTGCGACGCCGGCAGCGCGCGATCGCAGTTATTCAATGATACCTCACAGTCTCCTACGAGGCGGCGCGCCCTAGCGCAAGTGCAGCCGGAGCGCGGGGGCTCCAATATCGGCAGTCCGTGCTGGAGGCGTGGTCTCGTCGTTTGGCGGACCCGTCAGCCGGCCTCCGTACCGTCGAGGCGATCTGCCCGGTTCTCGCGGACTGGGTGGGCCGCGACCGCGGAAGTCTCACCTCCAGCTACCTGTGCAGACTCACAAGACATTTTACCACCATGCAAACTTCTTACCGCAACAAATCTTACCAGCCACCACGCAAACTACAATTTTACGGGTTCCACCTCTCTTACACGATGTTACTCCCACACTGAGGAAGCCAACCGCGAACACTTGTCAAGCACGCACAAGCACGCACTTCACCGGAAAAACCTGCATCCGCCAGCGGAACCCGAACACCGCCGCATCGCCAGACACGAACGCACCGGACGTCTTATCTTACAGGTCACGACGACTTCAGATGTGTCAATTTTTCTTCCCCACGGAAACTTGCTTGCTTCCTTGTTTGCTTGCTTGCTGGAGCCCGAAGTCATCGAACGTGTAGTGTTATTGGTATTGAATCGAGTAGATTCTAAAATTTCAGCGACAATTCACAGTCTCATGTCCTGGTTTACTGTACTAGTGCCATGTAACTCTAGCAGTAGTCATTGGCTTAAAAACGATTCGTGTCGGAACTACCCACTCGTCATGACAGATCCATTATTGCGATCGAAGTTTCACTTGAGATTTGCACTTGCCTTAATTTCTTGCAATAGCTTGTTACGTGTTGTACTTGTTATGTGATAAGTCGAGAGTCAACTGGGCAACATGAGCCAGGACGTAAGATGTGACGATTTCTTCGTGGCTCAGATCTTCCATCGAGGTAACAGAGACGTTATTACACGACTTACGTATGCTGCATTCACGCTCTTGTGGCGTACCACTACTAGTATTCTGATCTGCATCATGTTTTTTTTGCTGTACTTCGAACATGTTCAAACACGTCACGCCAGTGAGAGTAGAGTCCTGATCTCACTTCTGATGTAAGCTTGAGGGTAGATATTATCTTGTTGAACACCAAGTAAAACGATGTCACTTTTTGATTCCTGATTTAATCAACAATATGTTATCTTAACAATTCACTTTAACACTTGTCCAACTTTAACCAGTACGTACAACAGTCACTGAATCACACAACGTAACAAGGATATAGTAAGTGCACCAGGCAAGCGCAGTCCAACGAATGTTCATTTCATTTTTTTGTTTTTTTTTTTATTTCCCTACCTATACTCTAAGGCACGTTCCGCCTTTTTATACTAGCCGGCGCAGCTGGCTTATGAGTCACTTCTGTTGCAGCTGTTGTTTACGAGTGGAACGACACGGCCGGCGCGCCTGGCTTGTGTGAGTCACTCCTATTGCACGTGCTATATAACATAAATATCGTTAACGCCGTCACATACACAAAGTTTCACAGTTACCAGTTGAGGCCGGTCACGTTTTGGCAATCCGTCATCGAAGCGACATCCGCTTCGTCGCCCGTTGCAACTGAGGTTCTCCACTGCGCTGTGTTCGCAAGGGTTACGTGGTGAATTCACAATTTTCTTTTTGATCTAGGACTGAGAGAAAATAATTCTTATTCTCTCGTCTATAGCTAAGATATGTGATGGTTTTCTGATATCACTTTTTGTTGAGATCGTAAACGCCCGTACGGGGTTGATCTTCAACAAAGCGTATGTTTATATTATTATGTACTCTGTGGAGTGATGTTATGAATCTCATTGTTCGAAACTTCTGTGTGTGCGTGCGATTATTTTTTAAATTATTGATCAAGTCATTTAGTCTTTTGTTAGGCACCTTATTTTTTACCAATATAAAGGAAGAGGTAGACCTAAGAAGAAATGGATGGATTGCGTGCGTGAAAGACGATATTTGTAAGAGGGGAGTGAGCGAAGAAATGGTATATGATAGAGGAGTATGGAAGGAGAAAACATGTTGCGCTGATCCCAGGTGACTGGGAAAAGGGCAGGAGAAGGATGATGATATACCACTGCAGTTTAGTGAAGAGGCTTATGCAGATGTTTATATGATTTTTAATTATTGAAAAAACTTGAACTCTGAGAAACAATATTGACAATCTTTCATTATTATACTGAAGAAGGGTCTGCGACCACGCCTCATGAAGTGTAGTACATTAGTATTATCTCAGATTTCGTGGCTCTATTATTAAATTAATGAATAATGAACTGTAACAAACACTTCACTGTCCAGTTCCGATCACGTCCCGTGTTCGATGTAATGACTGTTTGTTTAGGCTGAGTCCATACATTCTCACAAACGATATGTTGACGCACGTGACATTAGCTGAATTTGAAGCGAACTGATCGTATTTAATTAGTATTTGATTATCATTACTGCCAAATAGAAATTGTTTTATTTATTAGTGTGCAGTGATGAAGTACGTATGATGAGGTAGCGAGATCGGTTGTGAGTTTTGTGCTTATTATTAAAATTATTAAATTATATTAACCAAAGTTCTAATGTAGTAGTGCCGTGATATGAGGTTGAAATATCCTTCAACTGAACCCACACTTTGAACCGATATAAAGGATTGCTTCGCAAAAGAAATAGGCGGGGTAGTGGCGCCTACCCCACCCTCAGGTGGGGAAGTGTGGTGCAGCCGTTGTATTGTAAAATCTGAAACCTTAGACCTCATGCTTCAAAGTCGGCGGCGGCATTAACGTTGTTGATCTCTATGGACTCCGGTAACCACTAAGTGGATGTTTAAGACATAAAAAGCATCCGAGATTTCAAGCTTGTAGTCCCATCAGTTTTAGTTCTGCGTTGATATGTTATTCAATCAGGTTAACTAACTATACGTATTTAAGTAGGCCAGGGGTAGGCGAAATTCGACTACAGACTTTAACAATAAACAAAATAGTATTTATGCGTGTGTGTGTGGCAAATACATGGCAGTGTGTGTAATGTTTTCTTTATTGGTTTAATGTATGTTTTTTATGCACTCTTTCTCTATATTTTCTATAAGCATGGAAAATTTCATACTCCTCCCTCCGCGCAATTTTCGTAAAAAAAGGTACAAAGTCTATGCTTCACGTATTAATACTCGTATATAGATTAGATTAATATAGTGTGGCTGTCAAATAAAATAGTTTGTTTTCAATGACACTGAATGTACCGTGTGCGTATGTATTGATACAAATTTTCATAACTTATTTAACATTATTTATGTCCATAAATTTATTGTTATCTTAGAAACACCTTAAAATTAAACAACAGTAGGTACCTACCGCAATATTGATGATACCGCAAACAAAATGATACAATATTTTATTAAAAAGGTAAAAAATTACACGATTAAAATCTCCTAAAATAATATCTTTATACGAATTAAATTGTATCGTCCGATTTAATTGTCATATAAAATATTATTTTAAATAAAAAATATTTCACCTTTCTATTCTGTTTAAGCTTGGTCACGTAGAAGGACAGTCGAGTGCAAAATCTGCGATGATAATTCAAATAAATAAATTTAAGCAAAATTATTTTAGACATGTTTCTTATTATGGTTTTATTAATAAACTAAAGTTACAAAATGTAATTGCCATACTAATTTATGGTTTAATTTCAACACTATATTTTAATATAACAATCACAATATACGTATGAGTCGTTAATAAATAAACACTACATATGTATTTTTGTTGTTGTTGATGTAGACAAATAGTCGAGCTCACGAGAGTCCATAGACATCAATGACTACGTAAAGGCTAAACCAGTAATTTGAGACATAAAAACGAAGTCTCAATCGTATGTTATAAAGTATTTATTTAAGCTGAAAACCAATCGACACAACTGGTTGTTTATTATCTACCATACATGCGGACGCACGGCTAATATAACGTATCGAGTATTTTTGCAGAATTCCGAATAATATTCAGGATTTTTCGTCACGACAGTCCAATGTGAACGGCAACTGAGTCAGCGAGTGACCGACGGTAACAAATTCAGACGGCAGCCGCAAACGCGTGTTGTTTTAGGCCGTAGATAAACAAGGTGCAGCGTGACCGGTGCTAATACTGTGTTTGCTTTAGATATTTATTGTATGACCGCCCACTCGACTTGCTCACACACCCGAATAATTAGCTCGTTATAAAACGCGTATCTGTTAGGTATTTAATTTATTTGACATTTTACACGCGACAGTACGTGTATACTGGCAAAACGTTAAATTGTTTTGTTTTGAATTTTTGAGCTCGTAAACAAAAAAGCCTTTGCTGTAAAATTATTGAAATTGGAAATGAGAGGAAGGAAGAAATTAAATATCAACACGTCTGCTATATGCTTAGGCTGTTTGTACCCTCACAGAGCATCAGGCTCGTAATCTAATAGACCTCGTCGAGGTATCGTAACGATGAAGCGTAATACCGTAACCAGATTATGGTGACCGCCGCGCCGGTCTGCGCCACTTAATCGGGCCGCAAATTAATGACTTGGTCATTAGACGAAGGATCGATAATCTTTTGATACTGTCTAACGAAAAAGTGGAATGATGAATATCATTTATTTTATCTTTTAACTAATGATTTTCATGTTTTCGTTAATTATTTTATTGAAGTTTATTGGTACGCGAGCTAACCGCTCACTGGTGTGAAATGATTACTAAAATTCATAGACGAGATTTGAGTTCGATATGTCCGTTTTGTTATATAATGTTTGTCCCACCTTTTAAATCGAAGCCCATGAATATTTTATTATAGAAGATAGTGGTACATATTAGTATGGACACACGGTACGCCCTATCAGAACCTATGTACGTAATCGCATTGAAAGACTAATTAGAGATTCTACGTTTGTCGTCTAATTGGTTACGAAAACACCACCACGAAAGATCATGAAATGAATTTAAACGCAAAATACTAAATTAGGCACTAGAAGTGTACTTCAAAATTTTACTAAAATATGAATAAAACCTGATCTCCATTAGAAATTCAATTCATTAATAAGATTTTAGCTTCATGGGGATGCGACCTTAGATGTGCCAGATCCTCAGGAGGGGGCAACATTGTGACAGATTAAGGCCAGTAACTAACACTATAATTTATAACAGAACCCATACATACATTTCCCATTCGTCTCCAGTGGCGGACGTAATTAACTAAGGGTTTAATGACCCTGCCTAATTGGAGCCTAAGATTTGGAAGCCATTGTCTTACATATTCATAGAGGTACCTTAGAGGGCAGGTGGGTGTAATTTATTCAAAGGATACGGACATGCAAATAGCTGGAATATCGTTCATGTTGATGTCAGATTTGAGTGAGAATTATTGCGGATTGGTTCGTAGGAGTAACGGCCTCATCATAAATTATTATTCGTATCACTGTGGTATTAATAAAGTAATATTATGTAAGTCAGTATTCGAAGGGCTTATGCTTATTATTCTTGTTATTAATACGTAAGGTTCCAAACAAAAATATATGTCAAAGCATTTTGTTAAAGTCCAGATAAAAGAGTCCACCATGATTCAAAAATTGAATTATAGGTCCAATAAAACTTACAAAGCTTTAAGATCACTAAGTTCTAGAGCGACGTTTAGTTAAATTCAGTAGGTACCTACTCAAATTACCTGAAAAATCATACGATAAATTTCATACAAATAATGAAGTAAATTTTCAAGGAGATTGAGGCGATGATAGATTTTTTTAAATACTTTATGAGCCTCTAATTATTCCAGTCATAGCCAGACAAGAACGAACTCGAAAGAGGGTTTCGACGTGTGTGTAATGACGTCACATTACTAATTCAATACGCAGCGAAGATGTGAAAATTTCCTATGATCCAAACAAAGGAGTGAAAATTTAATGAGTACTTTAAATGAAATTCACTGAAATATTCCTGTTGTTCGTTGGTTTGTGAATTTTTTAATTACTCTATGAATTTCGTTGTGCATTTGTTCGGCACAACGTCGATCTTGATAAACAAAAAGTATGTATAAAAGAAGCAAAGTAAAGTTTGTTTATTTTTAAAATATCACTGAATTTGAAGTCGTCGTGGCCTAAAGGATAAGACGTCCGGTGCATTCGTATCTAGCGATGCACCGGTGTTCGAATCCCGAAGGCGGGTACCAATTTTTCTAATGAAATACGTACTTCACAAATGTTCACGATTGACTTCCACGGTGAAGGAATAACATCGTGTAATAAAAATTAAACCCGCTAAATTATAATTTGCGTAAGTACTGGTGGTAGGACCTCTTTTGAGGCCGCACGGGTAGGTACCACCGCCCCGCCTATTTCTGCCGTGAAGCAATAATGCGTTTCGGTTTGAAGGGTGGGGCAGCCGTTGTAACTATACTGAGAACTTAGAACTTATATCTCAAGGTGTGTGGCGCATTTAGGTTGTAGATGTCTATGGGCTCCAGTTACCACTTAACACCAGGTGGGCTGTCCACACATCTAAGCAATAAAAAAAAAGCGACAATGATTCTAAAACATGTTTCTGGAGTTTTTGGATTAAAGATCATCACGGAGCAATAGCTGTGAAGTATTAAAATGTTTTTTTAATTAGTTGTACCAATAAAGTAATCGCCGATTCAGAATATCGACGAATTTACATGAAGGTAAGTGATAAATGTCAGCTCAATCATAGGTAATATAAACGATAGTGCTATAGTTGACAACATTTTGAAATTAAAAATAGGAATAATTGAATAATGCAGAGAAACATTATAAAATCGAAAATACCAAAATTTCACTTGAGTAACTAATTATATTGATTATAAAAAAAGTTATTTAGTTGGGAAAAAAGGAACACTAGATTTTTCCTAGAAATAGAATTGGAATATAATGTAATTGCTTAATGTTGTAATAATGAACAAAACAAACCACTGACTGATCCCTGAATGTGCTGATAATCAAACCCAGACATACAGTGTATGTTTCACAAATATGCCTCCAGGGCTGTAAACACATCCATCCGAAAATGCTAATTGCACACTGTTATCTTAGGATAGGATTAGGCGGTGAACAACAAACTACCTCTTATCTTACTGGTAAGAAGTTCACAAGCGGCCCGTCGGACCCTTAACAAGGCCTAAAGCTAAGTGAGATGCCGCTTAAGCAATTATTCTACACATGTTTAACTAAATACAGCGTGTGGTGTTTGAATTTAATTAAGATGTAATACAATTACTAGTATTACATTTAATTTTTTCTATTCGTAATATTCTTGTCGAATAAATTTTAGATTAATCTACCTATATATATATAAAAATGAATTGCTGTTCGTTAGTCTCGCTAAAACTGGAGAACGGCTGGACCAATTTGGCTAATTTTGGTCTTGAATTATTCGTGAAGGTTTAAAAGGAAAAAAAAACAGAAGAAATAAATAAATAAATAAAGAAAAAATATGAAAATGCTCTGAATTAAATAAAAAATCAATTTTGTTTTTCCTTTGATGTGTCCCCCGTCGGATGGATTCCTTTTGTTTATTTTAATTTTAATTTAGGTCTTTTATTTATCGATTGAGGCACTACGAAGTCTGCCGGGTCAGCTAGTTCTAAATAAATATCTGTTACAAAATCATATCGACTATAGCACGATTTGGTATAGAAATAAACTCTAGCTTATTGTAAAATTTTGATGACGGTCATTGACCTAAGTTATCAATAATATTATTATGTCATTATTTCTTCTTTAGTCTTTCCGGGTATATATGTAAAGTAAAATCTTTATGATTTAAAACTCTTTTTATTTTTAGAAAGGATTTTCTTTAGTTTCATAGATTGAGGTCAGTAAAAGGTAAAATTCAGTAAAAAGACAGCTCAGTTTTGTATAGTTTATTAATACTGCTTACTTTTTAATTGGTATTCATTTTAAAAGAGATTAAGGGAGTTGTTTTATTATATAACAGAAAACGCAGTTAATTCTTTTATTGTTCATTCATTCTGAAGTATCCATATCATCATTGTATGTATATTACAAATTGTTTCTTTTTAAAGAATTTTCTGTTATTTTTTCAAAATATGCAGATATGTCCACAAATTCATTGCTATTGAAAAGAAAACACAATTAGTTTAGTATTAAGTCGAATACATGTTCGAGTCCCTCTTAAAGAGCTACGAAGGTAAGTTTCGTGTAGCCAGACGGAATGGCACGCCTTTGTGTTAAGTTAGGAGTTCAGTTAGACTCTAGAGCCACTTGAGCTGAGGCATGCAGGTTAATGCGGCATTGCTCAGCTTTCTGCTCTAATTCAATTTGTCTATCCACAATACCTTTATTGTATCTCATACCTATCGATTTCCTATCATGTATATACTTCAATTATATGAACATTTAGAGAACCACAAATACGAATGAATATAATCTATTTAAATAAAAACGAATTGCTGTTCGTTAGTCTCGCTAAAACACGAGAACGGCTGGACCGATTTGGCTAATTTTGATCTTGAATTATTCGTGGAAGTCCAGGTTTAAAAGATGAGAAAATATAAACAAGCTCGGAATTATGTAAAAACAAACAATTTTGTTTTTCCTTTGATGTGTCCCCTTGGTGTGTCTTTTATTTATCGATTGAGGCACTACGAAGTCTGCCGGGACAGCTAGTAGTTAACATAATTTTACCGATTTAAAAGTTAAGTTGAGTTTCTGGTATTAGACGTGATAGATTTATCTCAGTATTCATTTTGATGTCAAATGAAAAAAGGTGATTCAGATTCAACTAAGTTAATACAGCAGTATTCAAATTGTATCTATAGTGACTTAGACAACAGTACAAACAGCTTCGGTGGTAAGCACGTTGAAAGTTTCCCTTTGATATCGTTCCAACCTGGATGAGAACAATCATTCGGTTTTAAAGTTTCGATTCTGGTTTAGAAAGTTGTTCCTCGAATTCTTTTTTTTTTTTTTTTTTTTTTATTGCCCTTGTAGGCAGACGAGCATACGGCCCACCTGATGGTGAGTGGTTACCGTCGCCCATGGACTTCAGCAATGCCAGGGGCAGAGCCAAACCGCTGCCTACCGCTTAATACTCTCCACAAGCCTCGTTTGAAGAAGGACATGTCATAGCGCTCGGGAAACACCGTGGAGGGGAGCTCATTCCATAGCCGGATGGTACGTGGCAAAAAAGATCTCTGGAAACGCACTGTGGATGACCGCAGTGGCTCCAGGTAGTACGGATGAACTCTACTCCGATGGCGGGCGGTGCGATGGTAAAAACGAGATGCCGGTATCATCTCGAACAATTCCTCAGAGCACTCCCCATGGAACATACGGTATAAAATACAGAGAGAACCGAAGTCCCTCCGCAGACCCAGAGGTTCCAAACGATCCGTGAGACTGGGATTATCGACAATCCGAACGGCCCTCCTCTGTATGGAGTCAAATGGAAGAAGCTGGTATTTGGGAGCCCCGGCCCAGAGATGGGAGCAGTACTCCACGCGAGGCCGGACTTGTGCTTTGTAAAGCAGAAGCCTTTGTCCAGGCGTGAAGTACCGCTTCGCTCTGTTGAGGACTCCCAGCATTTTGGACGCCAACTTGGCTTTGCCTTCCAAATGACTCCGAAACTGGACATCGCTCGAAATGTCGACCCCAAGTATCCCAATACTCTCGGAAGGTTGCAGGGATACTCCTTGGAATTGCGGCGCCATGACAAAGGGGTCCTTCTTCGCAGTGAACGTGCAAACTTGTGTCTTTAACGGGTTGAATTGAACCAAGTTCAATTCACCCCATTTGGAGACTCGCCCCAGAGAGCTCTCCACTTCAGACACAAGTTTTGATCGTCTCTCTTGCACCACGCTTCGAGAGAGACTCTGATGGCCGATATATCGCGCATCCCCCGTGCTGTCATCCGCATAGCAATGCATGCCATCAATAGACAGCATGTCATTGATATACAGGATGAAAAGCGTGGGGGAGAGCACCGAACCTTGTGGAACGCCAGCGTTAATGGTCATGGTATCAGAACAGTCACCGTCTACAACGACCGTGATGCTCCGCCCATCCAAAAAGCTAGCGATCCACTTGCAGAGACCCTCGGGGATTCCGTAAGATGGTAGCTTCGACAGAAGTGCCCTATGCCAGACCCTGTCGAAGGCCTTCGCGATATCAAGGCTCACAGCAAGAGCCTCGCCCTTGCTCTCCAAGGCTTCAGCCCACCTGTGAGTAAGGTATACAAGAAGATCGCCAGCTGAGCGACCGTGACGGAAACCGTACTGTCGGTCACTGATCAGCTGGCGATCTTCAAGATACTTCAGGAGTTGTATATTTATAATTCGCTCCATCACCTTGGAAAGCAAGGAAGTTATCGCGATAGGCCTATAGCTCGATGGGTCCGACCGGTCACCCTTCTTGGGGATAGGGTGGACGTGGGCGTTCTTCCATGAAGACGGAACCCTGTTAGTGCAATAAGAGAGGCGATACAAACGCGTTAGCGCAGGCGTCAGCTCAGGGGCGCACCTTTTCAGAACCACAGCAGGGATGCCGTCCGGCCCACTCGACTTATGGACGTCCAGGAGTTGGAGTTCCCGCCTGACTGCACACTGTGTAAAGCAGGTGGTGTGGCACCCCCGTCGTCCACAGTCGAGTTCGAGGCGAAGAGTTTGACCAGAAGGTCAGCCTTCTCTTTCGCACTATGGGCCAGACTGTCATCAGACTTGCGTAGTGGTGGGAGACTAGACCTGCAGAAGTTACCTTCTGCAGCCTTAGCGAGCGACCAGAAAGCACGGCTCCCGGCGGGATAGCTCTTCAGTCGCTCGCCAATTCTGGCAACGTGCTCCGACTTCGCCCTGGCAATAGCCCTCTTATAGGACCTAGAAGCGGCGTTAAATTTCCGCCTTTCCTCTGAGGTATTAGGATCCTGGCGTCTCCTGGCATCATTCCATGCCGCGTATGCGGACCGCTTGAGGCGTGCAGCGTCCCGACTGGCATTGTTATACCAGGGTCCACTGCGACCCCCGACGGGCACCTCGGAAGAAGGAATGAACAGTTCCATCCCCCGAAGCACCACGTTTTTAAGTCGGTCCGCACAGACGTCAGGATCACCAGAGGAAAAGCAGAGCCGCCCCCATGGGTAGGATGCGTAAAATTCACGCAACCCATCCCAATCTGCTGACATATACCGCCAAACTCTTCGATACCCGGTCGTCATTCGACGACCAGGACGAGAGATCGGTACCGCAGCACGGATAAGGCAGTGATCAGACGATCCAAGTGGAGCGTCGACCACCACACTGTATCCGGCCGGATCGGTGGTCAGCAGAAGGTCCAACAGAGAGGGCTCGTGCCCCTCAATATCTGGGACACGGGTGGGCTGTGTCACCAGCTGGGAGAAGCCGTAGGCCAGGGCGAAATCGTAGGCAGCCCGACCCGGGAGGTCAGTGGTTCTGGACCCCAACCACTCTTGGTGGTGAGCGTTAAAATCTCCAAGAACCACCACCTCCGCAGATGGGTACTGCTCAAGCACGCGGTTAGTCCCCTCTTGCACATGCTCTATCAGAGCTGAACCTGCATCACTGCTGTGGGACCTGTACAGGCACGCGTAGACTCGGGTACAACCCCCGTGATCTACGCGCAGCCACAAGATGGACAGGTCCCGTTGTTCGAGGCCTCGTAGACGGCGACAACAGACATCAGCCCGGACGAATACACACACCCCGGCTTTACGCAGGAAGTTGTGCTCCAATACGTAGCCGGGGTATTCAAGGTACGAAGTGTCATCCGGAGCAGATATCTGTGTCTCCGTCAGAAAAAGGAGGGCAGGCTGCGCCGTCTCAAGATGGTGGTGTACGGCGTCGAGGTTACTATGTAGGCCCCTTACATTGCTGAAATCCACATTAAATGTGGAATGGGGCATCGCCGACAAAACCCTTTTCCTTTTTTTAACTATCATTTTATTATTATTTTTGGAGAGTGGGATTGGGTGGGGTAGGAAGTTCGAGGCAAAATCATGACAATACCTGAATAAAGCGCGGAACACAGTACGTGCTTGACCACGGGTTGCGTGAGAGACTGACGCAGGGCATGGAAGGGCCCCCAGTCCACCCTGTGTGCGGTCGCCGGGATCCACTCCGGTCTCCGACTCCGGCACGACGACCGCACGACAGGATTTTACACCGGTTGGCGGGACAGCTTCCCGGGGCGGAGTTTAGTAGTGACACCCGGGTTCAGGTCCCCAACTGACCGGCGGGCGGCGGCGAACACCGTTTCACTGGGTCTCCCTATACCCCCGTCAAACAATCACGTCCCGCGAGCTTGCACGCACGTCTGCTCCGCATGTTCCAAGTATCATCAAGATTCACCCCGAACAAGGAAGAGGAAAGGGAAGGAATAAAACTGGCTCTCCAACCCACACGCCGGAACACAGCTAGGCTATTTGGCGGCGGACTCTAGTTGGAGGGTGGTCGCCAGCCAGTCGGACTAGGTCCTACCACCGATTATGTATTCGGCTCCCGTTTAGCACCACCCAGGGGTCACTTGTAGGGAATCGTGGGTTAAACCTACGGAAGCGGGAAGCAATCAATCGCTAAATGCTTTCAAATCATTTTTTATTTATTTTGATTTACTACTTTGATTTACAATAAGAGGTGCACAGTACGTAAAACGGTTTTTTTTGCAGTATAGGCAGACGAGTATACGGCCCACCTGATGGTGAGTGGTTACCGTCGCTCATGGACGTCAGCAATGCCAGGGGCAGAGCCAAGCCGCTGCCTACCGTTAAGGTATATATTTATGATGTCAGTATTCTGGACTTTCATAACTAGCTCGTGATGAAACATTTTAATAAGAACATGTATAGTTTCACTAAGAACTGGATAAATATATTACGATTTATTCAGAAACGTTCTGATTTCTATTTAACCTCAACCAACAAAACTTAGAATGTAATTAAATTAGTCCCATTATAGATAACGTTAAGTAAGTTTCAAGTTTAGTAGAATTTTAAGAGAAACAATTATAGCGTGATTGATCCGCAAAGCTAGTTGGAACTTCCCTACCTCCCCAACCGCCCCCAGATCCACCTGCCACCGCATGAGGAACAGACAAAGATACGAAGTTAACGCCAGCTAAGGTTTGTTGTACAAAATTTATATGAAACTGCTTCAGAGTTGCAAAGTGTCCGGGCTTATTGGGACGAATACATGCTTGCGGTACTTGTCGATTTTTGTTATAAAATAAAAGCCTCAGATGGCTATTGTTATGTTACCCGTCACATACTTACTTTTACAAATTTAAAAATGTTTTCTTATTGAGCTAGAATTAGCTAGCAAGAAAATCTAGAAAAAAATAGTAGAAGAACTATTGGGCTTTTATTGGTTCGCTTAAGAACATGGTAATTCGCTCAGATTTATGGGTATTTATTGAATTTATTATGGATAATTTTGTTTTAAATGAAATTGTAAAATGGTAGTAAATAATAGTTTTGCATATTTGATATATTGCATATACAGCCGCACGAGAAGAAAAGTGGTCAAAATACTTACATCACTATGTGGTAAAATCCCGAAGTAAAAAAAAACCAGAAGAGATAAAAGAAAAAAACGTGGGAAGAAGAGATTAAGAAAACTTCGAGCACTATGAAGAATAAAAGCTGCGAACAGAAAACTAAGGCAAACTCCTCTTGTATTAGGTTAATAACTCTTTACCAAAGCGCAATTTGATAATCGTAGATACAAGTTTTGAAACTTGGGCTTTAAAATACAGATACTACTTTTATAAAAATATTAAATTGCCCTTTCTTTCATTCTCATAATTATTAAAATATTGTCTTTAATAACTTAATGAACTCTCATAACATATGACTTATGAATTGTAGAAATAATTTGCCATGATTGATTTATTCGATACAGGATCGAATTCGTCGTACACGAGCCGCACTTGACTAACATGACGTGATAGCAGTACAACTACTAAGATATTCTGAGAAGCAAGATCCGCGGCCGACGCTCTATTATGTACGAGTTCCCTTTTTGTTCTCTTCACCCTCTTGACGTGCGTTCTCAAGCTAATTATCTGTGCCTTGTTAATAGATTAGCAAGTACAATGTTTTTAATGTTTACCTATTGATAAATTTTTTCAATAACTTTGTTCTGTGGCACTTAATGATTTGTTAAAAATCCAACAATAACGGAGCGTCATGATTTAAATATTATTGAATTTTTACAGTAAATAGACTAAGGATCAGCATACTGCGACTAATAACCCAGAACCGATAGCTGATGGAGCAGACTACTCGAAAGGATACCTGCAAGCACAATAAAATGCATTTTATCCAGTGGATACAAGATTGAAATCGATACCCGGACTGAGGTAAGGATAAGAAAGGCTTAAATCGTTATACTACTTATTTTAGTTATACTTTAAAAGAGATCTACGCCTGTTTTATTTTGCTGATGTTGTAACCCGAGACCGTGGTATGAACATATGATGCGTAGAGAGAAGATGCATGTGACTAGGAGATGTATGGAAATGGTAGTGCAAGGTAGAGGGGAAGAGGTCGACCGAAGAAGACATGGATGGAGTGTGTGAATGATGATATGAGACAGAGAGAGAGGAGTGAGTATGGAGATGACGGCTGATAGAAGAGAATGGAAGAGAAAAATTAGCTGTGCCGACCCCTCCTCGTGGGATAAGGTGGAGGAAAAGAAGATATAAGCCGGGATCCGCCAGCAATTTCAAAAGAATTAGCCCAACAATGCAATTGAACGTTTAGAACTAAGCGTATTTGGAACTTACATAAGTACCTTAAATCTCGAAAGTCTCGAGTATATGAAATACGAAAATATTATCTCATCTAACTGTTTCTACAATATGACGCAGAAACAAATCAAAATATCAGAAAACAGCAAAAGCCCTACATTACCGCGTAAAGGTGCTTGAAAAACTCGAGTTTTGTGTAAATGAGGGTAGACGGGCGACGCATGTGGCAAAGGAAGCGACATGCATAAATCTAGCGTCGGAACCGGAAGCGCCGGCGTCGTTTGCCGCATTGTGATATCGGTCGGCGGCCTGCGCGGACTTCTCTTTGTGAACGCCACTTTATAGCACGAGAGATACGACAACCCCATTCGAAGCATTGTGAAACCACCTTTATGATGATGGCCTGTTTAAATGCGAGGTTCGTTTGCCTCCGATTCGTGTGGTTATATACAGATGTATTTTGCATCGTGATTTTACGAGATAAAATTTTAGAGTTGTCATAAATATTAAGAGACAGTGCTTGTTTTGCGAAAAAGTAACATTCCCTTTTCATTTATCGAATTACTACGAAACCAACAGCGTCTTAACTCAGTAATTATACACGCCTTGTAGCATGTGCCATAGGCGCAATTAATACTAAATCATTTATTATTGTTAGTAGAGAATATTGTAAGTCTACATTCATGTCTCTAACTGGGTGACGACATTCATATTATCATATCAGAGTATGAAATTAGTGTCTAGATCAGTGGTGGCTAACTTGATTAGAACCAAGATCTGCTGTTTACTGACGAAACACTACGATCCTCCAATGACATTTCTTGAAATTTAAAGAAACAATATAGTTCAATATACAAATAAATAGTATACATATTTTATTTTATTAAAAATACTAGCGACCCGCTCTCGCTTCGCTTCGGAAACATTAAAACACACATGAAACAAAAAAAAAAAAAAAAAAAAAAAAGTAGCCTATGTTCATCAGGGACAATGTCGGCTTCTAATGGAAAAAGAATTTTTCAAATCGGTCCAGTAGTTTCGGAGCCTATTCGAAACAAACAAACAAACAAGATTGCACGCAGGATCCTCAATAGCTGTATACAACATTGTATCAGATGACGAATCCTGGATATACGCGTACGAACCCGAAACAAAAAACCAGTCACGAGTTTGGGTGTTCGAAAATGAGTTAAAGCCAACAAAAATTGTTCGTTCACGGAGTGTTGCCAAAAAAATGGTGGCCACGTTTGTTTCCAAAACCGGCCATGTTACGACTATTCCTCTTGAGGGACAAAGAACGGTTAATGCAGAATGGTATGCTAGCATTTGTTTGCCACAGGTCGTTTCTGAACTCCGTAAAGAGAACTGCAACCGCCGCATCATCCTCCATCACGACAATGTGAGTTCTCACACCGCGCACAGAACAAAAGAGTTTTTAGAGCAAGAAAACATAGAATTATTAGACCATCCGCCGTACAGCCCCGACCTAAGCCCTAATTATTTCTATAGTTTCCCTAAAATAAAGAATAAATTGCGTGGACAGAGATTTTCATCACCTGAAGAAGCTGTGGACGCCTACAAAACGGCCAATTTGGAGACCCCAACTTCCGAATGGAATGGTTGCTTCAATGATTGGTTCCATCGTATGGAAAAATGTGTCAAAATTCGCGGAGAATACTTCGAAAAGCAATAAATAAATTTTTAAATAGTAATGTTGTGTCACTTCGTTAATTCCCGAAATTTTCAGTGCCGCCTATGTAGTGATTTGTGCGGGCTGATAATTACCCTAATAACAATATGACGCAAAAGTAACAGCAGTACCTATCAGTAAAATTTTGAATGTCGCGATAATGGGAATATTTAAAGTTTAAATCGCTATCGTTTAAAAAAAATCCTATACCCATTTAAAATTGTATAGGTCAGGAAATATTAGGTTTGGAGTCGAAATTCGTGCGGTACGAGCCGCCCGCAGTTATTGCGCTCGGTTGAATTTAAAACGCGAATAACCATTGCGTGCCACGGTCTGCCATCCGATTTATAAAGCCACGAGAAACGACAGAATGTACAGTGAAACGCAATTTTGATTTTAAATATATTTACCCTGTATGATTCTATTGATATGGAATTTTCGATTTTATTAAAATTCTTCGGCTGTTCCATTCTAAGCGAAGCGTTTTTCGAAGCGTCTGAAGTCTAATATCTAAGACACCCGGCCTATTTATATGTAGCTGAGTCCCGCGATGTTACCCGCGATTATTGTCGTACCGCGGGTGACACCGCGGAGTGAAGCTATTCTAAAAAAAGTAGCATAAGTTACTCCTTATATCATCAGCTATCTATTAGTGAAATTCCCGTCAAAATCAGCCCAGCCGCTCCAGAGATTAGCCGGATTAGGCGAATGTTCTCTTGAACAAAGAAAATATAGAGTGTAACAAAATCAAAACAGCGAAATGAGTAAAGCTTGTAAAGATGTAATTACGATTGAATAATAAAAATAATTTATGAATAAACAAACCGATATGCGCTAACGAAAACTGTAAAACGTGATATTTCTTTGCGAAAAAGCATTACCAATAAACGATCACTAAAATATTATTTAAACACAATTCGCTATTGAATTGAAATGGCACTGCGTTGGTCACGTGTTGCTCTGTTGATTGTATCACATAACGCAGTGTTTGTGGTCCAGAGTACACGATATCTGGTTCGCATCGACCGACCAGGGCGTGGAATGAAACGTATGAATATTCCTCTTTCAGAAAAGTACTAATAAAGGTATCACTCGCAAAGCCAAACTAACGAATAAATTGTACCATTAGATTATTATCACGACTGTAATCGAGTCCGAAGCCATGAAGAAAACTGTTATATAGTCAAAAAATCGACCTTACAATGACAATAAAAAAAGCAATAGATATCGTATAAAGTATTTTAATTATACAATATCTACGACTCGCGAAAACCGAAATACAATAAGATATCTCAGTAGATCATTTCACACGTTCCCAAACGAAATGTACGAAAACTATCCCAGCATGAGTCTAACCTCAATATTTATGAAGGCGAGCTCTCTCTCAGCCGTCATCAATCACAAAGTTATAAATAAAACAATAAAAGGTAAAAACTTGCGCGAGGGTCGACCACTCGACTCTCGGGCGCAATATTGGCAAAGGAAAACCCACTTATTGGAATAATATGTAGATTAAAATGATATTAGAAACATTGTGAGGAACCTGTCGATACTTTATTACGGACCCGTTTCAATAACTCTTTCGGTTTAATATTGGGCCTGTGTTCGAAATTGTTTTTCTGCTGAGAGCTTCTTACTGATGTTTATACTTAAATGGTTCTCGTCGCATGTTATATGTGTTTTGAAATCTGTTTATTTTTAAAAGTCATCATTGCTCATTAGATCGGCTCGTATGTAACAAAGGTAAATTGAATAAAACTAAAGATTTTTTTTAAAATAAGCTAATAACTAAAACTGCCCATTTATTATGTTGAATGCCGCTTTTGTACCTAATTTTACCTACCTAATTTTTTTTTACCTAGCCTACCTACCTATATAGTTTTTAACGCTAATTTAGTAGATTATTAGAATAAGGCCCTGTAATATGTTGCATATAATTGTTAAATAAAGTAAAGTTTAAATAAGGATAATGAAAATTTTATTTTATTTTATTTTTATTTTATTATTATGTTGCACCAACAAAGTGATCATCAAAATATTAAATATACTAGTAGACGCTGACATTAAATTGGAATCAAACAAAATTTGAACAACTTTCCCTCTCCCCATATCACGGAACGCCACAAAGAGAACAGCGTACATTCAACAATAGTTTTCTAAATGGAATCGAAATAACTTATTTATGATAAATCGTATAAATCATTTTTGCTAACGCGCCTCCAGTGTTTGCGATAAAAGTGAACGAATAAACTTGTGTGATTCGTAAACGAGATATATTCCGTGGTATTCAGAACTTTGTTGTTACCCTCTCAGTATGCTAGGATATTGTGGATAGCATTTTGGATGTTTCTGAAATTAATGCTATTGAACTTATGGTTCTGTAGAGTATAACACAAACGACTAAAAATACAAGTAATAAAATAATTTATTTGTTTCATTTAAAATTGTGTACTGTTTATTGAATCATCTTGAATTACGGTGCGATAGTTTAACTATTCGATTTGTTTTGATTTTATTAGTTACAAGTGTATATATGAGATAGGTTTCAGCATACATATATATTATATTTACAACTGAAGAAGAAAATTCTCTATTATATTTTAAGGCCTTCATGGAGTTTGTTAGTTTAAGTACAATGTTGTCCAAAATGTTGCTAGCAGTCAGAACGCCAAAACACGGTAAAAGTCTGACAGGTGACTTTGATCTTTGGCAAAACTTTTAATGCGTGCTTTATTTAATACTTCTATGTGGTCAATAAGTAATATTGATTAAAATCTGGTCTCTAGCACAAAATTTTTCAAATTTATCATAAATAATATTCTTTTTTAAATCAAATAAGCTAATATCCATACCATTCCAACGTATACAGAGCAATGGAAAGCCGTCGTTTTTTCGTTACCTCATCTTCCGGCCTATACGCCAGTTGTAATGCGTTTAATATTTCATGATATCGCCGCCAGTTCTATCGGTATCTTCCGCGCCATAAATAACGCACAAAAACCGACAGAGGGCGTCGATTACAAAATCAAACCCATCAATATGATATTAGGTTTTCTTGTCTCCGTTCTATGGAGCGCCGACGTGGCTGGCATTGCGATGACGGCTTTAAATTTTAAATGCGGCTTGTTATGGGTGGTGGGCTATGTTGTCCAAATGTTAGTCATTGAGTAGAAGTGAGACACAGTTTTGGTTTCTTATTTCACGATTGACTATTCCTTTACAATCTTTCAAATATTCAATGAGAATTCCAGTAAATTTAATCAATAATGATAGACCATTTAATTGTTCGTGGCGTTCACCTTTTTCCCGATCACCGTTCTCGTCAAACTCGTCGAATATGAGGAAGAGTTCGACGTGCAACCTACTGAGTTTTTCGTTGGATCTTCTCAGTGGGTCGCGATTCCGATCTGCTGATAGATTCCGCGGAGCACTGCTCGCGCTAGTGTTAGCAAATCCTTTCAGGGTGAGCCCGTGAGGTCAACTAGCCGTCCGCTCGTAGTTGGAATAGTCCTGTAAGCTACCAGCGATTAGGTAGATAAGCAAGGCTTTTTTTTTAAATGAAAGACCAGCCAATTGACATTGAATGGAACATATTTAAAATCTACTGAAGGAGATTTTTTCTTCAGCTGAAAATATCTAGGTGACATAATCATGATAATAAATTTATTAAAATATTTACTTTAGGATATTATTTAAGAATACCACAATGCTATCTCGTATTTATTTTATCAATTGATATCATTAACTACGCTTACGAAAATTCAATAGTAGTTGAAATGCTAGTGAGATTGGCAGATTACCATCTTACACTTTGATTTTGCTATAAGTAATTCTAACTTGAGATCTCAAAATCTTGGATTAAAACAACATTAGCTGTGATATTGAATTTATTGAGTGGTGACAGGATATATTTTTTTTTTTTTTTTTACTTTATTTAGCAAAAAGTTTACAGCTCAAATACACTGCTGTTCTAATGATAACAACGAAACCATACGTTCGGTCCGAATTGTTAATCGCTAAATACATCGTTTGTTTCCGATTTAAGCCATCGAATTAACGACATTGCTGTGCGACACGCGCGACTGTTTACTGAATTTATATATGCGGTGCCGACGCCGATTGCGAACACAATCGTATCCATTAATAGCAACAATAACTTTACTTCCGACTACAGATATTATGAAATGTGTATTTTTTGGGGCCGGTTTCAAGTTTTTAGTGTCTTTTTTTTTATTTCCTTTGTAGGCAGACGAGCATATGGCTCACCTGATGGTGAGTGGTTACCGTCGCCCCTGGACTTCAGCAATGCCAAGGGCAGAGCCAAGCCGCTGCCTACCGCTTAATACTCTCCACAAGCCTCGTTTGAAGAAGGACATGTCATAGCGCTCGGGAAACACCGTGGAGGGGAGCTCATAGCCGGATGGTACGTGGCAAAAAAGATCTCTGGAAACGCACTGTGGATGACCGCAGTGGCTCAAGGTGGTATGGATGAACTCTACTCCGGTGGCGGGCGGTGCGATGGTAAAAACGAGACGTTGATATCATCTCGAATAATTCCTCAGAGCAGTGTTAGAGCAGTGTTGAGGATTTGCGGATTAGTGTTTGGGTTTTGATTTTTTAAATTATTAATTTACACGTCGCGTGGTTTGTTTTATTATAATTTTAGGCAGACGAGCATTGAGACTACCTGATCTTGATTGGTTGCTGTCAGTAATTACAGATGCACGGTTTTTATTTTTTTATTGCTTAGATGGGTGTACGAGCTCACAGCCCACCTGGTGTTAAGTGGTTACTGAAGCCCATAGACATATATAACGTAAATGCGCCACCCACCTTGAGATATAAGTTCTAAGGTTTCAGTATAGTTACAACGGCGTGCCCCACCCTTCAAACCGAAACGCATTACTGCTTCACGGCAGAAATAGGCAGGGCGGTGGTACCTACCCGTGCGGACTCACAAGAGGTCCACCACCAGAAAGAGAGATTAACATCGTGTAATAAAGATCTAAGGCCTAAGATTTGCGTAATTGCTGCCGATAAGGCGTTTTGTGAGCCTATACGGATAAGTAACAACCAGCCTATTTCTACCGTGAAACAGGCAGGCAGCGTTTCGGTTTGGAGAATGAGGCAGCCATTGAACTGTAAAAACTGAGATTTAGAACTCCTCTCTGAAGGTGGCTGGCGACATTGACGTCGTTGATATTTATGGGCTCCAGTGGCGACTTAACACTAGATCAACCGTGAAATCTAAGTAATTAAAATATTTAAATCATAACAGAGCTTCGCGTTCGCACGTTCACTACAAAGAAAGACTCCTTTGTTATTCCAAATGTCCAGCATGTTCCATGTTCCAAAAACAATGTATGATTCTCACCTCCATGACGACCTAGATTTAGAGTCCATCAGTAAGTATCTTCAGTCGGCATCGATGCGCCACTTCAATAAAGCGGCACAACACGAGAACCCTCTCATCGTGGCCGCCGCTAACTACATCCCCGATCGTGCGGACAGAATGGAAAGCAGTCGAAGTCGTCCCAAGCACGTCATTTTGGATCCTCCCGATCCACTAACGGTGCTTTTAGGTACCTGAAGCACCGGTCATCGTTCTCGTCAAACCCGTCGCTTGCGACGAAGGGCTCGATGAGTAAATTAACCCTCAGACACAGCCCACTGAGTTTTTCGCCGGATCTTCTCAGTGGGTCGCGTTTCCGATCCAGTGGTAGATTCTGCGAAGCACGGCTCTTGCTAGGGTTCGTGTTAGCAACGTCGTCAGGTTTGAGCCCCGTGAGCTCACCTACTAGTTAAGGTTACGCTGATATAGCCTCTCAAGGCTCTCAGCATTAACAGGAAAAAAAATTATTCTTGAAATTAAGATATCAAGATAGTATCGGGAAGGTAAAGCTAAACTGATTTCAAATGATACGTCTTCAAGGAGACGAACTGATACTTCACAACAGTCGATAAAAAAAGCAAAAAAATAATCATAAAAAGCATCAATAGGCGGCGGTGTCAAAAAAAATATTACCACGTACCCATGACATAGGTTTATCTCGATTTACGAGCGCAAATCAAACATTTAGCCCGAGGCTGTAAATCAGAATAGCGCTGAATTTATGGTACGAGATCCGCTACTAAACACATGCGATCGGGAAGCCGAAAAAAAATAAAAGGTAACTACGAGTGATTGTTTTGTGTTATCATAACAAAAGAGATAGCTCGAGTTCACTTTTAGAAGGCTAATTATCTGCACGGATATTCGATCTTATTTTATTCGTTAATGCTATTACAAAAATATATATATACATAAATATCATTACATAATAGGAAAACTAATTTAGAACTTACTGTTACGTCACTTTAAAGTTCTTTTTTGTTTGTCGTAGGCAGACGAGCGAACGGGCTCCCTTATAGTGCATCACCCGGTGTTAAGTGGTTACTGGAGCCCATAGACATCAACAACGTAAACGCCACCACCCGCCTTGAAAAATGAGTTCTAAAGTCTCAGCTTTACAGTACAACGGCTGCCCCACCCTTCAAACCGAAACGCACTAGTGCTTCACGGAAAAAATACGGTACGGTGGTGGTATCTACCCGTGCGGTATCATAACACGCTCTACCACCAAATCATCATCTCGACCATCATCATTATCCTGCCCTTCTCCCAGTCACCTGGGGTCGGCGCAACATGCTTTCTCCTTCCATACTCTTCTATCATATACCATTTCTTCGCTCACTCCCCTCTTACCCATATCGTCTTTCACGCAATCCATCCATTTCTTCTTGGGTCTACCCCTTCCTCTATATCCTTCCACATTCATAGTTAACACTCTCTTACCAACCTCATTTTCATTTCGTTTCATCATATGTCCGTACCATCCCAAACGCGCACTTCTCAGCTTCTCTCTCACAGGTGCCACTTTCAGACTGTTCATACAGACATATTAACATATTCATTCCGTATTCTATCCATTCTCGTTACTCCACACATCATCATCTCGATCAATTCTTCAAAATATTCCCCGTCGAAAGCGAAGGACCTCCGCACACCCAAGAGTTCCAAACTATCCATAAGAACAGAATTATAGACTTCCGAATGGTTCTCTTCTGTGCGGAGTCAAGTGGAAGAAGCTGTTAATTATTTTATTTATGACTTTTATTGCTTTAAAAATACATCACATCATGTTAATAAAAGCATAACGAAAATGAATACAAACGCAACAAAGATCTATTGTAGTTAAAGTATTTTTATTGGCTCTCATTATGCTGGTTATGAAAATCAGCCGTAGTCCTAATAGCGAGCGCCTTTGAGGGCCACGTAACATTATTATTATTTTTATTGCTTAGATGGGTGGACAAGCTCACAGCCCACTTGGTGTTAAGTGGTTACTGGAGCCCATAGACATCTACAACGTAAATGTGCCACCCACCTTGAGATATAAATTTTAAGGTCTCAGTATATTAAGGAAAATAAGTCAGTATGTTGCGGGAAACTCATTTAACACTAAAATAAGTTTTTTTTAGAAGAAGAAAAATTTTCAATTATTGAAAATTTCTTGATAGGTTAATCTGTTCTTAAAAATATCTTTAGAAAAGTACAAGTAAATGAAATGTTCTATGCCATTAAGTAAGCCTTGTTTCATGTTTGTATTTATAAGCGTGCGTTTAATGGTTTTTTAAATATCGTCAGTGAGTGGTGCGGCTTCCACACGTCGCTGAACAATAGCACGGAAAACGGGGGAAAATATAATTTATTTTCGAGTTAAATCTTTTGTGGAAATAATATGACATTTCTATTTGAAGTTGGCGGTGATTTATCGGTTGCCTTGTTGCGGTCTCGCTTTTGTACCGTACTCGCCTCGCTGTGAGCGAGGTGTCGCCCGCAATCGGCTTGTCTGTTTCAATTTAAAGATTGATAGGGTTGTGTTTTGTGCGTTCGTTAACTCAATCGTGGTTTATTGAATTATCGATTGTCAATTGTCGGTTATCGTCAATATGTTCTTGATCATTCTAACTTTGAAAATCGAGAGAGAGATAGATAGATAGATAGATAGATAGATAGATAGATAAAGGGAGAGAAATAGAGAGAGAATATGTTTTATGGTACACCAATTTATAAAAAAATTTAAAAAATTAAATACAAAAAGTACAGTGGGCGGTCTTATCAATAAGAGCAATCTCTCTTAAACAACCATCAGATGGCCAAGGATCACTTCAATAATTAAATGAAACGTAGTGTATTTATCGGTTACATTATAGTAATAATATAATAATAAACTATATTAATAATAATAATAACAATAATAATGTTTTTATTGCAAGTAACCATGACTCATATAAATTGTTAATAAGACTTAGACCTATGTTAGTAGTTATATTTACATCACAATGAATTACTGTCGTAACATCCCATGGAACATGGCACCACAGCGACCCATGTATACACTGTCCAGCCTGCTTGCGATCATGCTCAGGATACTGTTGGAGCTGCCCCTCACTCTGCTTACCAGAGATGCACACCTCTTACGCATGGTAGCGTAAAAACAATCTATGTGCGCGTCTGCAAACATCCCTGATGCGCTACAAAAGCGGGGCAGCACCACCAGCACCCTAAACGCGTTATTATTATTAAAATGTATATATGTGTTATGTAGTTCAATTGAGATCACAGCCTGTAATCGTTGCATTTAGGCGAGTTTTTTACAAATCTTGTACCTACTGATCTAATTTTGTAGGAATCGCGAGCTACTTATAAATATTATGCTGGGACAGAAAAAACATTGCTGCCATCATCATACACTAATTCAAATTTAGAACAGTAAAAAAATCACCTCAGTTAATATATCATAAAGAATATAAACGCATAATGTGGTAGATAGTAGGCATAAATGACAGAAACACACGTAGGTATGTACGTTAATACAACAAACAAAATTACAAAAGTTTCAAAAAAATAAATTAAAAAAATTCAAAGAATAATAAATAATTCAAAGCGCAGAAGTTGTAAAACATTAAAACGTACATACTATTACGTATGTGACAAAAAAATACGAGCGCACATCGCAACATGCTGTTTGAAATGAGAAAATCATTTTTGAAACGAGTTTTTCAATTTCTCGCATAACTTTAAGCGCGATGCACAGTTTTATATTTTCAATACAAAGACTGAACGGGGAAAAAAACCGAATCGAGTACTTACTGCGACGTTAATTCAAAAAGTTGTTTTCATTATACAGACCATTAGGAGGTGTGAATGTTTCTGTTGATGACACGGGTAAGTTGACCGGATGACACGACATTGTATCTAAATCAATTCAATATTTTTTTATTTAGTATAGACAAGAAAGATGGGTAAAATTCGAGTGATTTTTGTATACGACTTCCGGCGCGGAACTAACGCTGCAGAAACAGCTCGCAATATCAACGTTGCATTTGGAGAGGGGACTGCTAAAGAACGCACCGTGCGGTTTTAGTTTAAACGCTTTCGTGATGGAAATTTTGATTTGAAGAATGAACCACGTGGAAGACACATGTGAATAACAATGAATTGAAAGAGACGATGGAAACCGATCCAAGCCAAATTACCCAGGAATTAGCGGCATGGTTTAATGTTACCTTACCAACAATATTGACTCATTTGCGGCAAATCGATAAAATAAAAAAAATCTGAAAAATGGGTGTCTCATGATTTGACTGATCTGCAGAATGAAACGCGTGTTGAAATTTGTGTTGCCTTGTTGAATCGATACAGAAATGAAGGAATATTAGATCGAATTGTGACATGTGATGAAAAGTGGATTCTTTACGATTTCAATAAGCGAAAAATGCAATGGATGACCCAAGCTCAAACGCCGCAACAGTGTCCTAAAGCAAAGCTTACCAATAAAAAGGTAATGGTAGCTGTTTGGTGGTCTCAGCATGGTGTTATTCACTATAGCTTTCTCCGATATGGTCAAGCTATAACAGCATATGTCGACTGTGCCATTAGTGCAATTAGAAACCATTCGTCACCCTCCGTATTTGCCAGACCTTGCTCCAACGGATTAACATTTGGACGTGATTTGGACAATTTTCTAAGTTATAAAAAGTTTTATTCCCCGGAGGCAATGCTTTCATGCACTTTGTAGAATCTAGATCACCAGAGTTCTATCGCAAGACAGAAATTACATTCCTATTAGATGGCAGCAATGCATAGATAATAATGGTAGATATTTTGATTAAATAAATATGTTAATTGAACAAAAAAAAAAACGAATTCCAATTTTTCAGTGCAAATCGGAAATTTCATATTTTAACCCCTAATATAATCCTAAATAATTATCTTATAATATCAATCTTGTATACAGGCCGCTGCTGCGTTCGCTTACATAGCAATTCGTTAAATAAAATACTATTAAAAGAATCGCTAGCTCCTAGGCTACATCATTCTCGCGGTACAATGAGTTCCGAACATGAGCGTACGCGAACAACTCGCATAAAGCGAGCGAGTGAGAGAAGGAATTTAAAGTAGACTCGACCAAATAAAAGTATAACGACATTCGCGGGATAAAGGCAAACGGGACAATTGCTACATTCCAGCCGCTGAACTGTTCGCAATGGTGTATCCACACTGTTCTCATTATACGGAACAATAAAAATTCTAGTGTAATAGAATATGCAACATTTTGTTACGATTGACGGTTTGCTTGTGGCCCGGAGGCCTTACCAGTTTAACCCGGACAGGTGGGCGAGGAAAGGCTCAGCCAGGAGGGATGGGATTTGCTAACAGCTACCCGAAGCAGACCTAACAACTCAAGAGCAGCTGCTTCGCGAATGAATCTACTACCGGATCTGAATCGCGGCCCGCTGAGAAGATCCGGCGAGAAACTCAGCGAGCTGATGCATGGGTTAGGTTACACGTCGAACTCTTTGTCGAGTTTTTAAACCTGGGGTTACATTATTGGAGTTTTAGTAAGGACACCAATTTTTTTTTTTTTTCAAAAAATATTACAACCTATGTCGCTCGGGAATAGTGTGAAAGAATTTTTTAAATCGTTTCAGTAGTTTCGGAGCCTATTCAATACAAACAAACAACAACAAATTTTTCCTCCTTATAGAATTAAGTATAGATTTACAGGAGAGCCATTTAAAATTTGGAAAAAATCTTATAACATAAAATTTCTCTAGCTATTTAAATGGAGTAAACTTAAAATTCAAGTTCAATTATAAACATCGAACTGTTGATGCTAATACCAAATAAAACGTACCTTTAATTACAAAGATAAAAGTCGCGTATTAAGCGAATTGTCGCTTAAACTAAATATCCTTTCATCCCTCGATATATTAAACAACACAAAACACAGGAAGTATCCTTGTGTTCATATATATTTATAAAAAATAAAAAATTAAAATCCTTTTATGTAATCTGTTCAAAGGGGAATATTTTAAACGCATGAAAAATCTCAGATGTCCACCGGAATAAAATAAAATATTAAAGTCCCTCACGGTATTACGAGCATAAAATGTGAATAAATATTTTCCTCAAAGCGACCTAAAACTGCAGGCAGACACACTGGCGAAACGTCACGCAACGACGCCGAAAATTAAAGGATTCCCAACGTCCAAAACAAATACAGAGAGATATTTTTATGTTTTATTTTGTTAAATAAAAACCCGGGAAATGGGTGAGCAGGAGCTCGCAGGTGGGAATTTAAATAATCTGACAGGGATTAAAAGGAAAAATATCAGCTTTTTGACCGCAGCCGCGAGTCGCATTTTGTTACGTTTTCTGTACAATTATATTAATTTCATAAAATATTGTGCTGGATTGATGATGTTCGGGATAAATAATTGTTCCCCCAAATTAGAACTAAAAACTGTATTCAACACTTAGAACACTTAAGACACTCAACAAACACTTGAAAATTCTCAATTCGCTTCTTCCGCTTTACTTCAGGTGATCCGTTCACTGTTTCGCTTCGAGTAGTTCAGATTACTAACAGACTGCGTGCCATCTCTGCAATGCTTTTATAGAGAATCGTTGAGAATATTCCACACATTTCGAGTATTGTGTTTTCGCTATCTGACAATAGATGGCGTTGTACTTCTCGACCGTTCTAGGTGCTACTAGATCCTTCGATATTCGTTCGACTATTCGGCGATAGATGGCGTTACTCTTACCGGGGTAACAATATAATTGTATGCATTACTGAAATATAATAGTGATGCTTAATAATAACCAGAAATGGAAGATTTGGATGTAAACTTAAATCTCTTCAATAATCCAAAGGGAATAGACAAATAGTATAGGGATTTCTATTAAAGTAAATGTGGCCATACGCGAAATTTTTGTGCCAGTCACGAAATTCTGTATTGAGAGCCTTTTCGTTTTGAAGGAAATAAATAATATTCAACCTTCTCAAAATCTAAATTAATACAAGAGTGAGGATCAAACCGCTGTTATACCTCAGCAAACCAATGCATAAATTGGTGCCACTACGGAGGTTAGTTACGTTCCCAGCTCCACCTAGACGTCAACTTGATTAATCGCCATTTCCCCCAAGTTATTAACATGGTAATGGTCCGCGAATCGCTTTCTTAGCGATACTTAATGATACGGGATTTGCGGGATGATTGCGGATTAGGTCCGAGAAGCATTCGGGATTAAGGTTATCTTCGAAGAGCAAGGTACAGAGCACTCAGACGGTCGTTTACATTTTCTAAATGAGTAAAGCAAGTTTCAACACGAAGACTTACTGAATAACAATAACATTAGTTCGTACTTTTCAAGAAAATATTTTGAACTCCAATTCAAACAAATTTACACTATTTAAATGGACTTGATTTCTGATTTGGATATATCGAATTTTCTAGACTAAGCTGCAGAGACGATTTGTTCGCTTGGTTTAATCGAATATATTTTTAAATTAAAACAAACATCGCTTAGTTGGTGTACGTGATTATTAGCGAGCGTTATTTACATTAAGACACCCGCAGTAAAACCGAATAAAACCTTCGCAACGAATGTAAACGGGATACACGCATAATTCAAAACATCGTTCCCGCTAAAAGGTGCTCGACAAGCTAAAATATTTGTTCACCTATCCAACGTCCCGTAGGACTGTTGTTTCTATGAATAAAATAACAATTATAAGTGATCCCCGTCCCTCCGGCGCGTGCTTAATTCCGTTTGAAACAATATTCATCTGGCGATTTAGTTTCTGACACACGCTTATGAAAAACGAAAAGCCGGGCTAGGCTACCTTAACAATACATTCGAAAACTCATTATTGTACTCCCGACAGATAGAATGAAGCATTTAACCGAGCGTATACATTTCACAATTGTAGATTTTGGTTATTAAATTCGGTGTTGTGGTTCTTACAGTTTTTGTTTAACGTTTAATTGGCATTAGATTAACGATAAATCTTCAACGGTTAAAAAAGTACATCAGATAGTCATGCCATATTTTTTTGATCGCAAGGTAAATTTTAAAGTTACCTGTTTATTTTGGATCAGATTATGTACATTTTTCAAAATCCAATACCCAAAAGTAACAATACATATATTAACAGCTACGGTGAAAAGTTCTGGACGTTTTTCTGGGCAGTGTGTCTATAATTATGGTCGGGATGTGTGAAGTTTATTTTGTTCGTCATTCCTCCCATTATTTGAAGAGGGATTGCGTCTCGCTCCTCAAATTTAGTTTTGATGACGCCCGACACGGCGGATGCCGGCTTTTGCAATTTTGTTATTATTAAAACGAATCTACATTGCATAAGTTTGGATATCCTCTATTCAAAACATTTTAATATTCAACAATACTGCTTTGAACTAGTTACATGTTATTCAAAAATAGAAACCAAAGCTCACAAACAAATTTACATATTAATTTTATGGCTACATAATTATAGAAGCAGAAATTTGGAATTTTAATTTTGAAATTTATTAATGTACAGATATTTAGAGAATAACCGAGTTTACCTATTGATTTATTCTACAATAGTAGAGTACAGTATTTTCAATAGACGAAATACTAATATATTTTAACCCACAAACACAGCCCACTAAGTTTCTCGCCGGATCTTCTGAGTGGGTCGAGTTTCCGATCCAGCGGTAGCTTCTGCGAAGCACTGCTCTTGCTAGGGATAGTGTTAGCAACGTCATCAGGTTTGAGCCCCATGAGCTCACCTACTTGTTAGGTTACGCTGACATCATAGTCGCTCAAGTCTATCAGCTTAGGTAGGAGAATAAAAAATTAATATATCACTGTTTGTGTACTATGTTGTGTTCATCTTGTGGCCACGGACTCAAAGACAGATACAGACGTATAATATATATTTTATTATAACATATGAGTAAATCGATCATATAGTATGACATTGATGTTAATCGGCTGCTCAAACTCGATGATTTGAAAGCATAATGTTAATGGTCTTGACCCCTTTTAAATAGCGGATATGTTACGCTAGAAGTAGAATAGAGAATAAAGCAGAGCGGTAGTACATGCATAATACGCCCTCAAATTCTGATTGCTAACTAGTCACTAATGAGACACTATGATCGGCATACTGCATAACTTCTTGTAGTCTATAGACTCCAGTGATCACTTAAGAATCCGGTTGCCGGGAGACTGTTCGCTCTGCCCAAGCATTAAAGAAATTAACATTCTTAAAGTACATCCCGTATAACGTCAAGCCTATTTACGATAGAAGATTAATAAATTACCCAACGACCGATAAAACAATTACGTCGCTTATGATGATCCGTAGCGGCAGTAAAAATAACCGCGTTACATAAAAGATGGCGTAAAACGACGGCTGTAAACTTGTTTTTACTTAAAGTTGTTTTTACGAGCGAATAACCGTAAAGCAGAACGATATCGTGGAATGGCGATATCTCTATCTATCGGGAATTTATCAGCAATCATAACTCGGAACGCGTTTTTGAGCGTATGTCACTACCGTAAAACGCGAAAATAACTTATTTTACATTAAATAACGTCGGGTTCCATTAATAAAGGTAAATAAGAAGATCTTATTGATGTGAAACATCTATAGCCGCACGTAAAACCGATTTCTGGCGTGGCGACGCATGCCGTGGCGACGCGTCGCCATGCGCAATCGACTGTGCGATTCTGTCCCACTCGATCCGGCGTTAAGCCACCTCTCTCGCTAAACTGAGCTCGTATACCTATAGTGTATACTCCGTAGTGTAAACAGTTGTTTACTACAGTACACATAACTTGTGTTTTACTTGAAAACAAATTATTTTTTCGTAATATTTTATTTTAACATTATGACATATTTAGTTCCTATCACAATCTGTTCTTTTCTGCATATTACTTTTACAAAATAATGTCGATGTTTTACATCTGCCAGGCGTCCCGTGACGGCTCACATTTTTTTATGATAGTTTTGACAACTAGATAACTGATTTAATTTCTAAGCAATATGATTGAATTCAGATTACATACATCGCGCAGTGTGTTCGTGTCGTCACTTCCTAAGCCGACTGAAAACCAGCTTTGATTGTGTGCAGCCAGAATTATACTGAATCCGGATCGAATTTATGGCGAAAGATTTTTTTCATTCATTTGTCATTTCATTTTGTCAAGATTAGTCAAATATCAACTACACGACTAATAAAGTGGTATATTTATTGTTTTTAGTAAACGCAAGACTGTACTTCTAATGAAATGAAAATTCATTCTTTATTTGAACAATCTAATTTAAATATTTATAGACTATAAATACTTATTTTGTATTATGTAGACAAATAAGCATTTATTATTTAAATGTTTAAACATTTAAATTTACTTAACTGGAAAATAAACATGTAACTTGAAAATAAATTATAATTTTATGTTAAGATTTTATATAAACTATAGAAACAATGCTGAAAGTTAATCAATTTGGTTTCAATAGGAGGTTCGGAAGATGTTATGCCATCCTAAATATTATAAAAAACTGATCACGGCGTCACTTACCGGGTCTAATTATTGTAGATCCAAATTATACAGAACTAGTAGTTGACGCCTCTAGCTGCTAGGCCGAGGCTTGTGGGTTCCCAGACTTCATGTGATTTACAGACTTGCATGCTGTACCTTGTTGCATAAGAGATATTTATTTAAACGCAAATAAGTATGTATATCAGTTTTTTTATTTATTGCTTAGATGGGCGGACGATCAGCCCACCTGGTGTTAAGTGGTTACTGGAGTCCATAGACATTTACAACGAAAATGCGCCACTCCCCTTGAGATGAAAGATCTAAGGTCTCAGTATAATTATAGCGGCTGCCCCACTCTTCAAGCCGAAACGCATTACTGCTTCACGGCAGAAATAGGCGGGGTGGTGGTACCTACCCGTGCGGACTCACAAGAGGACCTATCACCAGTAATTACGCAAATTTTGCGGGTTTAATTTTTATTACACGATGTTATTACTTCACCGTGGAAGTCGATCGTGAACATTTGTCAAGTGCGTATTTCATTAGAAAAATTGGTACCCGCTTGCGGGATTCGAACACCGTTGCATCGCTACATAGGAATGCACCGGACATCTTATCTTTTAGGCCACGACGATTTCAACAGCAATATGTAATCCTAGTTTTAATCAGATGATCGTGTGAGATCTTTCCTCAATTATTAATGTAGATACTTATTCATGCTACCACGAAACGACTACGCAACATAATTCAATTCCCACAACCACATTCCGCCGTCTCATTTATCGATAAGCAACCATAGCGGGGTCGGGAATATGTATTTTTTTTTCTCGTCAAAACTTCGAACCCCTCGCAAATGATCGGCCGCTTATTATTTGGCGTGTGCGCAAACATTTAGCGCCCTTATCGTGGCTATTAAAGATATGGCTTCATTACGCACCCGCCTAGTACCTTCAACAGACCGCCTTTTGTTATATTTTTGTTGACACGGGCTTTCCTTGTTCACGTTTGTTTTGTGCTGTTGATGTGTAAGTAAAATCTGTGCATTTTATATTCACTAGAGGTCCCGCAGTAGTCGAAATTCGACTACAATAAGACTACACTATAAAAAATATTAACAAAAACAAACAATATTTAATCTATTCTCAATTTGACAACAGACGTCAAGAACAAAAGCTTGATAATAAATAGTATGCATGCGGGTGTGCGTCAAATACATGGTATGTAGTGTGTGTAATGTTTTCTTTATTGATATAATGTATCTTTTATGCATTATTTAAAAAAAAAAATTAGCGTTGTGCACTTCTTCTCTATATTCTCTATAAGTGTGGAAAATTTCATACTCCTCCGTCCGCGCAATTTTCGTAAAAAGGGATACAAAGTTTTTGCTTCACGTATTATTTTATATTCATTAAACGAGTATCTTAATTGTATGAACGAGTACAGGCTATTTCTAGCATATGTCAAGAATGTTTTCAAAACAAAATTCAAAAATTATTATATTTCCTGTGACATTAACCAAGTTTTAGCCATTTTATGCTTTTGTGATTGGTGATGTATTTAGCGACTAGTTAAATATGAGAATGTAACTCAAGAATTGAAACATAAAATTGTAATAAATGTCTAATAAAAAAAGTGATGTTTGTTGTTTTTTGTCCATGAGCTATAACTAAATTCGTTTAAAAACATGTGTTTGGTATTGATATATTCAACTGAAATATCTTCTTCTTTGTTCAGCTCACAGATGACCACAGCTGGACATAGGCCTCCCCAAGCTTCGCCATAACGACCGATCCTGCTCTTCGAGCGAGTCCAACGGACTCCCTTCCTTGACCTTGTGACCTTCAGTAGGTGGACACCTCGTGAGCGGCCAAACCATGCTTCTTCCGGTACGCGGTCTCTATTCGAGAATTTTTCGGCCCGAGCGCCCATATATATCCTATCAACTGCCACTTCAACCTGGAATAAAAACAATATATTTAATGTTTATTATCGAGAAACCTTTTCTTTCTAACAAAATATTTGATCTTAATTTTATTACTAAAGTTTCGTTGAACGACATGTGAATTTTATTGCCTTTTTTAATCTGCCATTATGTAGTAATGGAGAAACATTAACTATGGAACAAATCACTATAAATCAAATCGAATTTAGAAAATAACAAAAAAAACTAAAAAATTACATTACGTGCTTGTTGTTCCTTGCATAAAGTCATGGCTTTTCTTGAACTCAGAAAACGAGCACACGGGGCTCTTGATGGTTGCTGATGGTGGCAGAGAGCTTAGCCGAGTTGCCACTAGCCTCGAGAAATAACTTTAGACTTTATGAGCAATGTCCTAGTAGAGGAAAGTTGAAATCTATATATATAAAAATGAATTGCTGTTCGTTAGTCTCGCTAAAACTCGAGAACGGCTGGAGCGATTTGGCTAATTTTGGTCTTTAATTATTTGTGGAAGTTCAGAGAAGGTTTAAAAGGTAGATAAATGTGAAAATGCTCGGAATTAAACAATAACAATTTTGTTTGATTCCTTTGATGTGTCCCCCGTCGGATGGATTCCTTTTGTTTGTTTTAAGTTTATTTTATACAAAAGTTAGGTCTTTTATTTATCGATTGAGGCACTACGAAGTCTGCCGGGTCAGCTAGTTACCTGATAAAAGAGTTATATCTGGAGTTGCAGTGAAAACGAACCGGGTGATTTCAGTTAGGGGGGACCTTTATATTGGTGGTAGCTAGTGCGATGCTATGAAGGAAGAGATAGTTATTTGTTTGCTCAGATTGGTGAACGAGGCCTTGTCCCACCTTGGGTTAAGTGGTTCTCGGAGCGCTTAGATATCAACAATAAAAATGCCGCCACCCACCTTGTGACATGAGTTTGAGGCCTCAGTTCGACTATAACAACTCCCAGTTGTAGTTTAACGATGTCTACTCCATCCTTCGAACTGGAATCCATAACTGTTTCGCGGCAGAAATACACAGGGTGGTGGTATGTACCTACTTGGAGGCTCCAAACGATCTGTGAAATCAACAGCCTATTTTAAATTTTCAATCATTTTCTCCATTCACAGAGAATTTAAAATATAGTGTGATATTTTTAAAGTATTCCAAAGTCAGTAAATAATCTTGTGAAAGTATTAGAAGGTTTTGAGTTTGTTGATTTGTGGAGCACACTGATCCCTCAATGGCTGAGCTAATTCAAATTGTTCAAATTGTGTGTGTAATAAGATAAGCTATGGCTAAAATAATGTTCTAAGTTTTTGTTTCTTGGCTATCTAATAAAAGGGATCTGAGAGCAGTGAAACTTTTTAAGTAATAACAATTATTTAATTCCTTTATTTTATTATTAAATATAAAGTAAATATTTTGTTTTGTTCTATAGATATTCTTCGGTATGCGTCAAATTTAAGATAAGATATCAAGCTGCTTTCAGACTACGCAATAATATAATAGTATATAGTATATAGCTCACAGCACAACAATATCGTGCACCATACATTGTTATGGATACGTTCACACTGTACTGCACTATATAAATAATAAATAAATAAATTTTTACTAACAATCACGCCACGTTAACTGGTCCCGTGATAAGTTCGTAAAGAACTTGTGTTACAGGTACCAGATAACGGAAATAAATGTAAGATTTTTATTATACACATACATATATTTAATATACATCCATAACCCTGGAAAAGACATTTATATTTATCATACAAATATCTCCCCTTGGCGGGATTCGAACCACTACACCAGACGGCCGTTAATATATATTATTGGCTTAGCATATGCTGCTATACTATACGGCACTATAGTATAGCGTAGTCTGAAAGCAGCTTAATGTAAGGTAATTTCAGGTAGAATATGATAACAGTCACTGTATTTACTGCACGATCAACGCTGAACGATCTGCTTATCCTAGCTTTGGTTCATAATTATGTATTAATCTTAAATCACAGAAATACACCAGTCGCCATTAAAATACATATTATCATTCCATATAACGAGCTAGTTAAATATGAAGATCTCACTTAAGTATCATTTTATCAAATACACGACATGTGAAATGGACTACATAAAGGGAAGCACATAATGTGGCTATGCGCGGGTCGAGGGAAATGAAGCGGAATCTTTCAGATAACGCACACATGCAACCCCGTACATTTAGTGTAATCACCCACACACATATGCACTCATACACGTGTAGCCTCTCACTGGGCTGTGTAAAGTTGAGTTCACACCATATAATGTATGTGACGTTGATAATTTGTTATTACGGGGTGTAAGTGCCAAATTGAATGTGTTTCGAACGAGGTTAAAGATTTGTGACGTGACCCAGAAAGACTTTGTCGAGCTTCGAATTTGTAAGCAAAATTTCCCGTTTATACACTGGGTTACAGGGGTATCTTCGTATCGTATAGAGGTATCTTTAGTTTAGAATTATTGATTGGAAATTTTATCGTCGTTGATAATAAATTAACAAATTTTGTTTTTTAGATGTATATTGTCTATTTTTTATTTTTTGTGCTTCTATTAGCTCCAACTATGTAGTTATGTTTATCTACATAGCTACGGCATATATATGCCGTGGAGTCATTAAATGTAATTTTTACGAATTTCAAGATGTCCGACTAACTCCATAGCTTAGACATGTTATCAAGTGTCGATGGCGATCTAGTAAATTTAATAAATATAATAATAATAAATATTTTTTTAGATATATTCGAAGATTCTATCGGAAGAATCTATTTTAAGTAGAAAAAAATGGCATCTAGCGTTAAAGTCTAGATAATTAAGTGTTTTTTTATTGCTTAGGTGGGTGGACGAGCTCACAGCCCACCTGGAGTCCATGGACATCTACAACGTAAATGCACCACCCACCTTGAGATATAAGTTCTAAGATCTCAGTATAGTTACAACGGCTGCCCTACCCTTCAAACCGAAACGTATTACTGATTCATGGCAGAAATAGGCAGGGTGGTGGTACCTACTCGCGCGGACTCACTAGAGGTCCTACCACCAGTAAGTCTAGATAATTTTCGTCAAAAAAAACTATTGTTAATGTTCAAATAGACGGAAGAGATAGCTAAACTGTCGTTGGATCCAATAGGCGAAGGTACGATGACGCAGAAGTTACATTTATGACGCAGAGAAGGAGTGGACCAGTTTTATCAAATTTTGAAGGGCATGTGAATTAAAGAGAATTACTCTAGCCCGAAATCCATGAGTGGCATCTCAAAAGGAGATGTCTCAGAACTCTCAGATAGCATCCACTTATTTATAAAGAAAAAAAAAACGCCTAACCACTGGGACGCAGTAAAAGTTATTTTGTATAAAAATCTGAGTAGTGTGCTACTTCTCATAGCACAGTGTGTATTGCGAATGTCGTTGTTAGGCAACTCAATGTGACACAGTATTTGCTTCGCTGTTATACACATCTGTTACGGCCTTTCACTTAAATACGCGTCGTATAGTCGTATCTAAGGCACATCTTTTACGCTATACAACACGCCTTCGATAGCTCAGTTGGTAGAGCGGTGGACTGTAGTTGTAAACGTGTGGATATCCATAGGTCGCTGGTTCAAATCCGGCTCGAAGGATTTTTTTACAGGTAATGTAATTTTTTGATTCTCTTTTGTATTTCAGCTGTGTCACTTAAGTAAATTACCAAAAAAATATATTTTCGATAACTTTATCTTATTATTATACTGTGTGTGTGTTATGTTCCACAGTGCTTTGAGAAATAATCTGAGATGATCCCCTGATTTTGTTTTTAAAATTAGACCAATCACCATCAGAGCAAGCAGATTTACTGGTAGTAGGACCTCTTGTGAGTCCGCACGGGTAGGTACCACCACTCTGACTATTTCTGCCATGAAGCAGTAATGCGTTTCGGTTTGAAGGGTGGCCAGCCGTTGTAACTATACTGAGCACCTTAGAACTTATATCTCAAGGTGGGTGGTAGCATTTACGTTGTAGATGGCTATGAGCTCCGGTAACCACTTAACACCAGGTGGGCTGTGAGCTCGTCCAACCATCTATGCAATAAAAACAAATAAAAAATCTTGCCTTAGAGCAAATTTCATGTTTCTACGGTATTTCCTGAGCGCTATGACACGTCGTTCTCCAAACGAGGCTTATAGAGAGTACTCGGCAGTAAGCAGCGACGGATGTCTTTAGCATCACTGGTGCCTATGAGCGACGCTAATCACTCACCATCAGTTGTTCCGTATACACGTCTGTCTCCAAGCCCATTAAAATAAGGGCCTGCACTAAACATGATGTTAAGATACGAGATTGAAGTCCTTACTTTAATGTCATTTTTCAGTTTATGCCAGTAATAAATAATGGATAAGGAATAACAGATTCTGATTTGATTTGATTTGTTATTTAATAAAATAAAAAGAAATATAGAGATCAATGAAAATCATAAAATACCATAATAGTTAGTTCAGTGTGAGGCTGATTTAGGTTCGGGTAAAACTATTTTTAGTTATTTATTTTTCTTTTTTTTATCGATAGTCTTTGGATTCAAATACGTTTAAATAATATAAAATATTTTGTAACAGCTTCAAAATATTACTAATAGTTAATACATATAATAATTATACATATAATAATACATAAAAGTTGAACTTATTTATTGCAAACGCATACAAGTACAGACTTGTCAAATTCTGAATCCATTACGTTCTGCCAACTACAATAATGAGTATATTTCTAATCTCATTCAATGTTTGATTGATCGACCATTATGACTCTCTATGCGAAGGCTTGAGTAAATCCCACTAAGATATGTTACGGACCACTACGGGCCACGATCAATCTTGTAGACGCTCTGTAGTGATCCTTTATCTTTATACTACACGCCAATTTCTTATTCACTTAGAGGAATAATACACCTCAAATAAATTCAGCCGTTGCCTTAATTTTTGATCTCTCTTATTTTCTTCAGTAAAAATGACTTTAACTCGACGACAAAACAAAAATCATAAAGACAAAAGAAATAAAAATTTATCTCAAGCAAAACACCCCATAAAATGGAAATGTCTCGAGAACTTTATAAAAGCGATAACGACCGAAGTTGTTCTGAGCTTTGTTCCATCGCTTACATAAAAGTCGCCATTTTGACGTGAGCTGCTTCCGAAGAAGATCGCTTCAGGTCACCTCGGAGTGTGAAAGATCTTTGTAAACTGGACGATGTGTACCTAGATACGCAGTGAGGTAAAAAATACGGCTCTAGGAGTGTACGTTCTTAGCCCCGCCCCCCCTCTCGACACGCCCACAAAAATCCTCTCCTGAAAGGACCAGAGTGAGATACTTCTTCAGTCACGGTATAATAGAAATGAAGCTGTGAACAAGAATACATAACAACTCAAATACAAACAAAGTTTAAGTGTGTGGGTTCTAAAACTGAACTCACACAACTACCCAATAAGTATGTATTCTCTATTCAATATTCAATAAGTATATATAAAAGCCTAATTTTAGTATTGTGAGTTGAGTGTTACTTCTAAATGAAACCTGTTTTAAACGAAATCAGTTTTCGTTCGAATGAGAACTACTTTACTTCTATTTTATTCCAGAATAAGCTTTTGATTTTGTTTTAGACTAGTAAATCCGGCCACGCTCTGCTGAAATCATCGTTAAATGTGTCAGCCAATTTTTTAAGCTTCACGCGCAGCCTCTATCCCTTTGTCCCTATTCTCTGAAATACTAACGGAAACTGTACCAAGATTTATAACCGTACAGAGGATAAAGATACATAGAAATGCTACTTTTATTAATACGACAGCGCCAAGCATGGCTGAGCAACAATTCCGTCATCGTTTGTAATAAATAGCTTTGAGTTCATAGTAATAAAATACCACCACCACCAATGCGGTGGACCGACCAAATTAAAACTGCAGTGGGAGGTCCCCTAAATGAGTGCAGTAGAATGGCCTCGAGCAGGGAGAGATGGTGCGACATCGTGAGACGCATCAAGTCTGCCCCTTCCAACACTACATGACGATCACGACCACTCTGTCAAGAGTGACACGACTGAGAAGAGGAAGAAGAAATAATTATTATCTCATTTTTATTCTCACACTCTCTTTGAAAAAAATTCTTAGAACTACAGGGCTGCCCTTTTGTACTAACTTTTGTACTTGTGTTGTGTTTTTTTTTACTGCTTAGATGATTAGACGAGCTCACAGCCCACCTGGTGTTAAGTGGTCACAGGATCCCATAGACATCTACAACGTAAATGCGCCACCCACCTTTAGGTAGGCTACCACTGAAGACTCTCCTCACACTTTATAATAGAATAATCAATTCCGAATCGTCTGAACGCATTTTACTTACCAATTCTATATCTATTGGAGAGGTCATATTGAACCATGATACGAAAGCAGAGCCTACATGTGTTCCCAACGACCACGACATGTTCCAGATTTCACAATGAGTTAAATAGATAACATTAAAAAAAATTGTGTCCCCACTTTTAAATACCAGTATCCTATCTGTTTCGTGCAAGCAGTCATGCGGTTCAGTTTAATAGTTTTAATAATATAATTAATAATAGGTCTATGTTCAGCAGTGGGCGGCGAACAGGTTCAGATGATGATAATAATAATAATAATTTCATAATTTAGAACAGAACAACTCACACATGGTCATCCGGTCCCAATTTACGATTCCCTGTGTTATGGGTACCAGAGACTGACAAACATACTTACATGCATTTAAATATATGGGTAACAAACACCCAGAGAAAGAGCTAACATACCTGTTTATCACACAATATTTACACCCGATGTGGGAATCTAACCCACGACCCACGACGATGGAGTCAGTCATCGAGTTTAAAAAATAGAAAAAGCTTATTTTTTTCGGCTTTTGCGAACTGCGGACACAATTCAAAATATTTTCAGAATTTTTCCAATGCTTGGATGGGAAAACGAGCTCACGGTCTACCTGGTGTTAATTTTTTTTCCACATGTGAAAATCGCCGGATCCCCACCCGCGTGGCAGGTCGGGTATGTGGGAGTTGAACATCACTAAGCACTCCTGCCGCTCACAGTCGGCGACCTACCCCGGACCGGGCCGGAGCCCGGTCGGGGCTATTGAGACGGCGGGAGAGGCTTGACGCAGAGCATATTACATATCGGATCATATAGACATCAAAAGCGTAAATGTTGCAACCCACCTTGATATATGAGTTCTAAAGCACAGTTCTATGATACAACAGCTGTTCTACCCTTCAAACCGGAATGCACCAGTAATTACGTAAATTATATTTTATTCGGTTTTACAAAATTATTTTTCTTCATCGCGGTAATCATTTAAGAACATATTATGTTGAGTACGTTTTTCGTTAGAAATTTGGTACCCGCCTGCTATTCTGGTCTACTGATACATTCGCATCACTCAATATGAATGCAGCGGGCATCTCATTCTATAGGCCGCGACAACTGTAGAAGAGTATTCAAAACTCAGAACGCCGGAATGAAATATGAAATGAAACTATGAAAATAGTAAACGTTAGATAAAACCGGAAAAGTAGTTTAATTAAATGACATTACTATTTATTTTTCATTTATTGTTCAGTTCAATTTCTGATTTTTTACAATTATGTGTTTGCCATAGATATCCGGCATATTTGTGTCAGCGTGACAAAGAAGCTTGTTTCATTTAAATTTATGAATTTACTTTTCGACTAAATAGGAAAAAAACAACATTAATAATTCACCCTGTGGTTGAAAAAAGTCAGAAAGAACGTCACGATATCCGGAAACGGATTCTCGTTTAATTTTTAATTCGGTCGAGCGCCACCGCGGCGCTGTCGTCGGCGTCTTCCTGTCGGTCGCTTCCGGTTGTGAGCACTCCTTTTTTCAAAGGTTGTATTTCCGTTTTGGCTCGGGAGCCGATGTCACGCGGCATTGGACACGGCTTTCATAAAATGCCTTTTAATCTTTTAGTCGTCGTTAACAAGTTCCGAGCATTGTTTTGAATCCTTTTTTATTCTCTAACTTTTTTCATTGGGATAGTTGTGTAGAGCGTATCTTCGCCTTACACCGAATTCGCTAAAAGCTATGAAGAGTAATAAAAAGGATTTAATAAATTATGTTGACATTATTTAATAGAAATCCTTTTTCTTTTGACATAAAAAATATACTCGTTACACTTAATAATCATTTTAACTGTGAGATAGCTGCTTAAAATGTTACATTTGACTTAATAATTCTATAGATGATGAAAAGCTATATCTGATTTCTTTCAATCACCTCTTTTTTTGGGGTTCCGTTTTCTCATAACAAAAATAAATCCATACATAGTTCATTTGATGGTTTATAGTATTCTAGTATTTTATTAGCTGTTCATGAGTGTTGGACATGATTAAATCAATGAAAAAAATATTGTGTAAATAAATTACAAACGAAAACCCAAAATACGTTCGGCTACAACTGGCTTCAGACCATTGATCTTTTTTCGGTGGGCACAAATCAAAGTGGGAAGACAAAGGTCCAGTAATACGCGGTGAGGGATCCCGGGTACACCACTAGAGATTCATTTTGTTTCTCTAACAGCACGTTTTTGTTTTCAGAAATGATTTTCATTACGTGTTCAAAATTATAGTTATTTCCAAAAAGTTTACGACGGTGAAAATTAAAAATTTAATTTACGTAAAATAAAAAGTTCAGAGCCAAAGCGAACTGCATTGATTCTGACAAAAAAATCAGTAATTAGTAATAAATTTTATCAAAAATCAAGATTTTTTTTTTTTTAAAGCTGCTGATACACTGTAAATATAATCGTAATCGTTATTTAGAATAACAGAATACAATGTTTACAATAATCACTTTGCTTATTTCGATCCTAAGTAAACAGACACGACGATCGTAGTTCTACGTTTAGTGTACTCTTCCAATTCTGTCTACAGATTATCCTCTCTACGGTAACATCTCGTCTCAAGGAGAGCATGATTTGTGTGCGGCGAGTCCCCGGGGGCGCTTTACTGTTCCATTCGCCCAACGCGATTTATACCCGGGATTTCGCTGTCCACTACAAACAAACATAGTTAAACAAAGCGAAATGATCTTTTGGTGGAAGCGTTGCTCCGAAGATTATCATGGAAGGAGTAATCGAGAAATTCACAAGTAACATATTGAAAAACATATTATGTCTCAAATTGGATTACTTTTTCTTTTATAATATGTTTTTATTAAAGTGTCAGTAAAAAAAAAATGGGTAGTTTGTGCCTTGTGACCGGGTGCAGAGAGAGTTGTGCTGGAAAGTCCACGCTATATTTTAAAAAAGTGCATTGCTGAGAGGTTTCACAACATGATCCAAGACTCTATCTTGATACACTTTCGCTGAAGTTTTCACTCTTTTTTCACAAAAATGTAGTTTTGTGACTCCTTGATGAAACCAGCACTGACGCAGGATGACAACCACGTTGTACCTTTCCGACCACTTGAGCAGCTTCTTTAGAACTGTGAGCGTACACTTTATCATTTTGCTTATTGTAGCGTTCTTTAATCGTTAAAATATTTTCATCGGTAAAGAGGATATTTCCATGCCTTTCACCTGCGTATCGCAACAGAAGGCGTTTTGATCGATTCACTCTCTTTAATTGTGAAGATTGATTTAGGGCATGCCCTGTATATGGACGATAAGAACCGAACTTCAGGCCTTGTTTTATATTACACGACAGAGTCCTAGCGGGAATCTTCACTATAAGATTTTTTGTTTCCTAATGGGGTTTCGACGAATTCTGGCTTTAACGGCATTAACAGTCTAACAGCACGCGGCCACCCCGATCTTTTCTGGTCTTGGACAGACGAAGTGTTGTTGTATATGTTGTAGTTTATAATAGTTGAAATAGCGCAAAATCGAAACATTTTTTTTATAAATAATATACGTGTTCCAAATTCGAAAATAATTAAAAAGTTGAAAAAAAGAAAAGTTTTTATGTAACAGTATTTATGGCCAGACTAGTTAGGAGTACCAGTCGGTGTACGGTGACAGTAACTCAGTACCAGAGGGGGTTTTACATAATTTCGTTATTCCATGCAAGATAGCTCTCTCAACAATCCACCTGGTTGAAACAAAACATAATTTACCAAATTACTATAATAAAAGAAATTAAAAAGTTAACTTAACTAACTTATTAAAAAGTTAACTATTCAATTTTCACTAGGCGACAGACGCTTGAACAGATATACGCAAACGCTACCGATTTCATTGACAAATAAAAATAGTGTTAGGCGTCTTATTTGTATATTTTCTTGTAACGAACTATATATACAGAACTAAAAATATAGTAATGGCTAAAGATATCCGTGATCCAAATCATTAAGGCTACAACAGTCCGCACGCGTAGCACAAAACTACGGCTCTCAGAAATCGCGCGAACACTCGGCTGTTCACATCGATATGATTTATAGCTGCCTCGGGATTGTTCCTTCTACTTAGTTGAGTTATCGAGTGTCCTCCGATTAATGTTGGATTAATATGTGATTAATATGTTTACGTTGTGAATTAAGATTGCGCTTGGGTCAGTCGAAAACTTCTAGTAATTGATCGAAATGTTTTTTTATATGTTCTGGTTTCGAGAGCCCGTTAATCATGTAATTTGATGTTGAAACAAAAACTAAACTACGTTAATTTAACAGAAAAAACGTGAAATTTTAGACTCTTTTTACTTATGAATAAAAGGATAAAAAAATCTGTATGTTCCACCATTTTTTCATATAATGAACTGTATACGCATCAGTGTAATCGACCGCCAAACACCTATAAATAAATATGGCGGCAAAAATGGCGTCAGTTTATCAGGAACAGGAAGTGGACACCGGGGACCGCGAGTTATAAATGTTATTAGATAGCCCCAGGGCTTAGTTGAAACCGGGATTACGTTTTTTCGGATTTCTTTCGGACCAGGTTTTTGTTAATGTGTCTGGGTTTGTGAATAAATTGCTCGGGACGATTTTAAATGAGTTCGTGTTTTTGGTTGTGTTAATCAAGCGGTCTTTTTTAAATTAGGGTGTTTGTTTTGGTTAGGTGAATTTGTTAAAAAATCGAAACGAAAAAGTCGAAGTAAAGAGTTTTCAATGCGGTTGAAAATATTGGTTTCCGAAAATACGAACTTATCATTTTTTGTGATCCCGGCCGTCTGTGAAAGTAGTTTTAATTATGTGTACAAGTAGAGCAAACCGAAGAAAATACTATCTTATTTTAGGATTAAAAGAATACTAATATATTTTTTTCCAATTCGAAGCACAAATCACAAAACCTGTTTAATTGAACCCTGGACAATTCAATTAGCGTCGAATATGATTTTCTTATTACCGCCTAAATTATTAACAACCGCAATACTTTAGTAATGTTTTGAAGTTCATAATAAAATGAATTAAAATTAATGAATAAAAAATCCTTCTGAAAATAGTGTAGAATATATTTGCATAGAACTATAGGCTGTCAAAAGCATCGGCAAACGATCTGCATCGGCTATTTACTTACGACGTATAGCCAGCTACAAATTGCCAGATGCTATTTTTATTGAAGCATCACAAAGACTAGTATGTTCTCAAAATTCAGTGGCAGAAAGTTCAGTTTACCCTGAATTGAGATAGGCTGGGAAAATTTACGATAAACGTTAATTTTAATTTCACTTCGGCTTATAGTTTTTTGTACGTTTTTCTAATGTTATTTCTTAGAGCAGATAATCCTCATTCGTCTTTCTAATACACCACGCTGAAAGATCACATGCCGTCTGACGGTAAGTCTTCACTGTCATTAATGAGCTTATGCTATGCCAGTGACATAGCTAGATGGCGGTCTCTCGCCGAAGAAAACCGATTTTTAGGGATTTTAAATAAAATGGTGGAGGAGATTTTCAATTTCAGGTGCTTTTGCAAATTTAATTACATTTGACTACTAATACTGTTAAAGGTTCATGTGATATTAAGCAGAACGTCCAAACGTATATTTACTTGATAGAGTACACGAATGCTTATGCTTAAAGTTATGTACTCATAAATATTAAAGCACCGAAGCGCCTATGGGCCCGAGAGAGCACTGATAGTCGATAGTGTCAATATTGGCGATCATCCAACTAACATCGATATAGCTATTATTTATATTTGCACATAAATATTTAACGCAGTCTGTTCTATTCTATTTTAATGTTACAAATTTGTAAACATATATTTGTTCATAATAATAATAAAAACAATACTGTCTTTATTTTCTGAAAAAATTTCATTTGAAGCTAACAATTTCAAGTAGACTAAAAATTTAAAAAATACAATATAATATATGAAAACAAAATATAAAAGTAAAATCTACACTTATACTACAAAATGTCTCTCGTCTCGGTGTGCCTCTCGGCAAAGGCCTCCTCCAACATTTTAGTTCATTAAGTACAGACAAATAACTGTTAGTGACAATCTTCTTCGAAGAGTTTCTTCAATTGAATGTTTTACAATTTTTAAGAAAGTTCATCGTAGCCGGAACATACCAAAATCAAAAATTCACACTTCAGTACCCAAGACCCTAAGCTCGTTACGACCGCCACTAATTACACCCGCAATTCTGTAGCTTAAAATTTCGAATGCAACCCTTACATGGGCGCCTGTCCCTCTCTGTCGCGTTTGAAACAATACCAACTGTTGCAGATTTCAGCTCGTGTGCGTGGTCCGTCAGTGTGCGTGGGTAAACACCGGTTTAAGCCTAACTGGCCTTAATGAATCGTAATGGCCCCTATAATTCGCAGCGTAACTAACTGGCCATGTGGGGACGAGTGCCTCCCGCGCCTCCCCGCTCCGACGGTTGGAAGCGAGCCATATCGCGCGTATGACAACGACTGTACTCTTTTTGTAATTTTTTTCAGCTCGACCGCATTTTCCGTTGCAATTTGTGGCTACGTGCTTGAATCGTTCAAGTATTTTGAGGTCGTTCGTAAGCCTCTTAATTTATTTGAAATTTAATATATTAAATTCGTCCTTAAGTCATTGCAATTAGACACACATAACCTCATGTCGAGTTACTATTAATGTTAAGACTTCGATTACATTGCTATATTATACTCGTTTAAATTGCGAGCAATGGCATGATGAGTTGCAGCCGGTGCCCTAACTTTAAACTAAGCCCCGAGGAGGCCATTATTCGTTCTGTAATTTATTTAATTGCTCTATGACGGTAATTATTCATGAAATTACGGCAATTATGTCTCGAGGAAACAATTATTTATTGTGCAAACTTGAGGTCTAACTCATATTTTATTCTATAATGCGTCAACAGATAACGAGACTGTGCTTTTTCATTGTTATTACTCTGGATTATGCTACTGCCATTTACTACAGGAAAAGCAAGAAGTGATCAGAATCTAATATCTCAATGAAAAACAAATCTGTATATATAAAAAAAAGTCGTGTTAGTTACACTATTTATAACTCAAGAACGGCTGAATTGATTTGGCTGAAAATTGGTGAGGAGATAGCTCAGAACCAGGAGAAGGACATAGAATACTTTTTATCACGTTCCCGTGGGACGCAACATAAAACGTGGTATAACAAAACGCAACTGATATGGAATAACAAAACGCAACTGACAGCTAAACGTAATGTAGTCTGTGGTTAACTGAAAAAAAAGACCTTGATAAAATCTAAAGTCTGCTCATTTACCTATTGCCTCTAAGGCGAAACAAAGTTCGCCGGGTCGTCTACTATATGATAATTTATTACATGCAGTGAACAGTATTAACGAAATATAGACATGTATGTTTGAAGTAAAGAATTTGAAAAAAATACATAAAACTCATTACTAAAACGACTTTTAAGATTTGATTAGACTGACTTCCGTGACCACCAAAAATTCGGAAATTAGATATGTTATCGGAAATTATATGTATAATGAGAATAATAAACACGAGACTAAATCTTAAAACTAGTTTTATATATGTCTGCGACTCGCGAAAGCCGAAGAAAATACTATGAAAACACTTTTCACTTCACCAAAGTAATTGGAGATTGTCGTAGTTTCATGGGATTGTTGCTTAGAAGGAAATTAATTCTAATTTTTATTGTGAATTAACTGTGCAATACGGTAGTTGAAAACAAATACAAACTGAAAGACCAAATAGTATAATAATTTTAAAATTTTTTTTTTACTAATGGCAGGGGTATTGTGAGTCCCCAGGAGTAGGTACCCTCATCCTTGCCTATTTCTAGCTCAGAGCAATAATACATTTCAATTAGAAGGGTAGCCGCTGTACATACCATAAAGACTGTGAACTAATATCTCATGGCTGCATTTGCGTTGTGGATGTCTATGAACTCCACCTAACAAGAACTGGACCGGGAGCTCGTTCAACACTCAATAAAAAAGACACACCAATAATAATTTCTAATTTTCTAATTCTAATTGGCTAATTTTCGCTTTCGTAGTAGTAAGAAAAATGCTTTCAGTCATGTTTTCGACAGTATTATTTGTAATGATGTAATCAGATTTCTAAGCTACTATTGTGCTAACAATGTTTGGTCAAGAAATTCGTCATAATGTAATAGCTAAAACGCATGGTGTCCAGAAGAACGTGACGGTGTTCAAGCAGGCAGACAGGTAATTTTTTTTATAAGGATCTGCTCACATTTACCTAACGCGTGTTCACAAATGACTTCCATAATGAAGCTAGTTTAGGCTATATAACAAAAATCTAACCCATACCATCCAGCTTATTTCTGCTTCGAATCAATCAAGTTCCAGTTTGATGGGTAAAAATAGCCGTTACACATTACTTCGACTGTGTTTCAAGGTATATAGGGGGCTTTATGTCGTGATGTCTTCTGTAACCACTTAATACCGGATTTGTCGTAAATTTCTTCACCACTTACTGGAAATCAAAGGATGACATATTCAGTTCGACAGATCTTTTGTGATAAACGAAAGCTGGCGAGTTTCAAATTTGGTCGAAGACTATTTAGTGTGGTTTCGAACAGCAAAATAATTGTAGCTCCAATATTCTTTAGATGGATCCCTTTATTTACCTATGCTGATAGCCTTGAGAGGCTATATCAGCTTCACCCTAACGTGTAGGTGAGCTCATGGGGCTCAAACCGAAGTGTTGTTAGCACTGGCCCTAGCAAGAGCAGTGCTCCGCAGAATCTACCACCGGATCGGAAACGCGACCCACTGAGAAGATCCGGCGAGAAACTCAGTGGGCTGTGTTTGTGGGTAATGGATCCGAGTGAATAATATATTGTCTTGTATTGTCTATATATTTACAACACTATAGTAGCGGTTGTAATTTTCCTTCAAGTCGATAAATTCGAAACATTTGAGAATAAAGGAAAATGGAGGCTGTGGGTACTCGGACAGTGTCCAGCCCGCATATTAATCACAGTAAGGCACCATCTGTCGTCCAGGAACGAGCGGTCTTGCCGGACTTCGTTTTAAATTAAAATATTTGGGTCCAACCGACAAATATGTAACATTTGGTGCTAATTATCGCTTAAAATTTCCATTCATTTTGATAAGATTATACTGTATTAAAACATCTAATAACAAGGTTAAAGAAGCTAATTGCAAATAGATTAATAATTTAAAAAAAGGAGGACATAAAAAGCTTTTCTGTTTTAATTGTACATAAGTAACGATTTGAAAATAGTTAAAGCCAGGTTAGAAGTAACAAGGAAATAAGTTTTTTCGGCTATTGATCAGAATACGTTACAGATATGTGAAGTCAGACATCCCAAGCTACTGATATGAACATACATATTTATTCACTTTATTTTCTTATCCCTACAAATATAAAACTATTTATCAATATAAACTTTATTTATGATATTAATTACTGTTTAAAAAAATGATATAATAATATGTACGTGCATTCCTTCAACCTCCTACTTGAGTCGATAATCCTTAATACTGCAGGTAGTGGCTTTTATAAATGACTTTTTCGAGGACCATCTTGCGTCAGCTCAGTCTATTCTTGGCTACGTGAATGGCATCGTGGACTGAGATGTTGAGGGCAGACCATATCTCGTCTTTTCGCATTAAAAGTGCACAATTTCCAAAAATATTCGGAATTGAGTATTAACCAATTACCAATTGAATTAATATGCGGAATCATTTGGTATCAGCAGTATTTTTCTCATAAATACTGTCAAAAGAGCGTAGTTTAGTGTTAGTTTTTTTTTTTAGTTTACCTATGTTTTAACGACTATTAACAAAATTAATACATAATTTTATATTACTTTAAAAGACAGATAATGTAACTGGTAAAAAATAAAAAAAAATATGTTGCAAAGATGATTAATATTAAAAATACCACATGTTAAACCTTTAAAACGCTCTCTTGTAAAATTAGTAAGTTTTGAAATTGTACAGTTTTAATGCGAGAAGACGATCTGGTCGAACCAAATTTTAAGCTTACGATGAATTCCAGAGATATTCCTCGAAGTGCCTAGAAAAACCTCTACATAAAATTCAAAGGCATAAACAATTCTAAGCTGCAAGTTAAACATCCATAACAAAGGATCCTGGTTCCGAAGTGTGTAAGCGAATGGCTAGTTGGAATCCGGCGACGCGACCGTCCCGTTCGAAGTGATAAATTCATTTTTGGGTAAGGTTTAATTTGTTTTCCGGCGCGAGCGGCTATCCGGAAAATGCCATATCTCATTGAACAGATTACTGAGATTACGAATTCATTAGGGACGGTGTGTATCTTTTGTCCAAAACAAGGGACGATGTTAATTAATATTTCGGGCGCATGTGTAGTTTTGTTTCGAAAACAATTAGTACTGGTAATTAGTAATTACTGGTCGTAGGACCTCTTGCGAGTCCGTGCGGGTAGGTAACACCAGCCTGGCTATTTCTGCCGTGAAGCAGTAATGTGTTTCGGCTTAAAGGGCGAGGCAGCCATTGTAACTATACTGAGAACTTAGAACTTATATCTCAAGGTGGGTGGCGCATTTACGTTGTAGATGTCTATGGACTTCAGTAACCACTTAACACCAGGTAGGCTGTGAGCTCGCCCACTTATCTAAGCAATAAAAAACTAATTTTTTTTTAATCTACCCAAATATTATGTCAGAAAGTTCCTTTGTTGAGTTTTTTTAATATCGGAAGACGCTGTACGGTATTTAGTAAAATTTGTAAGTCTTGATGAAAAGCGTGTTATATATTCTGAATTTTACATAAATTTACATCAAGCAGTAACTATTACTTGGGTTTTCCAGAGTCGAAGACGTAGATTATTAAAAGTAATTTTACGATTATTCGTCTGTGACCACGAAAACTGTAAAATATTCGAAACGACAGAAATAATGCGATTACAATATAAAAAGCGGGATATTTTCTTCGTTTTTCTAGAATCGTAGACGTACATAATTAAAGCTAATTTTACAGATATTCGTCCATGACAACTAAAACTGTAAAATATTCGAAAAGTCAGAAGAAATGGAACGACAATATAAAAAGTATGAGATTAAGCCGTAAAAGTAGTTTTAATTATGACTGAGCAATTTCCTAAAATCTGAAAAAAAAAGTTCCCCGAGATTTTGCCCGCCTTCGGAATTTATTTTAGTTACATACCTAAATCGCTGGGAAGGTGATTACGGTGCACCTCAGACGAGGCCCGCAATTAATTCCTGCTCGGCGTCGTCCGCAGTTGCCCGCAGACAGCCGCAGATGGTCGCAGTTGGCCGCACGAAGCTGCGGTGACCTGCCCCGGACACGATGCCCGGAATCTTAGTAACATTGATTGACCGGAATTATGTAGCCTGTTAGACTAGCGTTTCCAATCCAATCCGTAGCGAATCCAATTTGCGTGCGTTTTTGGTACCCAAAACTTAGTATAATTTTCAGATTCTTTAAGTGGTCTTGTCGTTGCTTAAGATGCATTTCCAGTTATTTTTATAGTGGTGGTGGGACCACTTGTGAGTCCGCGCGGGTAGGTACCACCACCCTGCCTATTTTTGCCGTGAAGCAGTAATGCGTTTCGGTTTGAAGGGTGGGCAGCCGTTGTAACTATACTTGAGACCTTAGAACTTATATTTCAAGGTAGGTGCATTTACGCCACATATGTCTATGGGCTCCAGTAATCACTTAACACCAGGTGGGCTGTTAGCTTGTTCACCCATCTAAGCAATAAAAAAAATAACACTCTTAAAATATTGTTATCTTCTCATAATGGTAATTTTTCAAAAATATTTCAGTAACTTTTTTCAGCTTTCTTATTTTTTAGTTTCTATTTCGACTTTGCGATAACGCGTAATTCTAATCGTTAAACAAATACTTCTAAAGTTTAATTTCATTACAATAAAAAAAACCCTGCTTAAATACACCATATCGAACATTAAAATATCAGAACACATTACAAGAAATTTATAATCATATTAAACAAAGAAACCTATAATTAATATTAACAATACAGCGCACTGTGAATAAATTTACTGGGTCATAACAAAGATATTAATATACAATCTTGATAACTCCACACCTTTACCTGAATACTTAATCGCGACACCATGCGATCAGTATTCCGTGGAGGCACTTCGTATCCCGGGGTCCCGATAAGCCTCCTTCGCAAAATCCTGGGATCCTTGTGACTAATCGCCGGGATTCAAGTCGCGCCGTCTCGCGATAATCCCGTACAAATTATAGGGGTGCTTATTACTGGCTCAGGTTTTGCGGATCATTATTAGACAGTTGAGGTAAATTCAATGTACTGAGTGTTTTCGTTATAGAAATTAAATATTAAGATTTAATTACTTATATTTAGACGAAAAAAAAATTAAGAAAAAAAATGAACTCAAAGTATTTTTGATTTCACAGACAAATAGGCTCACAACCCATAGCTGATAGCTAGAGCTAGATAAATATAGCTGATGAATACTGCCTTCCACTTTTAGAAATAAGGTCGAATTTTCTCTCCAACCTCCAAATCGGAATGCATGATTGCTTTACGGTGAAAGTATGCACGATGGTAGTACTTCTGCCTGTAAGTACGCAACTCCATTATTATCAATAAAAGTTCTGTGAAAATAATAAACGGCCAAAGTGAAAAAAATATATTTAATTACATAAAATGTGGTAAGCCTGCTCAGTGGTTTCAAAACATCAAGAATGTGACTGAATTTAATTAGAGAATTAAATTCCAAAAATCAAAACAATGAAAACTGTAAAAGGGAAAAACATAAAAGGAAATAATAGGAGATATAAAAGAGGACAGTTTGCGTGACAAAGCCGCATGCGGGCCCCAGATATTGACAGTAAATTTCATTCATACGGCATTAGTGCCGCGCCATCAGATACAGGGTGTCTCTCGCAAACAATACGCCATAGAATACATAGACACGGACTTAGACGTCAATACATTGTTTCGAAAATACATTGTCTTGAAATGTTTTGACTGTTGTGAAGTGTACTCGGTGTATTCGGTGTATTCCAGAATATTCCATGATGAAAAGATATTTTAGAATGTAGCTGTTTAAATATGTACCGTTGCTTATTTAAAATTTGTACATAAGACCCGAAATTTTAACTGAAAAAAATCGTAATATTATAAGAAAATAAAATAAAAGGCTGAGTAAAAAAAAATCCTCTGTATGCAGATGAGTATACCATCCACTTGATGGTAAGCAATCATTGCTGCTCATTGAAAGGCACTTTGTAAAGCGATTGAAAGCTAATTATAAACAGCAAATAACTATTATAAAATTGATACCGGTTTTTTTTTTAATTGGTAATATTATTTAATGAAAACACTATTTTTCTTCAAAAATACATTTGCTTCTGAAAACATTTCATGACATCTTACATAGCTGGAATGTGTATTATCTATGCGTTTGTAGGTCTACGCAATGCTACATTGAGCGTAGTAGGGCTACGGCAGCGAGCTACGAATCCGCGCCCACCGCGACCAGTTCCATTAGGACCAATTTGAAACACGAAAAAAAGTTCCCTGAAATTTGAAGTTGTTGCTTTTTAGTGGTGATTAAAATATTCAACTCTTTTTTATACACAAACAGTCGTACTTATACATATAATCGAGGAAATATAACGGTTTTTTTTTCGTTACACCCAAAAATGTGCCATATAGGGATCATCAAAATTTATTTATAGAATATATGAATGAACGCCTGAATAATGAAAACACTTTTGCTGAAAAACAAAAACAAATACTATTAAACAAAAATTAATCGGAATATGATTTAGCAATAATAATTTCTCGGTTACATTATAAATTATATTACAGTACATTACATTACTATTATAAAGGAGTACAAATAAGTTTCCGCCGTTTTTTGTCGAAAAAATAATATTGATTATAAAAGAACGGTAATTTGAATTTTTCAAGCCGATTATCATCTGTGAATTCGAACGTAAACCTCGTGCCACGCCAATTTTCTCAAAACGGCGGAAACTTATTTGTACACCTAATAATTAATTAAAGTAAACTAAAATTGTTCAAAATAATATTTTAGCTCTTTCCACAAAAGCTACATTAGTACAAATTTGATTTCGTTTTAAGTTTGTTTGTCATACGCAATGAAAAAAAAAACACATTTATTTGTAACATACATAAATCAAAACAACCATTATTTGTTTGTCAGAAGTTACATTGTTATCCGTATCAAAATCCCGGAACAAGATTTCGTCCCATTCTTCAAGTTAAGCCAATATTTAGCGAGACCGGGACAACTTCCGCGAATGTGACCGGGTAATTTATAGCAGGACAAACTCAAGTTTATCGAAAGAACGAGAATAACTTTATTATATACTGACCGGAACTAGGGTGGACTCGGTCTCGGCAAAGAAATAATGGTCCACAAAAGTGCTTGAAAAAATAAATTTTTACTTTTTATATTTTTTACAGTTTTTTGTCTATCATGGTATTTTATTGTGTAATACATTCAATAGCCACCTTAGCTCACTTTGTATCTCTATTGGTTTCAGTGTCTTTTTTAAATATTTTTGGTATAAAAGAGGTTTCGGTGTGGTAGTCTTAAATGTTCGCAGTACCCATAATACAAAAGGAAAAGCTTATTGAAAATAGAGCTTTAAAGACATTAGCAATAACTCATACAACAACACCTTAAAATGAACGATGAACACTGTCCTGAAAATATAGCTTTACAATTTTATTCGATGTAGTGAAAAACACGATACCCGAACTTAATGATACAGTTTTGTTTACACCTGTACCGTTTTACGTCATCCCATTTTTCCCCTGTCGAAGGAATTTCTGTGCAATGACGAAATATGTCGCGTTTGTCCGGCGCGGGACTCATTGTAAACACATTTCGCGAATCGTTTGTATGCTCTCTGAAAAACGTTTCCACTGTTATTATTATGCTATTTAATTTAATCGTACATTTTCTTCAGGCTTAGCGTTCACGTGAATCCTTTCTCAGATTTATACTGAAAGACAATGCCGATTTTGTTTTAATATCAAGATCTGTTTAGCATGTCAATCCTTTGCTTGCTTTATCTATATATATAAAAATGAATTGCTGTTCGTTAGTCTCGCTAAAACTCGAGAACGGCTGGACCGATTTGACTTATTTAGGTCTTGAATTATTTGTAGAAGCTCAGAAAGGGTTTAAAAGGCAGATAAATATGAAAATGCTCGGAATTAAATAAAAATAACAATTTTGTTTTTCCTTTGACGTGTCCACCGTCGCGGCGTCGGATGGATTCCTTTTGTTTGTTTTAAGTTTATTTTATACTAGCGACCCGCCCTCGCTTCGCTTCGGAAACATTAAAACACACATGAAACAAACAAACAAAAAAGTATTAAAAAAAGTAGCCTATGTTCATCAGGGACAATGTCGGCTTCTAATGGAAAAATAATTTTTCAAATCGGTCCAGTAGTTTCGGAGCCTATTCGAAACAAACAAACAAACAAATCTTTCCTCTTTATAATATTAGTATAGACAAAAGTTAGGTCTTTTATTTATCGATTGAGGCACTACGAAGTCTACCGGGTCAGCTAGTTCATTTTATAAAAGTGTGCTGTTTATTTAAATCTACTATTATGGTTTATGTTTTAATGTTAAAACTTAATTTGAAAATAATAATTAGGTAGATTTGTGTGTGTGATGTGAATATAGTTCTATAATGAAGAAAAACATTTTTGATTGTCTCGTTAGTCTAGGAGTTTGATATCTCGTCAGTATCTTTAGTTATCCCAGGTCTATGCACTTATTCTTGTCAAGTATCTGAGTTAATGGCACCCATGAAATAGAACAAAATCCTGGCCTTGTAATTGTATTATGATGTACAAATGCTCGGTCTTTTGATATACGACTATAATTGTATGCTTTTACATTCTGCCTATTTCCATGCCATGAAGCACTCATCAATTCTGGTATGAAGGAAGGGATAGCTGTTCTTACAATAATTCTAACTCATTAATAAGTCAGTCGCCGATCGTGGCACTATTGCGAATGGCTCCGGTGATCACTTAAAAGTGGCCCCTGAGCTCGTGCGCTCATCTACAGCAATACATAAACTATTATTTTAAATTAATGAGAAGATATTAATTAACAGTAGAAGAAATTAAATAACATTAATTTTAATAGTATTAACAGTGTTAGGCTTACGAAGATCCGATAAATCCGTAATATAAATATGCATTGAGCTCATGTACTAACGCTAATAGAATATTGTTACAAAACAAAGACGTTCCAGTCAATAACAGCAAAAAATCCAAAGAACGTCTCTTTGAAGTATATAGGTACAAAGGTTTTTTTTTTGTTGGAATAAATGAAAAGTGTCCAATAAAGTTTCATTTGCCGTCCACTCGGTAGGAAGCAGGACAGATATGATACTGTCAAGTCCCGTTTACGCTCCACTACATCTATTCATGGCGACGTCTTAACAGATACTTGACAGAACAAGAACGTAACTTTCTGCGTTTCGAAATAATAATCTGTTGAATTTTTCTTTCTTTATTTGAATTTGTTTCTATAGTTATAGTATAAAGAAGTAAATTAGTTTTTTTTATATCTCACTGAATTGCTAAATTAAATCTGTTTTCAGGAATTAAAGTTTATATAATCCCCGGCAATCCAAAATTAATATAAACATACATCGACAACTTTTGCTTGCTTGTAGTGAATAATGTGTCAGACAGACAAGCTCATTAGCTCTCATCTAAGATTAAGCAGTTTCCGGAGGACAAAAATCACAGCATGTTTTTTTTCCCTACCTATGCTGGTAGCATTCAGAGGGTATTTCAGTTTCACCCTAGCGTGTAGGTGCCTTTTTGGGGCTCAAACCGGAAGTGTTGCTAGCACTGGCCCTAGCAAAAGCATTGGTTCGCAGAGAGCATGAATGTTACAACATATTCTTATGAATGCGTTATTATTCATTTTCGAAGTCTCGCATTTCTCAGAAAAACTGAAGAACAGGAAAATGTGCAGGCTCATTGTAGTAATAAAACATCATAAATATTAATGAAGAATTTTGATGTCGTCGTGGCCTAAAGGATAAGATGTCCGGTGCATTCGTATCGAGCGATGCACTGGTATTCGAATTCCGCAGGCGGTTACCAACTTTTCTAATGAAATACGTACTTAACAAATGTTCACGATTGACTTTCACGGTGAAGGAATAGCATCGTGCAATAAAAATCAAACCTGCAAAATTATAATTTGCGTAATTACTGGTGGTAGGACCTCTTGTGAGTCCCCACGGGTAGGTACCACCACCCCGCCTATTTCTGCCGTGAAGCAGTAATGCGTTTCGGTTTGAAGGGTGGGGCAGCCGTTGTAACTATACTGAGACCTTAGAACTTATATCTCAAGGTGTGTGGCGCATTTAGGTTGTAGATGTCTATGGGCTCCAGTAACCACTTAACACCAGGTGGGCTGTGAGCTCGTCCACACATCTAAGCAATAAAAAAAATAAAAAAATTACATTATGATTGTGATTTTTATATATTTTGCACTCCTTTGTACGTGTTATTTTGTTAAGTATAATTTATGTCACTTTTAAATAGTTGTGTTTACAAAAAAGAATAAAGTCATAACTTTATAACAATGGAAATAACAAAACAATCAGCATAACGTTCAATACTCAAGCTAGAATGTTCTCCTGTATGTTCTCCTGTGTTACACGGGTGCGGGAAATATATACGTTAAAAATAAGAGCAAATAGACACAGACCACGATTGCCAAATTTTTGACGAAGATTTTGACTACTTCCACCTCGTTTCGGTAGTCTCATAGATAGGGACAACCTTCCAAATTTTACTACATACTCAATTGTATGTTCATAATATGTATTTAAAACAAAGATGCTCCTCGCGATTTTATTCACCTTCAATTTACAATTGAGAAAAAATGTACATAATAGTTAGATTTTCCCGTAGGTAACTAATTGCTTATGTCAATTTCTAGTCCATAAACGATGATCAGTCGATGTTTAGATTCGTTGGTAAGTAAAATTACCGACGATGAGATTAAACCGGCGCTTCCCGTGTAATTTACCATGTTATAAAATATCCTATAAGGTCCAGTGACTAAAATATTTTTCTGCGAAATTTCAGTAAAATTGTAACAAATATACAAAAAATCGTATTTATATTATTAATAAATATAATGATAGTGTAAATCTGTATCTGTTTTTGTGTACAATCATCCTCACTCTATGAAATAATAATAAAAATAAAATAATAATAATAATAACCAATGGCCTTCTATGTTCTTATTCCTAAACCGTAACCGAATAGAAAGTTTGTCTCGATAAAGGCCTATTTAAAGCTACAAAGTGATCTCAAGTGAAGGCTCGCCGTCGCCCCGGGCAACGCTTTACCGGCGTTCTTATGAAAATTTCTACGAGAACTTCACTACTTTGTACCCGAACTCCATACGTCCGTAACATAACATACCCTTGTTTACCTTAAGCCGTCACTTTATTAAGTTACACCAGACATGCGAGGCATAAAATTTAGTTTGATGTCGCGAATTTTAGCTCACACTTAACGTTCATTAATTTAAATGTCATTTAAAAATTTCAATATTCAGTAATATTTAGTGAAAATATTTTCGTAACGTCTTACTTACTCTTTGAGTTAGGTAATATTGTATCTTATTTATATTTGAGTAAATTACATCTTATTTTAACTAACAGTAGGTATACATTGTATGAGCAACATTCACAACTCATAATTTTGATTTCATATTGTTTTAGAATTTATTAATGCGGAATTATAACGCATGAGCTTGCTTATATGAGCAATTAGATATGTAGAAACTCTTAATTTTGAAATTAAAATTCAAAGAACATGAAAAGGTATTTTGAATAACGAAAAACATGAAATTATATTCAATTAGCTAGTTTTAACGGTGCTAGAGCAAACTCCAAGGATTGAAGATCTGGAACAAATACCTATCTATTTCTGGCCCGCAGTCTTGCATTTCGGATTGTTTTTTGGACTTGCATTTTTGGACTGATACAAATATCTACATTTAATTATGAACGATTACATCAAACGTAGTATTACAATGCGAATACTGAACAAGGAGTATGTTTTGGGGACGAAATTGGATAATCGATTCTTGTATAGAACTCGAGAGAACGCAGAAATGGTGCGTTCACAAAAACTGTCTCAGTTTTCCAATGAAACATTTTTTCCACTTTACCCCGATGATTTAGTTGGAAGAACAAACAATATAGGGCGCGAACACGTGTTAACAGGGCCATAACCGTGCGAGTTAACTGCCAAACTTGGAGCCCTTTGTGAAATATGACGCAGTGTGAAACTGCCCTTATCGCTTAGCTGATTTTGTTTTATGACCTTACAGTGTGCAATTGCAGTTATTTATTGATTTTTTTTAAATAAATTTTCTACTGTAAGCTTAAATATAGTGTTATTTATGGAATGAGCTCCCCTCCATGGTGTTTCCCGAGCGCTATGACATGTCCTTCTTCAAACGAGGCTTGTGGAGAGTATTAAGCGGTAGGCAGCGGCTTGGCTCTGCCCCTGGCATTGCTGAAGTCCATGGGCGACGGTAACCACTCACCATCAGGTGGGCCATATGCTCGTCTGCCTACAAGGGCAATAAAAAAAATATAGTTCAAACTGTGCATACGAGTATTCATCGTAAAGTTCAATTTGATTGCATAAGTTAGAGGCTGATATTTTTCAGTTTCTTGTTCGCTGCGCAAAATTGTCTTTATTGTGTTTGAATTATTTACGTGCACAAAGAGAATTCACTTTTCTCTGCATTTTATCTCAAATTCTATCCACGATCATTTCATCCACCACCAGAATTAAGTAATATCTTGAACTACTGTATTCTTTCAGCAATTTGTTCAGTATATTTGTATATCCAATTATTCTGCCGGTGGTAAAAACTAATATGAATGAACACTTTCTAGATACCTTTATGTCGTAAATTAAATAAGTTTAATGTAATAAATTGTAATTTAAAATTCAATATAGTATTTTTATCATCATCATCATTTACAGCCCATTATAGTTCAGGGTTGGACATAGGCTTCTCATCTCATCTCCATTCGCCACCCGCTGTTCTGCGTATATCGTCGCCTCACATTATTACTACTCGTCTTACACAATACTTTATAGTCATATTAAATCATTATGCTAAATGAACTTAAATGTTTTAAATTATTAAGTTTGACTAGAGAGAGAGAGAGAAGAGAACCGAAGACCCAGCTCAGCGGTATGGGAAGTTTACTGGAGCCCATAGACATCTACCCACCTTGAGATATAAGTTCCAAGGTCTCAATTACAACGGCTGCCCCACCCTTCAAACCGAAACGTATTACTGCTTCACGGCAGAAATAGGCGGAGTGGTGGTACCTACCCGCGCGGACTCACAACAAGGTACCTACCACCAGTACTTTTGATATTTATCTAATGACTGAAAGTGTGAGATAGATTCATATAAAGGTTCGTTACTTCTTGTGTGATAATGTTAAAGCAGTGTTCTTAGTTCAGTTATGACGTAGATATAGATAGTTGTAGAATTAACATCTCTCAGGGGCGTGGAAGCTAAAATATTCGTTTTCAATTAGGTTTTAAAAAGAATTCCTAGTCCTGACGATTAGGAGTGAGAGTAGCAACTTATCGCTAGATCGGTAGTCGATGCATTTGAAAACCCTATTTTATATGTCACACATTAAAAATTATATTCTAATTTTTCGCCCTTGAGAATCAGCCCTAATTCTGAAAATTTTATGAAACTATTAATATTTTTTCATTCTTATTTTGTCAATCCATTTTCATTGTCGATTGTCACAGGTGTGTCGAAAAGTTAAGATACATCATCGATTTTATTTTGTAAAAAGGGTTCGTAAAATGGCTGCAAAACCTTCCTTCGTAAGGCGTTTACGAGGCTGTAACATTAGATTTAGTGTGTGATTTAATTTCGCAACACACTTCTTTGTCAGTTCAGATGTACTCATAAAACGATTTTCTTATTCTTTCACATAAACTTAGCAGGAAAATGTTTTATAAGAATTCGTTAAAAGGAAAAAGTCTTGAATTTTTTTCTCCAAAAAACACGTTTCAAAGAAAATACTGCGTGTCGTATTTCTTGTTTTTTTTAACTTACCGTAATTAGCCCGTCGACCACACCTTTGCGGCTTCCTCTGAACTTTGACCAGGGAATCCTATGGAATGCCTATTGTGTAACACGATCGTTTCTGTTTGCCGAGTTTCTGCTAAGCAACTCAACTATTTATGAGAGGTTTCCTTTAACTATTGATTTAATCTGGCTTACATAAATCGTGGCATTAATTTTACAAGTCAAATCTAACAATTCGGTAGTAGGCAAGTAAGCACTTATGCCGGCGGCGCCCTGCCTCGTAACTTAAGCGGCCCTCCCTTCACCGCTAAACAAATTTGACAGCTCCAAGTTAGGCTAAGTTTGTGTACGTACATACAAAATTACATTTAAACCAAAGTCTGAGAGTACAATCTTAGCGGGATTATATTAAGGTTGATAATCGTCGTGCTGGATGTATTTTTATGCACGGTTATCTTTGTATTGCGTATTAAAGTTGGAACGGACTAGTTAGCATTGTGCCCACGTTGAAACAAGTTGTCATGATTATTAAGGTGTTTAGCGCTAAGTTAGAAACTGCTTGATTTTATCATGAGATTGTGAATTACTATAAAGCGTTATCTATTTATTATAGGTAGCATAATTTGGATGACAGTTAATTTTTTGTACAAAATTAATGTAAAAGCCTAAAGCAAAAAGTAAGGAGCGTTAAAATTGATATCAACATCGTAAAATAACTTTTATAAAATTCAGTACTCTCGCAACTTCATCGAACAATCATAAAAGTTCAATTTAATTGAAAATGAAAAGTAATAGTCTAATAAAAAGAACTCGTGTTACAGGTACCAGATAACGGAAATAAATGTAAGATTTTTATTATACACATACATAAAATATATTTAATATACATCCATAACCCTGGAAAAGTCATTTTATATTTATCATAGAAATATCTTCCCTTGGCGGGATTCAAACCCGCGACCTCCTCAGGTAGTGACCAAGTCACTTCTTTCTTCTTCTTCTCCATCGCTCCCTCATTGCTGAGGATCGTGACTCCGTTTCAGCTTGTCGACTGCCAGCCTCCATCGGTTCCGGTCAGTTGCCTGGTGTAGTGCTAATAATATAATAATTTCACCTAACTAATATGCTTCTCTATTACGCGCAATATAGTTAGGTGAAATGAAGTTCAACTAAAACGTACTAGTTGAAGTCATAATCAGTGCGCACCTCAAAATCGCGGAAAGATTAAAGTTTCTCTTGAAATTTGCATAGAATACATGAATTTATATTCGAAGCAACTCTCTGCTCTCCGTTGATAATCATTTCATACACCTCCTTGCTTACGTTGAACTTCGCGTTTAAGTTTAGCACCGCACGCTTTGGTAATAAAATTAGGCAAATTTTAGTCGCGCTGCTGAGTTTTGATATTAAAATGATCACCCGCGATAAATCTTCATTCAAGTTAATTTTTTTTATTAAAATTGAAAGTTTGATACATTACGTTTTTTTAAATATACCTAATATTCTAATTTTGAATAGCATGTTTTTTTAATGGTTTTGCTTATTTGAAACATGACATTTTAGACGAACAAACGCTCACAAAAAGATAGCCATTTCCAACTTGACCACTAAACAACGAGCTTTTAATTATTTAAAACGAGATCGCGAAAAACGTTGGATTAATTCAGATTTGAATTCCCCGAGTCAGGAGCTTTTAAATTCGCATAAATACGACATGTCATGGGTGGACGGCTCGTTCTGCCTTTATCAATTACAGCGAGGGCTCACGTCAAAAAAATGTGAAGCGAAAAAGAGTTACACGTACCGCCGTTTAATATTCAATTAAAAGTTTATCGAACGCGCAACGCACGGAGTGTACTGGATGCGTCATGCCACTTGAATTGATTACAATTTTTGAAGCAAAACTTCTTTAGGCGCATGAGGGTAAAATTTTTACAGAACGTCACGCAGGTATGGAACGGAAGTGACATCAAACTACTATTGAAATTAAGTGCTTGTCAAATGTCAGTAGTAGTTGTTGTTGTATTTTTCCAACTGGAAAGGCAAATGTATCATACCATACAGCCTAATATTTTATATTTTTTTTGTAAAAAATGTTGTGGAATTGAAATGAAATGAAAAGAATTTGGAACATTAATCAAATAGCATGAAATTAAATTAGTCATTTCAATTGGCAAAATATTAGTCATTTACAATTTAGAAATCTAAATATAATGTGACTGTCAACACTGAGATTTGAGAGATTAATAATGATTAAAAGTAATATTATGGAATTTATCATTAATCAAAGCTTCGCGTTTTGGAAGTGGCTATATGGATATCACTCGGAAATTAACAATCAGTTTCGAAAACCAACATGGTAATGCACGAACGCATTGAAACGAAATGCGTAGCGAGCCGCGATTCAATAAAAAATTAACGTATATTAATTACAAGTGGCTTAACAAACGAAAAATATTTGCTCATTTGCAGGCGCACATGATAAATTGTAAATTACTCGGAAATGTGCGTTCGGCGGTTCGTCGAGGTTAAATTTTAAAATGGCCGAAACAGCAGTGGAAATGAAATTCGCGGGCAAATAATGAGGGGCAAATTAAAAATGCAAAAATTGATTAATGGACCGTTCGAACGGCAAATATGTACTTAACAAGTACGGGTAGAAAGTGTGCTCCGGTGTGTCGCGACATTTATTTTTTCCATACGGTACATTAATTTCGGTTTACGGAACGGTATGATATATAGAATTCTCAGATCAGATCAGCGCAATTTTGGATTGTCTTTTTTTTTTATTGCTTAGATGGGTGGACGAGCTCACAGCCCACCTGGTGTTAAGTGGTTACTGGAGCCCATAGACATCCACAACGTAAATGCGCCACCCACCTTGAGATATGTTCTAAGGTCTCAAGTATAGTTACAACGGCTGCCTCACCCTTCAAACCGAAACGCATTACTGCTTCACGGCAGAAATAGGCAGGGTGGTGGTACCTACCCGCGCGGACTCACAAGAGGTCCTACCACCAGTAAAGAAAGTGTCTAAAAAAAGTACAAAGAAACGATTATCTTAAATATGATTTCACTAGCTTTTGCCTGCGACTCCGTTGGCGCGGAATAGATACTTTGGCATAACGCTAAATTTTACCCCCCACTTCATTAATGGAAGAAAGTGAAAATATTTTTGGATTATAAAATGTTAAGGAGCTATTTAAACCCCTATTTTGAAACATTCTTTATTGGTGCTTCACTTGTATTGGTCTTACCGTGATGTTATATAGCCTATAGCCGGGCCAGAAGTTCCTGAGATTAGCGCGTTCAAACAAACAAACTCTTCAGCTTTATAATATTAGTATAGATAGGTCATACTGCTTAAATGAATTCTAATTTATACATAAAGTTACGTTTATTCGTATTCTATTCGTGCGTATTTTTATAATTATAACATCATAGCGATAGCAATCTATTATAATTGTAACACATTCTTTTAATTATTCAACATAATGGAAAAAATATTAAAACGACAAGCTCACGATCCATCTGGAGTTAAGTGGTTACCGGAGCCCATAGATTTCAACTACGAAAATGCTGCCATCCACCTTGAGACATGACTTCTAGGTCTCAACTTTTACAGTACAACGGCTGGCCCACCTTTCAAACCTAAATACATTATTGCTTCACGACAGAAATAGATAGGCTGGTTGTACCTATCAGATCGGGCTCACCAAACTCCCTACCAGCAGTAATTAGACATAGAATTTTTTCGGGTTTCATATTTATTGCACGGCAAGAAGTGGATGAGGAGAGCCGCAGACCGTGCTCAGTGGTGTGGATTGGGAGAGGCCTATGTCCAGCAGTGGACGTCTGTGGGCTGTTGATGATGATGATGATGATTCCTTCGTCATAGAAGTCATTCGTGAACATTGATTAAGTATGTATTTCATTAGAAAAATTGGTAGCTGCCTGCAAGATTCGCACACCGGCGCCGATGTTTTAAGCCATATTGAATTCAAAATATATTCAATCATATCAATAACATCATCATCATCATCATGATATTAAATAGTTATCGGCTGTTGATATGTGTGCGAACTTAATCGGACATTTTGAAATTGATCAAAACTAAATTATAAAAAGACTGCACTACACATAGACATTCCATTATTTTATTAAAAAAGGGTATTAAATGAGCATCTTACATATGTACATCTTTGTAGTACAATTTAATATGAAATTCGTGTTTTATATTTGCCGACAAACACAATTAGTTGCATGCCGTGTGCGAGAGCATTGTAATTGCAGGACTGTTTAATGAAATGTTTGCTACGGCCCGGGGCGTTTCGCAATACGCAAGCATATTATCTACGTATTTTTTAACTGTTCGTTTGGCGATTAAATAGCACTTTGAACATTTGCTTTTATTAAAATACGTATTTTTTTTCTAGAAACAAGAACTAAGTTAATCTGTCGGATGAGTCGTTTGATATAGTCAATTATATCATAATCATAGTCAATTTTTACATTAGGTAGGTTTAATCTGGAAAGTGTCTGGCAAGAGGAAGAGAGGCCGCCCCAGAACAACTTGGCGTCGCTCGGTGGAGCAGGAGCTAGGGGTCTTGGGCATGACGTGGGAGGAGCTAGAACAGACTGCCCAAGACCGATGTAAATGGAAAAATTTGATTCGAGCCCTACACGGCGCCGGTTTTAGATTCCTGCCGACGTCGGTAGAGGAATACAGGGCGGTCCAGGCCTACCTGTCGGAGGCCTCTGCCAGGGATAGTACCATTAAATGGTACTGCTATGCCCTGACAGGGGAGATTCCGACCAAGGTGGCTGTCCGGGGCCTCCCTGCCGATACCGACGCGGCAGAAATAACCGATGCCCTGAAGGAGCTGGGGTTCCCGGCTCGTCACGCCAGGTGCATCAGGTCCCAGAGAGGGCGCCCGGGCTGCGTGTTTCACGTAGCCTTGGACCACCTCTCGAAGAACGACCTCGCCCGCCTGTACGCAGTCAATGAACTGCTGTACTTGCCGGGGGTGACCGTTGAGGGATGGCGACCAACCCGCGGGCCTGCGCAGTGTCATCGCTGCCAGGCCTTCGGGCACGCCTCCCACAATTGTCACCGAGCGGTCCGTTGTGTTCGATGTGCCGGGGAGCACGTCGTAGCGGACTGCCCGAGGCCGAGGGACGGCCCATTCTCCTGCGCCAATTGCGGGAAGGACCACGCCGCCGTTGATAGGCGGTGTCCGGTCTACCGCAAGAAGGCCAGGATGATGGGAGTAACCGTCCCTCCTCCTGCGCCAACGGTGCCTCGACCCGGGAACACAGCTCTTCCTGCTGTAGCTCCCATTCCGAAGGGGAAGGGGAAAGGGAAAGGGAAATCCTCCCAGCCCCAGCCCCCTCCCCTGTCCTTACCCATCCCCCCTGCCGTGTCAGTGGAGGCCAATCCATCAGCGGCAACGCTGATGGCAGAGGCCAACGCTCCGCGGCGGGGTATACCTATTCCTACCCCACGTGGTTCACGAGCTGCAATCAGACCGCCCCACTCCGAAAGCAGCGCCCCAGCCCGTGCTGGAACACAAGCCCTTACGATATCAGGTCCGAAAACAAAAAAAAATCGACTGAAAAAGTTAAAAAAAAAACAAAAAAAGAGAGCTCAACGGGATGCAGTGGTGAGTGCTCCTGCTGCACCGGCTCCCGCGATCTCGACAACAATGGAGGTGGACGTAAACCCCCCAATCGACCCAACTTCGCAACCGACCTCACAATCGGAAACGACCCCACTGCCTCAGGCCCAACCAGCCATCTCGGGCACATCTCAGCCCCCCCTCCCCCCCCGCCCTCAGCGCGAGCGCCGCAGCGGTCGACAGGCCTCCCAGCCTTTGCTGCATGGCTGCTGGCGCTCTGGGAGAACTTGGCCGAGGTGATCTCCGGAGTGATCCGCGAGATCGCCTCGGGCGCTAGCCCTGTCGGGGCTATCCTGTCGGGGTTCTACCAGCTGATAGCGAGGCTCAATGGCTAGCCAAGAGCTTCGCGTCATCTATTGGAACCCCGACGGGATAAGATCCCGGAAAAACGAGCTATTGGTCCTCGCCCGGGAGTACAACCCTGAGGTTTTACTGCTGGGGGAGACCATGTTAAGTCCTCAGGTTGAGTTCAGGATTCCCAACTATTTCATGTACCGACGTGACGAGCTTACCCCTGCCGGGCGGCCGTTCAGGGGCACTGCGGCCCTCGTCAGGCGGGACGTGGTGCATGATCAGTTGGATTTGCTGTCCTTCTCATCGACACGATCGGTCGGTGTGAGGGTACACACCTCGGGGGGGGATATGCGGATTTATGCCGCGTATAGACCCCCGGGGCCTGAGTTTCACCCTGAGGATATAAGACGGGCCCTGAATTACGACAGCCGCCCAGCTCTGCTGGTCGGGGACCTCAACGCGAAGCACGTCGCGTGGGGCTCCCGACTTAACACAGCAGTGGGCAGGCGGCTGTTAGAAGATGCCGATAGGGGCGACTACTCTGTGGTCGGCCCTGATGAACCCACGCACGTCCCTACCGCCGCGCGATACCAGCCCGATGTGCTGGACGTGTGTGTTCATAAGGGGCTACGGTGCCCCGTAACGATCGAGGCACTGTACGACCTGGGTACTCCCCATCTCCCTATCCTGGTGACACTGGGAATGGGGCTTACCCGGGTTGCGACTTCGCCCCTACGACCGAAGGTCGACTGGGAGCTCTTTAAGAGACGACTAGTCGACCTTCCCGTGATTCAGGACCCCAATACCCCTGATGGGGTCGACGATGCGGCAGTCCGCCTTGTCGACTCCATCAGGGGAGCGATCGACCAGGCGACGACTCTTGTGCCCAGCGGCGGGCCCAGAGGTAGACTCCCGGCCCATCTGAAGGCGATCATTCGCCGGAAGAGGGGCCTGAGGAGGCTCTGGGCGACAACTCGTTGTCCCAGGATCAAGCGCGAGCTTAATGAGTTGGAAGCGGAGTTGGCGGCGAAGATTAGCTCCTTCCGGGGCTACGCGTGGGAGGAACGGATTGAGGAGGCCCGTGAGGACCCCTCTTCTGTGTCCCTCCACCGACTTTGCCGCCAGCTCTCAAATCGGCCTGCCCCGACTTGTCCACTCGTGGACGAGAGGGGCAACCGATGCTTCTCGGCCCAGGCCCGCGCCGATGTCCTGGCCGCAATGCTGGAGCGGCAGTTCGTTCCGAATGACTCTGCACCCTCAGAGGCCGCATTCCACCAATCGGTGGAAGAGAGCGTAGCGAACCTACTCTCCTCCCCGGTGCCTCCGTTGGGAGATGATGCTTTCATCACTCCCAGTGAATTGCGCCTCTCCATCAAGCGGATGAAGAGGCGCAAGGCGCCGGGTGAGGACGGTATTCCTTCCCTCGCATTCTTCCATTTCCCTGAAACGGTCGTGTCATATATGACACGGCTGTTCAATTCCATTCTGTCCACAGGACACTTCCCGGGAATTTGGAAATTGGGCAAGGTTATCGCCTTGCCCAAACCCGGCAAGGATAGGAGAAATCCCTCCAGTTACCGTCCGATCACCTTGCTGTCGCATGTGGGCAAGTTGTTCGAGAGGCTGCTGCTGAGAAGGGTGTCGCCGCACATCCTTCCCAGACCCGAGCAGTTCGGGTTTCGCAGCGGTCACTCGACAACGCTGCAATTGGTCCGCGTCATGCATCACTTGGCGGATCGGTCCAACGCGCGCCAGTACACGGCCGCAGTCTTTCTCGATATCGAGAAAGCCTTCGACCGTGTCTGGCATGCGGGACTGATCCACAAGCTGGTGCAGAACACGGACCTCCAGCACGCCTACGTGCGACTGCTGGGGTCGTACCTGGAGGGAAGATCCTTCTTTGTCGCGGTCGAGGGCGCCAAGTCGTCGGTGCGCCCAGTCACGGCCGGAGTTCCTCAGGGAAGCGTCCTGGCTCCATTCCTCTACGCTCTCTACACCAACGACATTCCCACGCTCGAGGGTAACCTCCAAGCGTGGGAAGTAGACGTGAAGTTGGCGCTGTTTGCCGACGACAGCGCCTACTTCTCGTCATCCAACGTCCCCTCTGCGGCCATTCTGAGGATGCAGAGGCTTTTGGACTTACTGCCCCAGTGGCTGGACCGATGGAGGGTCGCGGTCAACGTGGGGAAGACTGCGGCTATCCTCTTCGGCCCGGTCCGCACAACAGTCGTCCCGGGACAGCTCAGTCTCCGTGGCGCCAATGTCGAGTTTAGATCCAGCGTCCGGTACTTGGGGGTCGATATCGACCGGAGTTTGAGGATGACCGCCCACGCCAATAAGGCGTTGGCGGCCGCTCGCTGTGCGAGATTCCTCCTCCGGCCGGTGTTGGCCTCTAGGTTGCCGGTCAGGACTAAGCTCGGCATTTATAAGACGTATGTCCGTTCCCGTATCACGTACGCAGCTGAGGCCTGGTATCACCTCATCCCGCAGGGTATGCGGGCGAGGTTACAGGTCCAGCAAAATCTGGCTCTTCGCACGATAGTCGGAGCAGGGCGTTACGTCAGAAATGACGTAATCGCCCGGGATCTGGATGTGGAGTCGCTCGAGGAGTTCATCCGGAGGCTAGCTCGTAATCTTTACGAGCGGGCTGACGGTGGACCCCACGAGCACCTCCACAATATAGGTCCCTTGCACGCCAGACCACCTGATGGTCGGGCGCTACCAAGGGAGCTACTGGAACCCCCGGCTATGGTAAGATAGTCGGCTTAATCGGAGTGATATGGGAGTGCTCATAATGAGTGCCCCCATGGGACTGAGCTGTCCACACTCGTCATGTCCCCCCACATCGTTGGGGTGCCCCCTTATGGGGACCCATTTCCCATCCCCGTTGGGTGGACCACTCCCCCGTCTGGGGAGTGTTTAACATCGGTCCCTCCCCGCGATGGTCTTCCCCTTTTGGGGAGCCCAGAACGGGTGAGCGCCAAACTAGTGCCGCGGCTCCTCCTCTGGTTTGTAGAGGTGGGGCCGCGGCATGGGGCCGGTGGCGGGCCCCACGGTTGCTGACTGTTGTCCCTGTTGTATATAGTAGTTTAGTTAGTTTAGTTTAGTTAGTAGTTAGTTGTAGTTAGATAATAAGAAAAAAAAAAAAAAAAAAAAAAAAAAAAAAAAAAAAAAAAAAAAAAAAAAAAAAAAAAAAAAAAAAAAAATTACAATTAGGAAGCAGAGGACAGCGGCCGGCGCCTGGGTGACTTCGCCACGGGCATCGAGCCGTATAAAAAAAAAAAAAAAACAGCCCATCGTATTATGTATAAGTATATATGTTTTGTCGATGTAGTGCAGCCGTGCGCGCTGCGAACAGCGTACCTCTCCCTAGTTCTTCCTGCATCCATACCACCCCTGCCCTATGTGGCAGGGAGCTCGTCCCGGGCAGTGGGGCTTACCCCGAGGCCCGCTCCGTGCCCCCGTAAGGGAGTACGACGACCCCGAAGAAGAAGAGCCCTACACCCCAGCAGAGGGTAATAGGAAAGAATGATGATGATGATGAGGTTTAATGTTAAGTTATTAAGAAAGGAATTTTCACTCAAAGTTTAATATGATGTACCTAATAGTTTGCATACTTTACAGTTTCAAATTACGTTTCGAATACCTTCCAATATTATATCTACAGACGACCCAAATTTTCTCAAAGCATTCCAGTACAGAATATGTTAGAATCATCATCATAATCGGTTGCTCTTGGCAGAGCAGTCGTGGTCATGTGGAATTGTTGCTCATTAAAGCCTTGACAGATGTTTTCCACAGTTTGCGAACCGAGGCTCGGCGCACACACTCGTTAAGTGAGGTTTAAGTAAGGTCTTTCACCTGATCAGTCCAACGCACGGGGATTCGTCCACGAGATCTCTTACCGTTGACCCTACCCTGAACAACAAGCTTCTCGATAGACTCTGCTGGCCGACGCGATAAGTGTCCAAAATATCGAAGAATCCTGGATTGCACTGTTGACGATAACCTGTGAGAGATATTTTGTTCTTTTAGGATCGAGGCGTTGGTGCGATGCTCAGTCCAAGATATACGGAGCATCCTTCTCCAGCACCACATTTCTAATGCATCGATCCTTTTTTTTCTCTTTCTTTCCAAGTCATGGATATATTAGAATCTATATATTAATACGTGAAGCAAAAACTTTGAATCCCTTTTTACGAAAATTGCGCGGACGGAGGAATATAAAATTTCCCACACTTATAGAGAATATAGAGAAGAAGTGCACAATACTAATATATTTTTTTTTAATAATTCATAGAAGATACACAAAATCAATAAAGAAAACATTACACACACTACATACCATGTATTTGACGCACACACGCATGCATACTATTTATTGTCAAACTTTTTTTTTTTTTTGTTCTTCACGTCTGTTGTCAAATTGAGAATAGATTAAATATTGTTAATATTTTTTATAGTGTAGTCTTGGCGAAATTTATGATTATAGAAGTATAAAATACAATCATAATAGTGTACAAACTTACATTCCAATTAATTATAGTCGAAATTCGAGTACTGCGGAACCTCTAGTACGAATGAATAAAACAAAAATGTTGGTGCAAATAAAAAATTTGACAAAACTTCAACCAACATTAAATGGTTGTTGCTAATCACAACTTAATCGCATCAATCGCAAATCGTCCATTAAACACGCGCTAACGTTTCGCCGGACCATTAAGTACGGGGAAGTAAATCGCTTCGTATCGCGTGCTAAACGCATATTCGGTGTCATAACAATGCCGGCTGCAGCCTTCAAAACCCGTCATGGAATACGTAATTTTGGACAAGACCGAAAGAGACCTTATAACTTTACGACAAAGATCCCTGGAATCGATACCATGAGATAGATATACAGTGCTAATGCTATGACGGAAATTTTGATGGATGTGAACGGTTGCGGATACTATAACAAAATATCAATAAATATTTCGACATACCTAACGCTATAGAATAAATAAAGTAAGAACAAGATTAATTTCTAAACTATTTTGACCTGATTCTAATATTGAAATGATAATATTATTTCTAAGGTATGTGTGCCCATTTTTCTTTGATTCTGTCGCCCCAATAATGTTATGGATAGGATATATTGTGTGTTATGTCGTTAGATTCGTTTTTTTGTGGAATAGATTTTTTTTTCTAGATATGGAACGAACATCTTTTGAGGATTTCATGTTCACGCGGATATAGAAAAACATGACGACTAGTATAATAATAATACGTTTGAGAGCTAAATAGCTGTTCTGTATATTAATATGAGCATGAAATACAAAACGGTTATTTTAACAATGTTATGAGCGAATTTTTAAAAAGTAAGAATATATTTTTCAACGCTACTTGATTAAACATGTCTCTGCCTCAAGAATACAAATAGATGTATCCGTTGTCTTGGGTAAGATTATTTAAAATAAAAAAATGTGTGGTGTCGTGTATTCGGTATCCCACGAAGTTCCTTAATATAAAAATAATAATTTTAAGTTCTATTCGAGGTATAAAGAAAATAAAACTAGAGATTTCGCAACAACCCACGGTCATTCGGTAACGCGCGAACTTATTGTGGTACACTTTATTCACAGTTGTTTGCATAAGAGTTAGTGAATTGCGCAAACGAACGCTCCGAGATCGTGGTCAATGAATGATAAAAAAATATGTTATTTTTTGTACGTTATTACAAAGTTAAGTCGTACATTGTGTGCATTATTAATAAAAATCTTACGTTACGGACGTTTTATTCCCCGTTAGGGTACCCCTCCGCATCGTCCCATAAGGAACTTCGTTCCAAAAACGTTTTTCTCAGTTAAATAAACGAATAGATTTACGTATTTTGTATATTATGGTTGATTTAAATTAAATTCAACGAACCAGTACTTATTAAAAACTCTTATTAAAAACTCTCCATTAAAAACTTCTATTGAACGTCCATTTTTCGTTACTCCTCGATTCGGATGCATTTTCCGGGGTGCCATTCGCCGCGAGATCGCAACGATAAAACGCCACCATGCAACACAATACCTCACTAAGCACCGTAAACTTGTGAATTATTAATCTCCTTATCAAGCCAATAAACATGGCCGTGTTCATGAAAAATTTAATAAATCGCTCGCTTAATTTATTGCGGCCAGACTTCCGTGCATTTAAACGTGTAATAGTCGGTTTTTGAAACGAAACTGCTTTCCAGAATACACAATGTGATTTTTGACATTCCACAGAGGGCTGGCAATAGTTTTTGAATGCAATGCGCTTTTAGAATGCATTCCTCGGTGCGCCGCGCGGTCATAAATAGTTGCGGCGGACTGAAAAATATCATTTTAATTTATTCACTTATTTGATTTATTCTACCTTGAATTGTTTTCATAATAGAAGTAGTTTATACAGATAAAACAAGTGTGAATACTCAAATAAGCAGCTAAAACGATTTGAAGTAGTAAGGCGTTTCGGTTTGAAGGGTGGGGCAGCCGTTGTAACTATACTGAGACCTTAGAGCTTATATTTCAAAGTGTTTGGCGCATTTACGTTGTAGAGACGTCTATGGGCTCCAGTAACCACTTAACATCAGGTGGGCTGTGAGCTCGTCCACCCATCTAGGCAATAAAAAAAATCAATCACAAATTTCGTTTATGACCTGTTTTTCTACACAATCACGTATTATTTTGAAAGCCTAAAATAACCGGAAAAAGGAAGGTGCATAGACGCAAGAAGATATTTCAACGAAACAAGGAATAAAATTACGATTCTCGACCGAAATTTTGTTAATTTAAATCGAAGAGGAGCAGTGAATAAAGGCTTATTAGTGGTCCAAGCCAAGATAAAGGAATAAATTGTGGACGCGATAAATCAGCAAAGGATGGTTTTAATTATACATCGGTAGGAACAGCGTAGGAACTGTGCCACTGCTCTCCGCACCCGAAGCACATCTAGTGCAATAAGAAAAGGAATGTTTTCCTATGAGGGCACCGAGCTGGGGTGCAGTAGTTTTTTAGTTTTTATTGCTTAGTTTGGTGGAAGAGCTCACAGCCCACCTGGTGTTAAGTGGTTACTGGAGCCCATAGACATCTACAAGGTAAATGCGCCACCCACCTTGAGACATAAGTTCTAAGGTCTCAGTATAGTTACAACGGCTGCCCCACCTTTCAAACCGAAACACATAACTGCTTCACGGCAGAAATAGGCAGGGTGGTGGTACCTACCCGTGCGGACTCACAAGAGGTCTTACCATCAGTAAAAAAGTTTTTTATAATGATAGCTCCCGATTTTACTAACCCACTTTAATACACACAATCACGTACAAATGTTCTATGTTCTAAATGTTATTGCTATACGTTATATGTTAATGTTGTAATTAATAAATGTTAATGTTAATGTTTTCTTTTTTTTTTTTTTTTATTGCCTAGATATGTGGACGAGCTCACAGCTCACCTGGTGTTAAGTGGTTACTGGAACCCATAGACATCTACAACGTAAATGCGCCACACACCTTGAGATATAAGTTCTAAGGTCTCAGTATAGTTACAATGTTAAATTTTACGGTCGCGAGGACTGAACCCGACTTCCGCGGAACCAGGTTGTTATACGACTGTTTTTTTGTTCAACTGCAACTTTAAATAAACGTGCAGTGTGGCGTTACTGCTTGCTAAGTTGGTCGGTCGTATTACACCGAACATTTCCTTTCTGGAAAAGAAAGTCCTTCCTTAACTGTCATCAATACTTCCGAAGAGAAAATAAAAAAACTGTTACTTCTTGACTTAATGTATGCTTTATTAAGCATTATTGTAAATGGATTACAAAGCATAGTGGAATCATAATAATATGGTGGTTTTACATAGCAGTGTAGGACTTCTTTTTCCTCCAAGAGTACGTCGAATTGTGAATTTTTTGCATTTCGTTTGGTTGTAAATATATTAATTATTTGTTATTTTTTCATCATGATAGTCGTACGTGAAAAAATAAATAAATTCATAAACTATATCTATATATATCACGACATGGTCTTACTATTCAATACGAGTACACTGTATCTACTAGCTTTTGTAGCAAATGCATCTAAAGATATGAATAGATTTAATGCGATTGAACGAAATCGCATGCTCCCGGTACATCTTCAACCGCGAAAAGGGTTCGAAAACAGACTAGAGGCGAAATGTAAATAAAGTTAATTATTGCTAGTTAAGTGATTTCAGACTTACAGAAATATATTTTACTTACAGTTTGTTGTTGGGGCTTAGCATAAATAAATATATTTACTTTAAAATTTACCGCTGTCCATAATTTGAAATGTAAATTAGATTCAGGTTAAACTTCAGGCTCGGAAAAATGAATTTGTAATTTTAAAGCGAACGATGTTACAGTTTTGTTATGTTTGTGTTTATGCTATCCTTTTTTTGAAGTGAAACTTCTTTAGAATCGTTGTTATTTCAAACTCGATGAAACGAAATGAAACGAAACGAAAAAATAAGTGTGCCGCGATTGGCTTGCCGAAGCGGCTCCGAGCTGCGCCGACAAATCACGAAGCGCTCCACACGATCTCGCGTCCCCGACTATTGGGTCAGAAAAGCATTGCCGCTCAACGTCAAAGGTGGCTGGCAGGACATGTTCAAGTTCCACCTACTAAAGCACGTTGCTGTTCAACAAGCCATTTTCAAGCCGCAGCCTAGATGGAACTGAAGGGGTAGTTAGGGCACAAGACGACATGCACAGGCCATATTTGCCAACGAAACAGCACCAGGAGTCTCAGTTGTTGGCCTATCCGAGGTCTCTCTAAATAACGCTGCGAACTACTT